>NC_133325.1:245878677-246181703 GCF_042186555.1 Aquarana catesbeiana | reverse complement strand
AAAAAGATGGGTAATATCAGGCTGACTTTTTGTGTTTATACATCCTTTTATCAGGGACATTTACCCAATTGTAGTCATTTGCAAATAATGTGCTGTAGTTGTTTGTACTCTTCATTCTGGTATCCTGCCAAGTTTTTTAAAAAAAAAAGATTGTACATCTGAAGGTGTTATTTGGTTGTAAAGAACAGAGAGTTCTTTTTTCTTTTAACATAAGCTACTTCCCTTTTGCCATGTGCCCGTAGTATCATTAATGTAATAACTTTGTATTTAGTGTAATGGAGGAGTTGGAATATTATTTCCATGGGAACTAAGCTTTGGTTCTTGAGTTGAAATAAACAGGAGAAATACTGATGTAAGCCAAGCTTAAAAGCGAGAATTGTTTTTCAGTAAACAGCCTATCCAAACACATACGTTGATTATAATGAACAATTGTGGGGAGACAACTCACATGGTTGCACTGGAAACCTATCATCTACTTCCAGTGGCCCACTGAATTCCCTAAGCTTGCTCAGCCGTACAAGAAGGATTTCTTTTTAAAATGTGCTTACAGTATCCAAGAGTGCTGTAAATACCACGTGCCTTAACCCAAGATGATTTCATTTCCTTAAGCAAAGTTATCCAGTTTCTGTAGTCTGTCTTGTGTCTATATGAAATAACATTCTTACAGGAAGCATAAAAAAATGTGGCTATCTATTCCTATATTTTGTTTCTAGGGCCTAATGCACACAGGATGTAAAAAAAATCACCTCTTTTACAGGCGTTTATAAAAAAAATTTTCAGCCTGTAAATGCACCTCTATGTTAGCCTATGTGGCACACATAGCATTTTACTGGCGTATTAGGAGGTGAACTTTTAGAGGCAAAAAAAAGCACCACCAGTGCCTTTAGGAGAAGAGTTTTTGGGCAGAAAAAATGCTGAACCTGCCTAAACATGTACTTATGCGCCTTAACGCCATGTGTATTTAGTGTTTAAGCATTCATTCATTGCAATGGCCAGAATAAACTAATATACAGTATATAGTGACCAATAAAATAAACGAACACCCAAATGCTTGAACACACCTAAATGCGCATGTAAAACGCGGCTATAGGCATGTTTTTTAAGCTGCTTTTTTTTCTTCCCAGGTGCAAAGACATCCAGGGGAGGAAAAAAAAACTGTGTGCATGAGGGATAACTCAGATATGATTTCATACCTGTGTGCACTTTAGTGGTTGGATACAGTGGAATCGTTTATGGAGCACATAGTGTAATGCTAACTATATTGCTGAAAACAACTGTGGTATGTGAGAGAAGCACTGTACTTCATTCCTCCAATTATAAAGTACAGTACATCTAAACACCAACTAGATGACATTTAGATAAAACACCATGTATCATTTTTTTTAATATAAAACACTATTTACACCCTTTTTTATCTTTTTTTTTTTTCTCGTATCCTGCTGATTTCCATGCATGTGACAGCAGGGTGTCCACACAAGAGTACACTTAGGAAATGGTTGTCACCTCATAACAGAAAGTGCCTGAAAAAACATCTAAGTGGCAGGATAATGAGGTATTTTTTGCTGTAGATTTAAAGCTTATCTCCAGGGAAAGTCTAAAGTGTTCCCATCCCTCCCATTGGAAGCCTTCCAAAGAAGTCTTTTTTTTTTTTTTAATCAAAACTTGTTTATTTATCCATTGCTCACATGGTACATACAATCATATAAGTAAATGAACATGAGCATTACATGTATAGACCATATCATATCAGGGGTCCATATTATTTTAGCAATAACAGGATACAATGCATATATAAAATTTCTATACCGCCCTTAACCCCGAACTCTAACCAGCACTTATGACCCATAATAACAAATCAGAATTAGTCACTTCTTCAACCAACAGATCCTCCTCAGTCCAGTGCATAACAGTAAACATAACCAAATCAATGTTTCCCATTTCTCTCTCTCCCCTTCCCCCCCCCCCCATACACTGTAGATCCCTACATAAAAAGTCTGTCCATTACCAGCTGTGGCGGTGCAAAGCTGGGGTCCTCCAACCACGGTTGCCAGATGATGTTAAATTTACCCACTGCCCTTCTGCGGCTATATGCCAGGCATTCTCTAAGAAGTAAGGAGTTAACATAGCTGATCCATTGTTTCCCTGTGGGGACCGTAGATGCCATCCAATATCGTGCAATGAGTTTTCTAGCTAAATACATCAAACTAATAATCATATAATATGTTCCTTTCGGATACATTTCGACATCAATAGCCCCTAGCAAGTACACCAAGGGGTTCAATGGAACTGGTGTCTGAGCTAATCTAGCAATACACCATGTCCCCTTGGTCCCCATCTATATCCCCTATATCTTCCACCCACTTACTTCTACTTTTGAAGGAGGCATGATCCTGGACCGAGGACAGCAATTCCGCATAGATCCTAGATATCAGCCCTTTCCAGACATCCGCCCGGAGGACTTCTATCAACAATGGCGATAATGATACAGTCAGGGAGCAGGTCTGCTGCTGTGCCCGCAGGGCATCCCAGAGTTGAAGATATTTATAAAAACCCCTGGAGGCTAACTGATATTCCTGACATAGTTTTTCATATGTTTTTAACACCTCCCCCTCATATAGCTGTGGAAAGAACCAGATCCCTCTCTCCTTTTAGGGGGTAAACCCCTGCAGATCTCTAAGCTCCGAGCATTTAGAGTTATTCCACACTGGGGTAAAGGGCTTTGGGCCCATTATCTTCAAAGCCTTCAGAAACTCCCTCCACACCTTCCTAAGGAGGATAGCAGTGGGGCGGAATGCGGGATGCTTGGCAGGTCCATCTCCATATGGGAGGCCGCCTTCAGTAAAGGGTCAGACACAGTCACCAAATTGATCACCGGGTCATCCCCCGCTTCCCGTCCCCACCCCACCAGCTGCTGAAGCTGTGAGGCCAGAAAGTGCATTTTAGGGTGGGGTACAGCCAGACCCCCTCTGTCCTTCCCATACTGTAGAGTGGTTGAGCTAATCCTGGGTACCTTCTTCTTCCAAATTAAATCTCACATCAGCGAGTCAATTCTTTTAAACCATTTGTTCAAAATCCACATAGGTGAATTATGAAAAATGTACAAAAGCTGTGGGGCCCATACCATTTTTATTAAATGCACCTATCCCACCACCGACAGGGGAAGTTAACACCAACTTGAACATTTAACTTTCTGCCTATCCAATAGTGGACCCAGGTTTAGCCAAAGGTATTTGACCAGATCTGGGGACACCATCACTCCCAGGTATCTAAAACTATTTACTATGGCAATTTGATCTGTTTCCGCTGGCAGAGGCTCCATCAGTGGGTCGATGGGCATTAGGGTTGATTTAGACCAGTTTATGGTGAAGCCAGAGAAGCCCCCAAAGTCTATTATTATCCCCATCACTGCACGCAGAGAGGCAACGGAGTCACACAGATAAATGAGTGTGTCATCCGCATACAAAGAAATTTTGTCCGCCAGCTGATCTCTGCGGAACCCAACCACCTCTGTCGCAGTGCGTATCAAGGTGGCCAGAGGCTCTACTGCCAGGGCGAACAACGATGGAGACAAAGGGCACCCTTGCCGAGTGCCTCTGTGAAACTAAAATGGGGACGAGAGACTATTGTTTATGTGGAGTCTAGCTCTAGGCCTAGAATACAGTACCTTTACCCATGTGATAAAATGGCTCCCCAGTCCGAACTTTGCCAGAATTTTCAGGAGGTAGGGCCACTCCACGCTGTAAAAAGCCTTTGCGGTATCCAGTGACAGAACGGCCCTACCCCCAGGATTATCCACGACACCTGTAAATTCATATACAACTGCCGAATATTATCGGCCGCAGAGCGAGTAGGATTAAAGCCAGACTGGTCGCGCCAAAGCAGTCTTTACTTATCTGAGTTCATTGTCACGTGGTCTACTGCTTCAGTCAGTGATCCAGCATTACAATTTATGTTTGTAGCTCACTGGGCATTGTGCCTTAGGCCACTGCACTCTTCTGGAGCCTAAGGCTGACCACAGAAGGAGCACATTTCTTTCCTGCAACACAGACCGTGTTGACAGGGGAATCCATTAAACGGAGCCTGTGTGTCCTCCACGCAGGGGGCGCAGGGAAAACCGTCCCCACTGGGAGAACACAGTGATTATTGCTTGTGATAATCCCTTGCAAAATCTGGCAGACTGGTTGTACCCAAGTTGATCGATTGATACATTTAGCCTGCCAATACAATGTTCGAATGTCGGCCGGTTTACCCGGATTCAAATAGTCTATGGCTGGCTTAAGAGAGCTCTGCTGCTGGACAGCCAATAAGAAGTATTTACTTCATCCAAACAGCCACCTAGGTATCCAAAGAATGACCTTCTCAGATATTTTTTAATTTTTTTTTCTCAGCTTAGTTTGTTTTAATTGCAGCTGCAATTAGAAAAAAATGTGTTTTTAATATTAATCTTGTAATATTTATTGCTAAAGGTGTCCTTAAAGTGCCATTTCTACAAAGTAACCACTCACATATAATTGTTTGACAAGGCACATTTAATCCCATAAAAAGACTAAGCTGTTCTCCTACAATTCACTTTTTAATAACTAAATGTATGTGATATGAAACAAAACGCATGAATTGCCATGCTGGTATTATTGATGGTCTGTAAACAAATTCAGGTCAGGGCAGGTGGCATTCAGGCAGTTATAGCACACACAGAAATCAGAATAGGAAGCAAAACAAGAGTATTCAGGAAACAGGTTGTGATCATAAATAGAAAGACAAAAGAAATTGCAGAATACTGAAGAGTCACAAATGACCAGGGGAATGTTTATTTTGAGCACTGAGCAAAATTAACATCTGCCTCCTGGAATTGCAAAGAGTATAAGTAAGCATGGCATTCACAATTTATTTCAGTCAATAGATGAGGCGGGGACACACCTAAAAACCTGTGAGATCAGCCAGAAGAGAAGGATGCCATCAAGAGAGCCGGCCTTGTCAACAGCAAGGAAGTAAATAGGGTCTGCCGGTTCCTTAAACATTTTGGGGTGGTTTTACAAAAGGCAAATAGACTGTTCACTCTTCATGTGCAGTTGCACTCATTTGCCCAAGAGCTTAATTATTGTGGTGAAGCTTTATTTTGTAATAAATGTGTTCAGTTATTGTGGTGAAGCTTTATTTTGTAATAAATGTCTTTGCACCTATCAGGTGCAAAGAAAATTAGAAAAAACAGCATTTTTGCTTGCAATTGATTAGATGATGGAAATCATCAGAGCTTCGCCACATTCACTAAGAGGAAAACTAGTACAACTGCACTTGAAAAGTACACAGGCTATTTGACTGTAGTAAATCAACCCCATCATGTAGTAAAAATATTACATAGTGTGTATAGTGTAGTTTAGGATTGCTCAATAAGAATGTTGAAAAGGGCAACAGTCCACATGTTATAACTGTCTGAGCTGACCACAGCTTGTTATACAGATCATCACTAAATGTATAGCCAAAATGTTTTCTAAATCTAGTTTTGGATAACGTATTGAAGTATTGAATTCCAACAAATTTTTGATTATTGTTTGTGTCCCCATTAGGCAGATTCACCCTCTCCATTTGTCCTGTAGACCAGTGGTCCTCAACCCTGTCCTCAAGTACCCCCAACAGGCCATGTTTTGGCAATTTCTTTTAGATAAAATAGCTGTCCAAAATACCAAGCCATTGACTCTGATTTAAAGCACCTGTGCAAGATCAGGGAAAACCTGCAAACATGGCCTGTTGGGGGTACTTGAGGACAGGTTTGAGAACCACTGCTGTAGATGGAAAATCCAAAATTTCTGAGTTTTTGCCAGAACAAGAGGTGAGGGTAATGTTTCCAATTCCAATTTCCAGAGATTTCCTGTTGTGTCTCTGGGACATAAAGTAAAGGAAAAGCTTCCCAATAGATCACAGGCAGGGTGAACAGGGAATTAACCATTCACCACTTAAAAAAAAACCTAAGAAAATGTTTTTCTTATACATGTATTCTAAGTAGGGCAAATTGTGCAACTTGTGGCAATCAGCTTTCAATTTACTCTTGTCAAATAGATAAATGCTTATTGGGGGTTTAGGTTGGCATATGCTCACTCCCTTGCTGAGTTAGCCTGCATGTCTTCCCCTCTTAGTTTTATTTATTTTTATTATCATCATAATTATCATGTATTTATTTGCTCACATCAAGATTGGAGATTTTCAGATGTCTGTAGTTATAAGGTTATTTTTCCAATGTGGAGGAGGCAGAAAAAGAAAATCATGTGTACCGGGCCGACATTGCGTGTAATTAATGTGATAAACTTGGATGGGTTTTTATTTGAATATGCCAGTTCATTCACTGTCAACTGGAGGCAACATTTAATGAATCATTCTTAATAAGAGAATAAATGGGACTCTTAGGGACAGCCGATGCATTTTCCAAGTCTGTTTTTCAAGAACTTTCATGCCCTTAATTATGCATCTTCACCACAGTTGAAATGCTGCTCTTGGGATTGTTGATCCTGAAGTGGCACTGAAAGTAATATGTGTGCAAATGTTTAAATAAAGACAGAAAGTTTACCCACAAAAGCTTTTATTCTGTGAATTGCCTATCAGAATAATTTCAGCTGTACATTATATACAGATTGTGAGAAAGAAATGCACTAAAGCTTTTTATGCAAAAAGGTCTATTGGGCTAACTTTTTTCTATTTTAAACAAGATCATTTTGCTTCTCAAGCATATAATAATATAAAGGTTATGAAAAGAACTTTTCATTTATAACCATGTTCTTTTTTTTCAGCTTCACATTAAGATTTTGGCAAAGTGCATTTTGTCTTATGTTCACTTTTAAAGCAAGTGACTCATGATGACTCGGAAGCCCCTTTATATTCATTAAGAGTGTAACACTGTAATCAGACATCCAAGGTGTTAGTCAGAGTTTATGGGAGGAAATCCCTCTTGCACAGTTATGACAGACCATGGAATTCCAAGATTGGAATGTTTTTCAGAACAGCGTACGTTTTGGGAACATGTGGTTGCAACAGCCTCAAAATGATGACACATGAAAGTGTGTATAAAGGAAAAATTCACGAGCAGCAGAAGGTTGTTTTGTTAATGTAATATGTTCCTTCCGTAAAGTGGATGTGCACATAACTCTAAAAGGCAGATTCTGAGTTCTGGTGTCAGGATTGGCCACTTAGCATGACAGATGTCAATTGATTTCTTAAGAGCTTTGCAGTCAGTAGAATTTGTCTATTTTGTCAGGTCTAAAAATGTCTTCACCATAGATATCTGAAGACAAACAGTTAAATGACTTTTTCTTTCATTGCTTCCAGGAATATGGCAAGATCATTTGCAAGTATGCAATCATTTGTTTTATTATGCATTGAATCTGTCTGATTTATTGAAGTGGTATTCTTATTTTTTGGATATGTTATAAAAGATGAGCAGTGTTTGAGATTACAAAGCATCTCTGAAAGTTATAAAAACATAATTTGCATATACAACTATGCTGCATAAAGAATGAAAAGTAAAAATGGACTTTTAACTAAATGCAGCCAAATATTTTAAATTCTAAAAAGCAATAATGCAAAATAATTGCTGACCAAGCCATTTTATTGACATATCTAAATGAGGTTGAGAGGATGTCAGCCACTCTCTAATACCTCTGTACTTCTGCCATCTGCCAGACTTTCCAAATTTTGGATATGGTATACCTTATATCAGAATTGTATTGGTCATAATTCTTATTTTCACAAGTAAACCCTCCATAACATTTACTGGAGTTTTTTTTAAATATAGCAAAGTAAGAATTTGACCCAATATAAGAATCTTTGAGGGATCCTGGAGGGTACCAAATATCAATTACCCAATGGAGAAATTTTAGTCCCATTCACCACCTCAAACTGTGGTACAATGGGGGTGATTTATCTAATGACTTGCAGATGCAAGACAATCCGAGAACTCCGACAAAGAATTAGAGATCATTTGAATTACTCTAGTAATGGCAAGCTGACCACTGTCGGCCGCCATATTGGACTACATCACCACTTTGATCTAATGGCAGTGAGATTTCTGGTCCTTGAGGTGGTTAGTCGGAGCCCAAGAGGGGGTGATTGGGACAGGATCATTCTACAACGAGAAACGATGTGGATTGAACGTCTCAATACCACCATCCCTTCAGGTTTAAACAAAATTATTTCCTACAAACCTTTTCTGTGAGGTCTCTTTCCTTCCCCCCCCCCTTTTCCTTTCCCCCTTCCCCTTTTTTCTCTTCCCCTGGTCCATTCCATTCCCCTTCCCAATTTGAATTGGTACCGCAGATTCCCCTCTGGCCCCTTTCACCCATTCATCACCCACTCTTCCATTGTTTGGTAGAGGTCACAATGTTGCTAATTTACAATTTTTCTCCCTTCCTACTTTTTAGATAAACCCTATGTGTTAGGAATTTAATGTTGTCTAATCATTTGTATTATGCCTGTATTCAATTATAACTATTTTGAACTTCATGCATTACCAGCCCGAGCCCTGTTTCCTATCCGGGAGTCCTTGAATTGGCCACACTTGCTCTGTTGCTCTTTATTCCCAGGCGGACAAGTGACTCCCCTGGTGGGGGCAGCTTCTTCCTCAGAAGCCTGCCCCACACTTGAATTGTTCACATTTTGGGCAATCCCACCCATTTGACATATACGATGCGCACTTCCGTGTCAGCGTGGTTTCACGCACACGCAGTGCAGGGAGTCAGACCTGGTAACATCTCATGCTGCCTCGCGGTGTGGCGTCTGGCGTTGGGGAGCTCATAAGCGGGAGGCCTTGGACTCCTAGGTAAGCAACTGCACTCGGGCCCTTGCTGTATTTGTTCTATATATTTTTCTTGATATATCCCCATTGTAAATATTTACTTTCTATATTGTTTTGCACAGGTTTTCAAATATGTTATTTACCTTATAGATTTATCCTCCTGACGAAGTGGTCCTTTGATCGCGAAACTGGTAGAGGATTACATAATCTGTGAGAAATTTCCATAACCAGAAATTCACCTTTAAACATCTTCACATGATTCCTGAAAATCCCAACTAAAGCCTCCTACACACTACTAATTTTGTTTTTTGTTCAACCCAACTGACAGCTCAGATCAGAGCCGCTGTACTAACTATGCAATGTTAGTACAGTGATCTCTCCTGCTGAGCTATTGTGTTCTGACAGGGGAACGGCCCCCTCCACCAGAATTCTCTGGTCAGCGCTCTCAGCCATTGGCTGAGAGAGCTGACTGGGAGCCATTTGGCAGACCTTTCTTGGTCATGAGATTCTGTCGGATTGGCTGCCGTAAACACGGGCCAAATGTCGGCCAGTTTCTATTGAACTGGCCGATGCCAGCCAACATTCAGCCCCTGTGTAATACGCTTTATGGTGATTTCATGTGCAAATTCAAGCATTACCTGCAGTGTTGGGAGTGGACTTGGCCCTGCCAATCTTTCTTTCCTATTAGCCAGCAAGGCCGTTAGGAAAGTGAGGTGGAGACTAGCTCCATATATTAGTATTGGAATTTTATGGTATATGATGTCTATATTTTACTGCTGTCACTAATTCAGAACAATTACCAGGTGAACTTTATATAATTCCTTAATAGTGAAACATTTTTGGTGCGGGAAAGCTGAGTCACACAAATTACTGTTAGTTATATGCATGCCTCTTTGTGTTTAGTCAATGCACAAATTCTGCATCAACTATTTTAATAAAATAAAGTGGAAATAATAAAAAAAGAAACAGATACAGACACCGAGTAGAGTAATGCCCAGTACACATGACTGGTTTTGCCATCGGAATAAACTCTGAAGGTTTTTACGACGGAGTTCCGACGGAATTCCGCTCAAGATGTCTTGCATACACACGGTCAAACCAAATTCCGACCGTCCAGAACACGGTGATGTACAATACGTACGACGGGACTAGAAAACGGAAGTTCAATAGCCAGTAGCCAATAGCTTCCATCTCGTACTTGCTTCAGAGCATGCGTCGTTTTTGGTGCGTCGGAACAGCATACAGATGAGTGGTTTTTCCGATAGTAATTTGTTCCGTCGGAAAAATATAGAACGTGTTCTCTATCTAAGTCCGCCTATATTTTCGACAGAAAAAGTCCTATGGGGCATACACATGGTTGGAATATACGATGAAGAGCTCCCATCGGACTCTTTCTGTCGTAAATTCCGCTCGTGTGTACGCGGCATAAGGGAAACTGACAATTATCCTTTCTGTGTCCTACTGCTGTTTCTTGCATTTTTTTTTCCAATACATTTTTATTGAGTTTTACATATTACAGGTTATGAAGTCATAGTAAGGAACAGGAACATGTAAATGTAAGTTTACAGATTAGATATTATAAGCATAGTCTGGATACAGGTTTTATGAATAACGTTCTATGAGGAACAAAAAATCGTTAACAAAGCGATTATAAACATAGGGTAGAACAGTTGACCTGGAATGATAGGAGGAGGGGGGGTAGGGAGGGGGTGTAAGAGGAAGGAGGGGCAAGAAGGGATAAGGGTAGAGGGGGGAAGGAGAGCTTCAAGTGGAAAGCAAGTAGTGTGACAGGACATTCAATTGTTACTTCTTACTTCAATTGTTAATTCTGTTTTGAGTACCAAAGGACCCATGGGTTCCACTGTTTCTTGCATTTTCACCAGGATATGTTAGGTTAGAGAATAGAGAGCAGAAAGATAATGGTAACTTCCACTTATCCAGCCCATCCCCCTCCCCTCCGGTGCCACATTTGGCAACTTTCAGAAGGGAGGGGGAACGGTACCTGCTTTTGATAGGTACCGTTCCCCAATTCTGGGAGACGGGGCCGTGGCCGGGTCTCCTGGAAGTTTGCCCCCTCCTCCTTCCTCCACTGCTGGACCAATTAGAAAGTGCAGTGCGCTTTCCGCATGTGCAGTAGGGAATTGGCTGTGAAGCCCAAAGGCTTCACTGCCAGGTTCCTTACCAGGAATTAATACCACTTAAAGCGGAGTTCCACTAAAAAGTGGAACTTCCACTTATCCAGCCCACCCCCCTCCCCTTCGGTGCCACATTTGGCACCATTCAGAAGGGAGGGGGAATGGGTACCTGCTTTTGACAGGTACCGTTCCCCAATTCTGGGAGATGGGGCCGTGGCCTGGTCTCCTGGAAGTTCGCCCCCTCCTCGTTCCTCCACTGCCGGACCAATTAGAAAGTGCAGTGCGCTTTCCGCATGTGCAGTAAGGAATTGGCTGTGAAGCCGAAAGGCTTTACTGCCAGGTACCTTACCAGGAATTAATACCACTTAAAGCGGAGTTCCACTAAAAAGTGGAACTTCCACTTATCCAGCCCACCCCCCTCCCCTCCGGTGCCACATTTGGCACCTTTCAGAAGGGAGGGGGGGAACGGGTACATGCTTTTGACAGGTACCGTTCCCCAATTCTGGGAGATGGGGCCGTGGCCTGGTCTCCTGGAAGTTTGCCCCCCTCCTCCTTCCTCCACTGCCGGACCAATTAGAAAGTGCAGTGCGCTTTCCGCATGTGCAGTAGGGAATTGGCTGTGAAGCCGAAAGGCTGGGGTGCTGACATCACAAGCTCCCTGGACAGGTAAGTGTCCGTATATTAAAAGTCAGCAGCTGCAGTATTTGTAACTGCTGACTTTTAATTTTTTATAAGGGAGGATGGACCTCCTCTTTAAGGAGTTATTGCTGGAAATTGCTCAGGAGCTCCTCTCGCTTTTAGCCTGGCAACAGCCAGTTTCTGCAAGCACAGACCCTCCCTTTAAACCAAAAGTCACATGCTCAAAAGAATAGCAGACGTCGACGTCAGACGAACAATAACTTCTGTAGTTTGCTATGGACTGGAGCTGGTGGAAAATAGGTCTTCTACTCTTTAGTGGCAGCTAATAAATATTTACCCCAAAGCTGACCACACTCCCCTATTTCATCTTTTTTCTTTTGCTAGGCTACTCAGAATGTTTATCAGGGATTTGCATAATCTATTAATTTACTATTTGACACAAAAACAAAGCTGCATAAAGTGAGATGGATGCAGCCGTTCAAAGTTTCGCCTAATATTTATACAGCAATAAACTATTAAACTGAGTGCAATGAGGTAAGTCATTTTTACATGTCTCCCTCATCTAACCCCCTACAAGCGAAGCTTTTTGTTGGAGTTTCCCTTTAACAAGTCTGGAAAACTATTTTGTGTGGATTCAAATTCATTTTGGCATATAGCAATTTATTTAAATAACAAGCTGCAGATCCACATCCCGATATGTCATAAGACACAAATGTAAGCAGCATTCAAGAGCAACCGTATGTCTCCGGCTGGTGCCCAGTGTCGGAGTGATATTTGTAAAGTGTAATGCTGACTTGTTTTTCTGTTTTCCTTGGAAAAGTCTTAATTTCCCTTGATGGAAAAGTTGGTAGCGTACTTTAATTTAAAAAGCAGAGTTAAGCCTTTTTTATAATTAAATAAACAACTCTTAGGGAATGAAAAGGATAGGAATACATGTTACTAAAGTAGATTTTTATCCAAGAAGTGTGCTAAATGAATTTACACTGACTCTACAGTTTCTGAAGTCTGTAATATTTATGTTTGGCATCACAAAGACTGCCGTTGAGAACGGTGATATATGGGTAAGATAATATAGTTTACAATTCGTATTTTTCTTAGCTTTTGCGTGCCAAGCAATTTAATGTGAGATGTTCTAATCATAAAGAAGAAAGTGAATTTTACTCAGTAGAGAATAGGCATGTTCTATTCTGAGCTTATCCTTTTGCTTTATTTGTGTATTATACTCTGGGTTGATTTACCTTTTCCTTCAAAGAAAAATGTAACCAGGTCAAACCTGGGTAATGTTTACATTTTAAAGAGCATCTACCACTAGGATATACAGTACACTTACCGGCCACTTTATTAGGTACACCTGTTCCATTGCTTGGTAATACAAATTGCTAATTACCCAATCACATGGCAACAACTTAATGCATTTAGGCATCTAGATGTGGTGAAGATGACTTGCTGAAGTTCAACCCGAGCATCAGAATGGGGATCAAAAGGGATGTAAGTGACTTTGAACCTGGCATAGTTGTTGGTGGAAAACAAGAGGATTTGTTGCGCTAAACCTAAACGAATACAAATTATAACAAGCTGCTAGCACGGTATTGCTGGATACAATAAGATAAATAGTAAGGGGTAAGAGGTGCAGCGCTAAAAAATTACTGACTCTTACCGCCAGTGCATTGGAAATACACAGTATAAAGAAGTATAGTTAATCGGATCCACGCTTCAAATGAACCACCGCGTTACAGAGGTCCCTGTCTCAATGACCGACCAGATGTACACAGCCTAGTAAACACTTGACTAAGCAGGATGCTCCCAATGGTATAGCCAGGTGGTCACATAGGTAAAAAATGGAAGAAACACTCTCATTGCGCAGACATCCGACAGCAGGCTTAATTTATTGATATAAAACAGTAGATAAAACTCACATAAATTGAATGAGGTACAGGCAATCGGAAAGCGTCCAGCGCTTCCTACCAACGAGATAGCGGCCACTCCCCCGTCCACAGCGCTACGTCACGCGTCCCTTGTGCAGCCCAACGTTTTGTCACAAATGTGCATCATCAGGGGCGGCTCTTTCTCTTCAGTACTTGAACATCTCTGATGGATTTCTGAATTTTTTCTGATGGACTATACAGTATATTGATTTATAGTTGTTGGTGCCAAAGGGGCTGGTCGGAGTAAATGGTGATAATACCATATAAAAAATAATAAAGTGCAATGTGCAAATAGGTAAGTGTGTGTAGTAAGTCCAAGGCTGGAACCTTCCACAAGAAAAAGATCTGTAAATACAGAGCAACAACTGTGTGGTAAGACAGTCCAGGTGTAGAGGATTGAAAGCAAGATCCGTTACGGTATTGGTTGTAACAATCAGTGTCCACTTAAAGTGATTGTAAAGGCTTGTTTTTGTTATTTTAATAACAAACATGTCATACTTGAGTGTAGTATTTAGAGTGTACAGTTTATTCATAGGATTAAAAACACTCACAAGAAAAAAGTTTAAATAAGCTTATCTGCTGCTTGTGGGGCCTCTCCAGTCCTTCTCATGGACATCAAGCTGCATCCAGGGGCCACAGATGTAGTAGTTGGCAGTGTGCGTACTAGCTGGCATCCCAGGAAACAGGAAGAACCACCGTGGACCGCAAAAGTGGATGTGACGTCACTGGAGAAGAGGAGTTGGCCAAGAAGCACTAGGAGGGATGGGCTGACTGGAAATGCTGGCTAAGTGCTTGGGGCATCAGTTCTTCTCCGTTGACGTAACTTCCGCTTTTACGGTCCACGGTGGTTCTTCCTGTTTCCTGGGACGCCAGCTAGTACACACACTGCCAACTACTACATCTGTGGCCCCTGGACGCAGCGCGATGTCTGTGAAAAGGACCGGAGAGGCCCCACAAGCACCAGATGAAATTATTTAAACTTTTTGCTTGTGAATGTTTGTAATCCTATGAATAAACTGTACACTCAAAATACTGCACTCAGGTTGGCGCTTTCTGTATTTTCATCTATTTGTTCTTGCAGAGTTGGCTTTTCTCTGAGAACAGCTGCCATCTTTAGTTATAAACAGGGATGAGCTCAATGTTCGAGTTGAACGTAAGTTTGACTCGAACATTGGGTGTTAACCAAACAGCCAACAATATGGGGCGTTTGCAGGAAATTTGAGCTTCGCAGAACGCCCCATAATGCACTGCGAGATCGCAGTGCATTAGTGGCTGATAATTGGCCAAAGCATGCACCTGACCTGCATGCTTTGGCCAATCACAGCACGCTCTGCAGAGGAGGCTATAATTGGCCAAAGGCAGGGTGCCTTTGGCCAATCATGGCTCAGGGGGCCTAAGTCCACGCCCCACACTATATAAGGCTGCTTACATAGCGGCCGTGTATAGTGTGTGACTGTGGATGGAGATAGATTGAGCTAGATTAGACAGGCAGGTTAGTTAATTAGTTGCATTGTATTTGATATATATATATATATATATATATATATATATATATATACATATACAGTCAGTCTAGTACAGGCGGTCCCCTAGTTAAAACCATCCAACTTACAAAGGACTCCTACTTACAAATGCACGGATGAGTCCCCAGAATTATTCGACCACAGTGTCGGTTACATGCTGCTGGAGGATGCGCAGCAATTTGAAGGCTTCGATGTTGGTTCCCAGGTGGAGAAAGGGAGTAACGTGAGCCTAGAGAGAGGGGGTGACACAGAAGGACAAGAAACTGTCAGTCATGTTCCCCAAGCTGCAGCATACTGTCAAGTTTGCTCCAGTGATGAGAAGGGAGGGGATGATGAGGTCACTGACCGTACTTGGGTGCCTGAGAGAACAGAGGAGGAAAGTGAGGAGGAGGAGGCACAACTTCAATGAGGCAGGATGTTCTCCAGGGGTCAGCTTAAGGGCAGCCACCCTATTGCATTACACCGCAGAGCTCCGCAGGTGCAAAGTGCTGCTGACTCCCCACTGACTTTTAAAAGTTCCTTGGTGTGCGTTTTTTGACCCGTGTGCTGCAGATCACACCGTTGCTTTTTGCAACCTATGTCTGAAGCGGAGCAAGCGTGGCCACCACATACTTGACCAGACATATGATGACCTGCCATGCAGCCTGTTGGCAGCAGCACCTGAAAGACCCACATCATAGAAACAGGCAGACTTCTCCTTGCTCCTCATCTGGGATCTCAAACCCTACTATACCTTGTGCCCTCAAAAACCTGCCCGAAGGTGAATGAAGGTATAGCAATAGGTGTCACAAGTAAAAAAGTTATTTCAGCAGGCAAATACCCCAGATGCTGAACCGTAAAAATAAATTTGGTCCCAGCCATCCACATGTTCAGCGTCTAAATGCTAGCTTGGACAAATTGCTAGCACAGCAAGTGCTGTACCACAGTGGCAGGTTCCAAAATACCATTTATTTTCACATAAGGCCATTCCGGCTCTCTACTGCCATGTGGAAGGCAATGTTTTGGCCTCGTTGGACAGGGCGGTCAGCAGTAAGGTTCATATTACCGCTGACTAATGGTCCAGCAGGCATGGGCAGGGACGTTACCTTTCCTTCACGGTGCACTGGGTAACTCTGCTGGCAGCTGGGAAGGATGCAGGACAGGGTTCAGTGTTGGAGCTTGCTCCGTCACCACGCCTCCAATAAGTTAGTGGTGATTCTGCCACAATATCTGTATGCTCCCCTCTCTCCTCTTCTTCTTCCTCTATGGCCTCTTCTGCAGAATTATCCTCTGAACCAGCAGTGCTCCCTAAACGCTCAAGGGGCTATGCAAGCAGTCAGGCAAAAAGATGTCATTCGGTGCTTGAGTTGGTCTGCCTAGGGGACAGGAGCCACACTAGGGCAGAGATTCTGTCAGCTCTGCAGTGGCAGGCTCAGAGGTGGTTGACGCCACACCAGCTTCAGCCAGGAATGGTTGTATGTGAAAATGGCACCAAGCTTCTCTCCGCCCTCTGACAGGGACACTTGACCCATGTTCCATGTTTGGCACACATCCTGAATTTGGTGGTGCAGCGATTCTTGACCAGGTACCCAAGCTTACAAGATCTCCTGAGGCAGGCCAGAAAAGTCTGTGGTCATTTCTGCCGGTCATACAATGCCAGTGCTTGGCTGGCTGACATTCAAAGGGAATGCAACCTGCCCATCAACCGCTTCATTTGTGTCAAGCCCACCAAGTGGAACTCAGCATTGGAAATGCTGCAGCAGTTGCACACACAGCAGAGGGCCATCAATGAGTACCTGTGCGAGTATGGCCCCAGGACAGGGTCAGGAGTGCTTGGCTTCTTTTCGCCACGCCAGTGATTACTGAACAAGGATGCAAGCACTGTCCTGTCACCATTTGAGGAGGACACAAGGATGGTGAGCAGCGACAATGCAGGCAACAGTGACACTGTCCCTCTAGTCTTCCTGCTGGAGCACACGCTTCATAGAATTATGGACAGGGCACTTGAGGCAGAACAGTGGGAAGAAGAGGAGGACTTCCTTTCCTTTCAAGGCCCCCTTTATCCAGATAGCATTCCTGCGGGTCCGCCAAACATACAAGAAGAAGAAGAGGAGGAGGTGGAGAATTGTGTCAGCATGAATGTCTAGGATAACATGCAGCACTCTTCAAGGGATGGTTTTCAGTCCCCAGAAACTCAAGGAGTTGTACGTGGCTGGGAGGAGGTAGTTAAGGATAATGTGATCCTTAGTGACCCAGAGGACTCAGAATCGAATGAGTCTGCAAACTAATGCTGCATGGCCTCCCTGATTATGCCGAATGTTTCTGCCCCTGTTTAACAGAGGCATGTAAATACAATTTTTGAAATAATATTTAACAGCAGGGACCGTTCCTGCGCCTAACAAGAGTAACTGTGAGGGGTTACAGTGTTCTGGCACCACCAACACCTAAGACCCAATGTTTCTGCCCCTGTTTAACAGGGGCATGTAATTACAATTTTTTAAATAATATTTAACAGCAGGGCTCATTCCTGCGCCCAACAAGAGTAACTGTGAGGGGTTACCGTGTTCTGCCAACACCAACACCTAAGGCCCAATTTTTCAGCAGAGTATACAGTGCCATCCATATAGTATATATACTGCAGTTCAGAGTATATAGTGCAGTCTGTATAGTATATATACTGCAGTTCAGAGTATATAGTGCAGTCAGTGTAGTATATATAATACAGTGCAGGGTATATAGTGCAGTGTACAATATATAATATAGTGTACTGAAGTGGTTAAGGGGAACCCTATGACAGAATTGAGAAAAAAACAGCATGGGTTCCCCCATCCATAGCAGGCCCTTTGGGGCCTGCTATGGATGGGGGAATTGGCACGGAGTTCCCCTTAATATCCATACCAGACCTGAAGGGCCTGGTATGGACTGGGGGAGGAAACCCACGCTGTTTTTTTCAATGATTTTTTTATGTATAGTGCTGGGATCTGGCAATACATTACAGCCCTGAGTAATTGTAAATAACATTTTTCCTTTAAAAATGTAATTTTGCTGCGGTACTGTTTTAAACATGGGGAAAATGCACTACTTTCCATGCAGACTAAGGGGACCCCCCAGGCCCGATATTTAAAGGAATATTTAATTTTTATAGTTTCACTTTAAGCATTCTTAAAATCACTGCTCCTGAAAAAGAAAACGGCCATTTTAAAAACTTTTGCATTGATACATTTCCCTTGGAGAGGACACGGGTCCCCAAACACTTTTTATGGCAATAACTTGCATATAAGCCTTTAAAATGAGCACTTTTGATTTTTCACATTCGTGTCCCATAGACTTTGATGGTCTTCGCATGTTCCCACAAATTCTTTGTCTGGTCTCAAGTTCTGGTGCGAACCAAACCGAGGGGATGTTCGGCTCATCCCTAGTTATAAACCCTTTATTGGACATTTCCCCACCTTCCCATGTTTTTTTTTGCTGTCTAGTTACCCCATGTGATTTAATTTTTTTAGTCTTTTAACTAATACATGTGCCCACGGATATAATCGTCACTAACCACAGGGCTTGTATTGTGCATTGTGTATGTTTTTTCTTACATTTATCGTGTATGATGCGCCAGTTCTTTATTTCTTCTCCTTGATGTCATACTTACCTGCTCTGTGCAAGGGTTTTGCACAGAGCAGCCCTGATCCCCCTTTTCTGGGGTGCCTCGTTGGCGCTCCTGGCTCCTCCTCTTCATCGGGTGCCCCCACGGAGAGTCACTTTCCCTGGGGGCACCTGTGCGGGCGCGAGTCCTGCTGTTGCGTCCATTGACTAAAACAGCAGGACTCTGCACCGCTTTGATCTACTGAGATCTACTGAGATTTTCACACACAACCATCTCTAGGATTTACAGAGAATGGTCCAAAAAAGAGAAAATATCCAGTGAGCGGCAGTTGTGTGAACACAAATGTGTTGTTGATGGCAGAGGAGAATGGGCAGACTGGTTTGAGATGACAGAAAGCCAACAGTAACTCAAATAACCACTCATTACCACCAAGGTATGCAGAATACCATCTCTGAATGCACAACACATTGAACCTTGAAGCAGATGGATCATAGCAGCAGAAAACCAAACCGGGTGCCACTCCTGTGAGCTAAGAACTGGAAACTGAGGCTACAATTCACACAGGCTCAACAAAATTGGACAATAGAAGATTGGAAAAATGTTTCCTAGTCTAATGAGTCTCGATTTCAGCTGCGACATTCAGATGGTAGAGTCAGAATTTGAGGTAAATAGCATGAAAGCTGCAGTTCAGGCTGGT
Organism: Aquarana catesbeiana; assembly: GCF_042186555.1. NCBI lineage: Eukaryota > Metazoa > Chordata > Amphibia > Anura > Ranidae > Aquarana > Aquarana catesbeiana. Next base: position 246,162,428 of record NC_133325.1, on the reverse strand, counting down.
GGTTTAATGGTGTGGGGGATACTTTCTTGGCACACTTTGGGCCCCTTAGTACCATTGAGCATTGTTTAAATGCCACGGCTTACCTAAGTATTATTGCTGACCATGTCCATCCCTTTTCGACTACACTGTACCAATCTTCTGATGGCAACTTCCAGCAAGATAATGTACCATGTCACAAAGCTCAAATCATCTCACCGCTGGTTTCTTGAACATGACAATGAGTTCACTGTACTCCAATGGCCTCCACAGTCACCAGATCTCAATCCAATAGTGCACCTTTGGGATGTGGTGGAGTGAGAGATTTGCATCATGGATGTGCAGCCGACAAATCTGCAGCAACTGTGTGATGCGATCATGGCAATATGGACCAAAATCTCTGAGGAATACTTCCAAAACCTTGTTTAATCTATGCCAGAAAGAATAAAGGCAAAAGGGGGTCCAACCCTGTACTAGCAAGATGTACCTAATAAAGTGGAAGGTGAGTGTATACTTGACTGGGAAGTCCTAAGCTGCAGGTTATCAATTCAAGCGGTATATAGGAAAGTACAACTCAACAACAGATTGGGGTTTCCTTGCTTTCCTAATGAGACCCTGTCCCCAGAATATTTTATATAGAGCAAGTAATACTATTGTTATGCAGATTTGTTTACCTTATTATTGCTTAAAATGTCACCTTCCTTTCCTTATATAGTTGATAGTACTGCTATCTTGCCATGACATCAGTGGCCCCAGTGTGTCACTGCCAGTCAGGCTGGGGGGCATAGTCCCACTTTTGACAGAGGTATTTTTTTTTTGTGTATCACGGCTGACTGCTTTAGGGATGAACACATGTAAACAGAAAGCCTTTGGGGACCTGTAGACACTGATGCAGGTTACAGCTAGGCTTTGGAGGCTTCCAGCTGCTGGTACAGATTGATGACAGCCTTTGGTGACTTGTGGTCACTGGTACAGCATGCAGTCAGCCCTTGAAAACTTCTGGCCACTGATACAAGTTGCTGGCAGCCTTTGGAGATTTTAGCGGCTGATACAGGTTGTTGGAAGCTTTTGGAGACCTACTGCAGTTCTGTAAAAGCACAACCCCGCACGGTCCCCCTTCACACAAGGCTGTGGTCGGATCTGTTATATAATAGCTGGGAGTAGGGTGAGCAGTTGCAAAGAGCCAAGAGGGGAATCCAACACTTCCAGAAGAAAGAAATTAACAGTGCTTAACACTGCTAAAATAAGCAACACGTTTTTAGATGTGAAAAGTTAGTGAGAAATGTTAGTGGAAATATTGATCTACTGACATAACAATTGCAATTTGTGAGTGTGTTGCGATGACAAGATCTCTTTTAATTAAAAGGTAGCAAATCTCAGCATTGATTGCACCATATGTAAATAAAAGAGCAAACGTCATTGGGAGCTGCAAAGAAAAAAAAAAACATAATCACAGTTATTTACACTCTGAGCATAAAGATCCTCTATATTCAAATTACAAACATGAAATCACAGAAAATGATACATCTCAAACATGTAGCCTGATATTAAGACAATTCCAAACAAACAAGTGATTTGTATCTACATAAATAAAGATCAAAATGCATATTTATTTTGCTAGGATGCAGAAAAGAAGATTGTTTATCCACCAGACTTCTCTCTTTTTAAGAGCCAGAATTCTGTCACTGCTCTTTTTTTCTACCGATGTAATCAATAACCATTAAACATAATTCAGGTACAACACACAAAAGATCCACGCTGCTCACAGGTGAGCCCGCACTACATGTACGAGCAAGGGAAGAACGGGTTACGCATTTCACACACAAAGCCTCCAAAGCTGTGATAAAGCGCAATTTATGTGTGAAATGCGTAAGCCATTCCTCCCTTGCTTGTACATGTAGTGCTCTTCATGTTCTTCATGGTTTTATGCAAATAAAGGCATTTGGATCCCAGTTTGGTGTGCAGCCACCCGGATTTTCCTTTCCTAACATTAAAACATAATTCAGATTTTGAATGTGAACATATTGTAAAGTACATTCCTGGAAACAGGTAATGACCACTGATGTTGGTATATAGAATATACTGTATGTGAAATGCAATGTGGCCTTTAATCCTTTAAGTTTTTTTCAGTTTTCTCATAGCTCCCAACTGTCCCTCATTTCGAGAGAATGTCCCTGATTTGGGACAATGTCCCTCTGTCCCTCATTCCTCCCCTTTTGTCCCTCATTTTGGTCTGATCTATATAGATGTATATAAAATGAACTTTTTATCTATCAAAAAGTGTTTTCCAGCACTAAACCTTTCATCTGATTTCTAAATTTCTGCATTTGTAAATTCTAAAAGCCAATATAAAGGAATAGTAGTGGTAAAAAAAGCACTTGTGGGTTGAACCAATCTTTTTTTTTTGTACAATTCTCCTTTAAGGGGGCGTGACAAGGGGTTTGTCCTATGTCTGCATACTTTTGCTGATAGGTGTCCCTCATTCTCATCTCAAAAAGTTGGGAGGTATGGTTTTCTCATACATAGACCAGCTTATGAGTACAAGTCAGTGTATATGTATATGTATATGTATATGTATATGTCACTGATAGGTGTAGTCATTTCTAATAGGATACTGAACCCTCGTGCCTGACTGTAGATAGCCTTAACCTTTCAAAATCAGCAAACCCTAGGAGTAATTCAAGCCTACATACAAACCCACCTACTTGGGACCTAAAAATGGATGTGTCCTAGTCACTTTTGGAGTCTTAAATTCTGCCCTTACTAACTAATCTCCAAGATAACAATAACATCAAGATGTGAGAAGGGACATACAATGTAACTTAGAACTCGAGGCTCATACTTGCCATAGCAGACAAAAGTTTGCAGTCTCAGCTTAGTTACAGTATGTTAAAGGGGCACATTTGGTAAGACTTACACTTTCCAGGTTGATGTACTGTATATAAAAATTCACCGCTCCAGTTTCTTCAACCACCTTTAACCACTTCAGCTCCGGAAGGTTTTACCCACTTCCTGACCAGGCCATTTTTTGCGATACGACACTGAGTTGCTTTAACTGATAATTGCGCGGTCATGCGAAGCTGTACCCAAATAAATAATAATAATATATAATAATATATAATAATAAATAATGTCCATTTTTTCCCACAAATAGAGCTTTCTTTTGGTGGTATTTGACCACCTGTGCATTTTTTATTTTTTGCGCTATAAACAAAAAGACTGACAATTTTGAAAAAACAAAACAATATTTTTTACTTTTTGTTATAATACATATCCAAAAATAAAAGTAAAAAACAAATTTATTCATCAATTTAGGCCAATATTTATTCTGCTGCATATTTTTGGTAAAAAAAATCCCAATAAGTGTATATTGATTGGTTTGCGCAAAAGTTATAGCATCGACAAAATTGGGGATTGATTTAGGGACTTTTATTTTTTTTATTGTTTTTACTGGTAATGATGGCGATCTGCGATTTTTGGCAGGACTGGGCATTGCAGCAGAAAAATTTGACCCTAAGTGACACTTTTTGGGGACCAGTGACACCTATACAGTGATCAGTGCTAAAAAAATGCACTGATCCCTGTATAAATTACACTGGCAGGGAAGGGGTTAACTACAGGGGTGAGCAAGGGGTTAAATGTGTTCCCTGGGAGGTGTTTCTAACTGTGGGGGGAGTGGATTCACTGGAGAAAAAGAGCTTGGCTGAAACACGACCTCTCTCTTTTCCTCCCTGACAGAGCATCAGTGTGCTTTGTTTACATCGGCACACCGCTGCTCTGTGTCTCTTCTGAATGATCGGTGCTGATTGGCTCGCGCGCGCCCCCTATAACGCGTGCATGGAATGACGTACAGGTACGCGATTGTGCACACCCGGGCCGCTCTGCCACTGTAAATGTACATGGGGCGGTCCGGAAGCTGTTAAATGAACCCTGTTATTCGGACATAATTTTACTTTCTATTTTAAGAATCAGTATGGTCAGGATTTACGGGACTGTGGAAAGTTTCCTTATTGTCTTGCCGAATCATAACCATGGGGAAATTCCCTCCTCAGAGGTCAGCTTAGTTTTATACCTAAATTCTCTATATCCATCACATTTTCCACACTAACAACCTCACTTGGCTTTGGCAAATCCATCTGGTCCCAATCTGGTATAGGATTCAGGGAAATATAGACCCTAAAAAAGAAAAGTCTGCTTTGACCATTTCCTTGTCCACCAGCTTCCATACCACTACCATTTCTTGGGTAACAGTGACACAGGAACCAGTAGATATGTCTCAGTGTCCACACAAGTTCAGGCAATATGGTTCATTTTGTCAGTCTCCTCAATCACAGTGGCCTGCTTCCCAATTCAAGCAGGGCCTTAGCAGGTAAGAAATTCCCATAGACAGCAATCTTTAAAACACTCCTCAAAAAAAGTCTGGGAGGGCAATCTAGACCTGCTTTTCAGAAACAAATAATCTCTGTATTGTTCCATGCTACATGGGCTCACCTTGTAGGGGTGTCCTAGTTTCATGACATCCTCAAACACTGCAGGAGCCCAGGATTCTGGGGTAAGGAAGATCCCAGCTGTAATACAGAAGCAACTACTGGGGACACATCATTAGGATTTTTCAAGATATATTCAGGGGTGCGTATAGTTTCTCTCCTTGACATTGAACAGGATCTCATATTTCATTAGGCGGAAGGCTCTCAGCATCTACCAAAGGCAAGTAGCTTCTCAATGACTGTGCATCTCCCCTACCATCTAAACTTTCTGTGCTGCCATTTTTTTTCACATTAACCATGCAGATACCAAAGTCTAAAAAAAAAAGTGACCTAGAACAAGACAAAAGAAAACAAAACCAACAAAAACAGCAAAAAAACAAAAAGAAAGAAAAAAAACACACTCTACACCCTTTCCGCCCCACCATGACAACCACCTCAAGAGACAAAGATGGATCTGAACTCCTGCTTGGTTCGATATGTACCCCAGGTCACAATGTGCTTACCTAAGCTATCATGTTTCAAAGCTAGTAAATATTTCAAGTTCATGAGTGAATCCAGATCCAATGCCTATTCAGCCAAAGTAGTTTCCAGTGTCTAGGAATTATTGCTCTAGCCGCTGTCAAAAAGTGGCGACATATGTCACATTTTGTGTTTCTAATTGATCTTGGCAATAGAGACAATAACGTAATCTGTGGAGTATTGGGAATAAAAGTTCCTGTCACTTTACATTAGAATTCTAAAACAGAGGCCCAGAACCTCTTAATCAGGGGGTACTCAGTCCATATATGAAGCATAGTACCCTCTTGGCTCCCACATCACCAACACAAACTAGATGCAGAAGGGCATCGATGATGTAAAGTATCTGGACACCTGTACCATCGTGACATTTTTTAAAGTTTTTCTCTTGTGCTATGCTGCCTATAGGAAGGTTGAGAGACAGTATAAATGCCTTCTCCCAATCTTCCTCACTAATTTGAGTTTTTAAATCCTTTTACCACTTAACAGTATAGGCTGGAGGGTTTGGCTGAGAAAGAAGAGATAAAATAGAATAGATTTTGGAAATTGTTTGCTTTGGTGGTGAATCACTCAACAGTAGATCTTCAAATAAAGTAGGTTTGGGGATACGTTTCTGTTTATCAGCAACTGAAGCAAGAAATGTATTAATTTGTTGCTGCAAAAAACTATTTTCTGTTCTATATTAGTTTGAAATGAAAACTGTAGGATTAGGGAGGAAACTGTCAACTGAGAGGACTAAAGGCAAGCAGTGGTGTATCAATTTAGTCCAAAAGCAGCAGTGTATCAATTTTGTCCAGGGACCTAGGATGTGACCATGTACCCCTATCGGAAAAGATGGATTATCAAATAGGGGAGTCATAGGGCCAATATAGGCGGTGATATGTAGACTCTCTATCAAGGTGTCCCATAAACTCAGTGTTGTTTTAGTAAGAACTGGGAGGGTACCAATGTCCTTTCTCTTAGGAGGTAGAATCCATGGGAAAGCTTGTAGGTCCAACGAGGCTAACAGTTGTTCAAGCTGAACCTACAGTTTCCCTTGGTGATAGTGAAACCAGTCTACAATCCTTTTTTAGGACGTATGCTTGATAGTACAAGGCTGCACCCGGGGCATTCACGCTTCCTCTATTCTTAGGTAGGGAAAGCACTTTGTGATTCAACCGGGGACATTTCAATGCCCATATGAAGGCTGTAAGAGCCCTCTGCAGTTTATGGAAAAAAACAGCTGGAATATATACTGGAACCATTTGAAAAGGTATAAAAATCTTGGAATCACATTCATTTTCAGTGTATTAATTCTAAAGTACGAGAGGGTTTTCACAATTTTTGTTTTGAAGGTCAAGAATGGTTTTACGTTTAAGAACTTCGTGATTAAAAGTGAAGTATGAGAATTTATTTTTTTGAATCATACTTACCTAGGTGGAGGCAGCATTAGTCCTATGTCAGTCACTGACTCTCTGCGCCCAAACTCCCCCAATGTGCTCACTGAAGCACTGGGCTGAGGAGGGGGCGGGGGTTGCCAGCTCAGGTTCTCAGTGGCTTGCTGAGAGGCTGATCCAGGTGCAGGTCCAGGTATGTGGGCAGATCCCTAACATACGATCATGATCTTTCCCAAACCTGGACCAGCTCTGTGACATTAGCTGACAGTGGACTTCAGCCTGCTGTCTGCTGAAAATGGGTCACAGGAGTGCAAAACAATCTGAACTCCTCTGACCCACAGGAGAGGTACAGCCAAACGAGCTTTGGCTATACTTCTTCTTTAAGAAAATAAAACTTGCATTGGTCCTGTGGGATATGTTTCCCTAGGTACTTTAACAGCTTGCCGCCCGCTCAACGTCATATGACGTTGCAGACTTTGAGCGGTGATATCTGAATGATGCCTGCAGCTACAGGCATCATTCAGATATCTTCTTTTAGAGCCAGTGATTCCCTGCAATATAAGAACAATCATAGGGGCTGTTCAGCCACTTGATTGTTCTTACAGGCGGCAGAAGAGAACACCCCACTCCTGCTGCCTTCCGGTGCTTCTACTGACTCACCCGTGCGATCGGTGAGCTGGAGAAGGGATCCGCTGGTGCCGGATGTTGATCATAGAGATTTCGGGTGGGCCAGATGGTCCCCAGAGTCTCTATGATCATTTGGAGGCTGGGCGCAATGTTATGACGTCATGTCCAGCCTCTGCATTTGAAAAAATGGCGCCGTCTCGGCTGGAAAGCCAGGATCTTTTTTTATTTTTTTATTTCAGGCTTCCCAGCCTAGAGGTGAGGTCTGGGGACTTATTGACCCCAGATATCACTGTAAAGAGGACCTGTCATGCACTATTCCTGTTACAAGGTTTGTTTACATTCCTTGTAATAAGAATAAAAGTGATCAAAAAAAATTAAAAAGAATGCATCAAACTAGAAAAATTAAAGCAAAATTAACTGTAAAAAAAAAATGAAAATTTTTTAAAGCGCCCCTGTCCCCGTGTGCTTGCTCACAGAAGCATACACATATGTAAGTCATGCCCGCATATGTAAACGGAGTTAAAACCACACATGTGAGGTATCGCCACCAACTTTAGAGCGAGAGTAATAATTCTAGCACTAGAACTCCTCTGTAACTCAAAACATGTAACCTGTAAAAAATTTTAAAGCGTCACCTATAGGTATTTTTTAAGTACCGAAGTTTGGCGCCATTCCACGATTGTGCGCAATTTTGAAGCGTGACATTTTAGGTATCTATTTACTCGGCGTAACATCATCTTTCACATTATACAAAAAAATTGGGCTAACTTTACTGTTTTTTTAATGCATTTCCAAAAAAATGCGTTTGAAAAATTGCTGCGCAAATACCGTGCAAAATAAAAACGACCGCCATTTTATTCTCTATAGTCTCTGCTAAAAAAAAACATATATAATGTTTGGGGGTTCTGTGTAATTTTCTAGCAAAAAAAAATATGATTTTTACATTTAGGAGAGAAATGTCAGAATTGGCCTGGGTAGCAAGTGTTTCTTAAAGATGTTGAACAGATTCTAAAGGGAAAGTTTACCTTGAGTGTCTCTATTGTGATCACCGAAAGTGAAACATTAAGAATTTCAGATTTAGAAAGATTGATTTTGAAATTACTCACAAAGCCAAACTTTTTGAATTCTTGAATTCTTTGGATTTTTGAAGTATAGAAAGGATTGCTATGTGGGTTTGGGTCATATACAGCAGAAGGTCATCTGCAGAAAGGGACAGTTTAGCCTGAAGTAAACCCATAGACATCCCAGGGATGTAAGGATTTATGCCTAATGGCAACCGCCAGATGCTCCACTGTGCTAATATATAAAGCACAGGGGAAAGCTGGGAACCCTGATGCGTACCATTATTATTAGGGAATCGTGAGAGACAGAGTGAGTGATCCATTGACCGTCACCCTTGCAGAAGGGCATGTGTACAAGGTCAAAATACTAAAGATAATCCTAGGGCCTAGTCCCATTTGGACTAGTGTATGCTGCAAGAATGCCCAACTAACCCTATCAAAAGCCTTCTCTGCATCTACTGACAGGAGGCACATGGGAATAGAAGAGAGCTGAGGATGTTGCATTAACAACATTGTTTTAATCGTTATTATTCCATGCCTCACGCTCAGCAACAAAACCCAATTGGCCCAGATGGAGACCAAACCCACCTGGCCCAGAGATAAGACCCTGAAGCAAAGGTTGTAGTCTATTAACAATCATCTTAGAGTAGATTTTTAGATCCTCAATTAAAGAAATAGGCTGAAAATTTTTGCATAAAAAGTGATCTTGGTATCAAAGAAAGGGCTTGAGGGGGATAAAAACTCCACTTGCGATACCGCAATAAACACTTTAAGCAAAAATGGAGTGAGGACATCACAAAATTATTAATACAATTTTGGGGTAAAACCATCTGGACTGAGACTCTTCCCTGGTTAGATACTATCAATGAAAATAAGAAGCTCCTCCACTGTAAAATGGGTTGCCATTTTGAGGTTTTTGAGCCAGCACCCTGGAAGTCTGCAGCAAGTGTATAATGAGCAGGTCTGGAGCAGTGCTGCTTGTTTGGTAGGCTGTTCTCATCGCTGCCTTTCTGCTTGGGAAGCCTTGAAAGGCCAACTATGACCTTACCCAAAATGTTGTTATAAACTATAAATGTCTTAAAGCAGAAGATCAAAGGTAAATGACTGCCCAGAATGATGCATTCCATTATTTGTGGACACAGCAGTGGTTCCACGGGTAGCAATTTGGTTACTAGCTAAATAGGTTCTTGTACCTAGCACTGGGGTAGTTGAACATCCACTGGGCTCTAACTAATATGAGCACCCATTGGCAGGCCAGAATTTTGGCATTAAAGTGGATATAAACCCTCACATATCCCCAGTAAAGTGAACAGATTTAGATGATACACAGAGATGAAACAAATCTCCCTACATATGTTTTACGTGTATATCTGCTGTCTTCAGCTTTATATACTGTTTAGAAAGTGCACATCCTGCTAGAATTTTCTCTTCCTAATCCAGCAGGGGAAGGGGAGTCTTACCATACACTGTGAGACAGCTGATTGGAGGAAAGCCACACACCCCCTCTCCTCATAGGCAGAGACTTGCAGAGCTGTGCTATGAATTGACCAGCTCTCTGCTAATCTATTTATAGCACCCGCCCTGACATAAAATTCAGCCTGGTTTTATCTCAGTTGACAGAGAACTTGTCAGAAGTTATCATGGTGATAACAGAAGAATGTAGCAGGAGAAAGCCATGGGACTTAGGGCTTAGAAGACAGATAACAAACCACTGCAGATATATGTGCCCAGCTCAAATTTCATGAATCGGGTTTACATGCACTTTAAGATATTCTTAGTTCATAACTACATGTTGAGTGAGGTAGTAGTTGGCTTTTCAAGGCTTCCCAAACAGAAAAGCAGTAATAGTAATAAGAGCAGGCTACCAAACCTGCAGCACCGCTCTACAACTGTTCATCATACATTTGCATTTTATTAAGCCATCAGTAATACAGTCGCATTCCATGATGTCCCCACCCAGGTGTAGGTAGGTGTAGCGTGGTGCAGCAGCAGTAAACACTCAAGAGTCCAGTTATATAAAACAGAACTGTATTGAAATTGAAGTTCAGAAATGCACAACAAGCCCGGCAGGAAGATCCGGTGCGCACAGGATGTACAGCGATGAGTAGTAGCAGTAGGTCTCAGGTGTTCCAACACCACCTGTCTCAAGTGGGGAGGCTTCCAGGATGGGCGTGACCTTGCACTTTCCCTACTCATCTCATCTGGAACCTCCCTGATGCTAAGCACTGTCTCTGAGGGGTGAATTGTCCCTACTCTAACCAAACCTGGGAGCCAATGTCAAATGGGATGGCAGCTTTCAATCAGATGCTACCTCTCTGTGAACGAGGAGATCATAAAGCAATGCTGATGCAGATGAGCGCCACCTGCAGTGGAAAAAATAGACTGCACTGCCCACAAACCCCCCCCCCCACCCCATTTGACAGATGCTGTCCTCATGTCCTCAGCATTGCAACACAGGAAAGAGCAACATGAAACTGCAATAAACATGGTTAAGGCAATGGCAACAACATTTCCAACAACATAATCAGAGTACTTTGCAGAAAGCTGCTCACGGTTAGAACACATTAGGCGGCAAGCTTCAGTGTGGAATCTTCTTTTTAAACAATCACACTTCTTTTACCCAGGCTTGAGGCTGGCTCCTTGAAGGAGCCTAGATGGTCTGTTAGGCCTGAAGGGCCCTCTGGACTATCCACAGACACTGTACTGGGGCTTCCTTTTTCTGAGTCTTCCGGAGCTGGAGGCTCTAGCATGAGAGGAGGCAGGTACTATTTGATGGGAACTTCTTGTACTGGTGGGACATCCATAGAGTCTGAGTTATCTCTATCAACAGGCAGGTTCGAATCCTGCTGACTAAGTCAAGTGTGGGTAGGTGTAGCTTGTAAATAAACACTCAGAGACATATAGACTGTTCACTTTGCAAGAGAAATGTTCACAGAGCTTAGAGCTTGTGGTGAAGCTCTCCTATTCACCAATTATGTACACGCAAAAATGCACATTCTTTGAGCTCTGGGGAAAGTCACTCTGCAAAGTGCAACTTCCTTTGCAAAGTAAACAGCCTTATTTGCCTTTAGTAAATATACTTACACTACCTGTATGCTCAGATGCAGCTCTCCTCAAACTCAGACCAGCCAATGGTATCATTAGCTCAGTGTGCTTCCAGTCTGTGCTATCTCCTGCTATTCTTTGAATGAAATAAGTAACTGCAATGGCAGCCCCATTGAATTTTATTACAGCAACTAATTCAATTTACAAATAGCAGAGATGTGAAGTCGACATCACCAGAAGCATTTAGCTAACAGTACCAGTCCCAGATTTAGAGCACTGTATCTTGGGAAAAAACATGCAGGAAAGTGTAATGAACACTTTATACTTACTAGCCACTGTTCTTTTCAAATATAATTACTGGTACTCATATTTAAAAATAATATATAATCTTTTGCAAGTTTTTTTAGATTAACTTAAAGTCATTGTAAAGGTTCCTTTTTTTAAATACAGCAATTAACATGTTATACATAATGGTTTTGCACAGAACCTGCTCCTTTAGGGTCCCCCATCAGCACTTTCAGCTCCTCCTCCCTTCTGAGTGCTCCCATAGCTGGGCTGTGTACATCTATTGAAACACACCCCACCCCTCTCTCCTCAGAGAGTTTGATTGACCCGCTGCTGTCTCTGACTCCTGTGAGGAGAAAGAGAAAGCAATGCTTCAGATCTTGGGCACAGAGCTGGGTCAAGATCTGGCTCAGATAAGTATTTGGGCGGGGGCTGAACATGGAAGGTAAATGAGAAGAGAATTATTATTATTATACAGGATTTATACAGCACCAACAGTTTATGCAGCGCTTTACAATATAAAAGGGAGACATTACAGTTATGATACAATAAAATACATGAGGATTAAGAGGGCCCTGCTCAGAAGAGATTACAATCTAATAGAGTTGGGCAGGTGGTACAAAAGGTTGTAACTGTGGGGAATGAGCTGTTGGAAGTGGTAAAAGATTAGTTAGAGACGTGATAGGCTTCCTGAAGAGATGAGTTTTCAGGGATCGCCTGAAGGTAGTAAGAGTAGGGGATAGCCAGACAGGTAAAGGTAGCGAGTTCCAGAGGATGGGAGAGGCTCTGTAGAAATCCTGGAGACGAGCATGGGAGGAGGAGACGAGAGAGCTTGAGAGTAGGAGGTCTTGAGAAGAGCGGAGGGGACGATTTGGGTGATATTTGGAGACAAGTTTGGTGATGTAGCTCGGGGCAGAGTTGTGAATGGCTTTGTATGATGTGGTTAGTATTTTGAATTTAATTCACTGGGTGATTGGGAGCCAGTGTAGGGATTGGAGGAGAGGGTTGGCAGACACTGAGCGGTTGGTAAGGTGGATAAGTCTGGCAGCAGCATTCATGATAGACTGAAGAGGGGATAGCCTATGGAGAGGCAGGCCAATGAGAAGGGAGTTGTAATAGTCAAGGCGAGAGATAACAAGGGAGTGAATGAGGAGCTTGGTGGTTTCATTTGTTAAAAAGGGGTGAATTTTAGAGATGTTACGGAGGTGAATTCTACAAACTTTTGACAACGATTGGATTTAAGGCTGAAATGACAAGTCAGAGTCTAGGATTACACCTAGTACCCTGGTGTGAGGGGAGGGACTGATAGGTGCATTGTTGATTTTGGTGGAAAAGTAATGGAGGGGGGCACGGGCGGGGGGGGGGGATATTAATAGCTCAGTAGAGCTATGTAACTATGTAAATTAAGAGAATGCATAAAGATAAAAAAAAAATCACTTGGCCTTTACAAAGTTTAACACATTTAAAGAGGTTGCCTCTAGGAGATCAACCTTCAGTATGCTGCTGACACCTTAGCCTTGTCTGGTTGCTAAGTTCAACATGAAGGAAAGACAAATGGGTCCATACAACAAATTTCAAAATTCAATAGATTTATTTTCCAAATGCTAAGCACAACAACATAGCCAGTCTCCTTTTATTTTTATTTGTTGTTTTGCTAAATATAAAACTACATTGGGCAGCCATATTGGCTCAACACTTATTCTGTTTTTCTAGCTTAGTATTGCTTATTTATAGTTTCTCTTCCTTAGAAAGGGTTTTCACTGACTAATTTCTCACTGAAATCAAGAAGCTATGTCAGTGAGTGATTTGCTCTTGCATGTATGAATAATTGTTCAAATTCATCTTCTTTAATAGGCCATCCTAAAATACAGATTATGTGTTCCATTTTTGACCACAAAATGACCTTGATACATCAATATCACTCAAGTAGTGCAAAATAGTTCTTAAAGTGCAATTAAAAGCAAACTTTTTTCTTTAGTTTTGGATAGAGTAGAAAGGGATTGGAATACCTGTCATGTTTTTACTGCTGCATATGTTCCCATTATGGAGATTTACCCTCTTTATTTGTCCTGTTTACTGTTATCACAGAGAGTGAAAAGAAAAGAAAATACCCAGTTTTGGGTTGTCACCAGGACAAGAACAGATGAGAAATCTTTTAATGGGGACACTAGTTTTGGTGATCCTGGTGACAACCAGGGTTTCCTTCACTTTGTAGGGATTTCCTTTTAATTCCTGTTTTGGCTATATGACCGGAAGTGAAGGGAAATTCCCCTAATGGAACAGAGATGGAAAAAAACTGACAGGAGTTACACTCTTCCTTGCTCTATTGAAAAGTTTTGCCCTTAGTTCTACCTTAAACCAGGTCACTCTAAAAAGTTTTGTTGAGCCAGCTTGGCTCCAATGAATGGTTAGTGTTGCAGAAGTCCTACACACTTCCCTTCTGCACCTTGAAAGAAAAAGAGTCGGTCCTACAGCATCTCAGAACACTAAAGCATTCTCTGATGGCTGATGGCTGAAATGGAGATCATCCACCGGACCTCTTCAGCATGTATAACAGCCTCCACAGCAGCCAGACCGTTTTGTTAACAGTAAGCATTTATTTGAACCAAGCTGGTCCAATAAAACTTTTTTGGCCCCTTGCACACAGTGCCATCTTGGTACAGTGCGTCTCTCCCAGCGTTTTATGCGCACAGGAGGAACAGGTGCTGTATTCAGGGATGAATGCATGGAACTCAGATACCACTTAGTGCAGTGTTCAGCCCCATCCAGCCACAATCTCCCATAGACTTTGATAGGCAGCAGAGTTGGATGCTGCAGCTTCCCTCCCAAGTGCATTGAAACCTCAGGAGGAATGCACTGCACTTATATGGCCCTGTGTTCAAGGAGTCTTAAAAACATGGAGTTCTAGTTTACGATATTCTAAAATGACATGTGATAACATTGGTTGAGAGGGCATTTTAGTGCCTTGAAGAGGAATAAACGTCCCTCTAATGTTTGTACCTACAGGTAAGCCTATATTAAGGCTTACCTATAGGTACTGTAAATATCTCCTAAACTTGTACTGTTTAGGAGATATTTACTGTATACTGCACGAATTACATCATCGGCACATAAGCTTTGAAGGAACAGCCGCCCATACAGTTTTTTTCAGAGCCTTGTGCCATGACCAGCGGCTTCCACGCGCATGCGCGGGAGTGATGTCACACAGCTCCGACCACCCACAGAACCAGAGTTCGTGGACCCAAAAGGAAGACGGGTGAAGATGGATGCGGCCTCCAGCGGAAACGGCTTCGTTTACAGGTAAGTGTCCCATAGTGTGCTAGTATGGGATGCATACTAGCACATTATAATTTTACTTTGCAGGTAAGAAAAAAAAAAAGCAGAGTTTACTTCCTCTTCAAGTAATATTTAACACTTCTTGAGCTACAGCTTAATGAATCTGGATGATTGTCTGCAAATGCTTTTTCTCTCAAAAGTTAGAATGATTCTAAAGGTTTTTTTTTGTTTGTTTTTTTTTTTTAATAACAAAGATGTTATAGTTACCTGCTCTGTGCAAAGGTTTTTCACAAAGCAGCCCATATCCTCTTCTTCTCATTTCCACCACCGGCGCTTCTGGCTTCTCCCCCTTGACCAGTGCCCCAATAGCAAGCTGCTTGTTATGGGGGCAATGGCACATGCTCACTCCTGAGCCCCACTGTGGGTCCATAGGACACATAGAATTGTGGCATGGCCCCACTCTCCCCTCATTGGCTCACTGGATGTGACTGACAGCAGCTGCTTTGTCTCAGCCAATGAGGAGAGAGAGACCCGGGACAGCCGAGGCTCCCATGCACATCACTGGATTGAGAGGGGGCTCAGGTGAATATTAGAGGGGGGTTTTGGGGGAGAGCAGCACACAGAAAGTTTTTTTTACCTGCATGCAGGTAAAAAAAAACTTTCAGCCCTTACAACCACTTTAACTCCTATATGGCTCAGTTGTAAGCAAGGCTCAATCTAGGTGCATCATTTAATATATTGCTAAGTATGGCAAGGAGACATCCAGCTTTATTCTGGTATATATCATAAATTTTAGAAGAACACACCATATTTTCAGCATGAGTCTTTCTGGCAAGACAGGTATCAACAGACTTCATAGATTTATTTTCACTTACAAATTCTCTTTTGTATTAATTTATTTCATGCCTAAACAATAACTATCATAAAAAGCATTCAGTGTCTGTCATATTGAAAATCATTTTGTCTAGAGCCACGATTACTCTTTAGAACAATTCTAGATATGCACTGACAAGCTAAATAGACTCTACTTGTATAGCATTTACACAGCTTTGCATGAAATGTCACAATGACAGTGAAACTAGACAAGAGATTCATTCTCCCTCTAAGACATTAATAGCTCTTTTTAATTAAATACTATACAGCGATAAAACAATCTTAATTTATTACAGCCTACAAGTGCTGGCATCTTGGGACTAGATATGGTTCCCTGCTGTTTGTGCCTACTGCAGTAAGCAGAGACAGTACTGAATACTGACCCTAGCAAAAATCCTCAACTTTTTTTTATGAATTATAAATTTATAAATAAATTATAAAATAATAAATTATTACGTTTCTAGGTTAACTGGTCATTAAAGTGCCTGTAAATAGGTACTAGGGATGGCCGAATTTGACAGATCCAATTTTCCCAAAATTTTGATGAAAACTTGTACATCTCAGTAATATTTTGCCAGTTTAGAGACAAGCTTTTGGAGTCAATGGGGGGAACAATCCTAAGGTGGCTTTAATATTTTTTAACCGCTTCAGCCCCGGAAGATTTTATCCCCTTCCTGACCAGAGCACTTTTTGCGATTCAGCACTGCGTCGTTTTAACTGACAATTGCGCTGTCGTGCGACGTTGCACCCAAACAAAATTGACCACCTTTTTTTTCCCACAAATAGGCAGTGAAGGGGGTAACCACTAGGGGGCGATCAAGGGGTTAATGTGTTCCCTATTGTGTGTTCTAACTGAAGGGGGGGGGGACTGTGTAGGGGAGATGACAGATCGCTGTGCATACTCTGTATGAACAGACGATCTGTCTGTTCTCCCCTCAGAGAACCAGGATCTGTGTGTTTACACACACAGATCCCGGTTCTCCGTGTGCTCGAGCGATCGCGGGAGCCTGGCAGTGATCGCGAACGCCGGGCACTCGCATCGGCTCTGTGGGCGAGCAGGAGGCGCCTCTAGTGGCCAAATCTAGAAGCAACGTAACATGACGGGGATTCGCGCAGCCGAGCCATGTTGCTGCAGTACAACTGTGGTGGCTGGTCGGCAAGCGGTTAAAGGTGCAGTGGTGCAATTTAAATTGTTACAAAAGCTACTTTTAACTATCCCAGACCTGTTCTTCTAAGAACAAAAACTGTACCTAGTAGACTCATTATTAGGCATGGTGTAGTCAAGCAAATTTTTCTTAAGCAATGAGAAAAATTGAGATCTTCTTTTTAAAATGAATAATATTGCTGCAAAATGTACAATATTTTATCCCTAAAAGGCAGCTATTGCACCAAGAGTTGCGAGTAGTTATATATAATATGCCAAAAGGAATCCAATGCAGTTTTTCTCACTGTCAATTTCTCTCTATTTGTCTGGTACATCTGAAAGGAGGGGATCCCTTGATCACACTTAACATGGTTGTAAACCCTCTCCTATACCCAGTGCAGTGAACAGCCTCAGATGATACACAGAGATGAAACAAATCCTCCAACACAAGTTTTACATGTATATCTGCTGTCTTCCCCTTTCTACACTCTTTGGAAAGTGCAGATAGTGTTACAAATCTTTCTTCCTCTTCCAGCAGTGGGAGTGGAGTCTGGGCATACACTGTGTGAGAGATGATGGGAGGAAAGGCACACACCTCCCACTCCACATAGGCAGAGGAGCGAAGGAACATGCAGAGCTGTACTCTGAATAGACAAGCTCTCTGTCTATCTACCTCTAAGCCCCTTCCCCCACACAAATTTTCAGCTGCTGTTATCTCATGTGTCGGAGAACTTTTCAGAAGTGACTCATGCTGATAACAGAGGAACAGAGCAGCAGAAAGACACGGCACCGGATGCTGGTTTTCCAGCATGCCCATTCAAAAAAAGCGGGTCGTTAGACCAGCTTCTGTTGGACAGACTGCTGTACACAGGGGCCAAATGTCAACCGGTTTCTGTTGAACTGGCTCATATTCAGCCCCTGTGTACCAACCTTTAGATTTGTTGCTTTATTTGAAAATAATGGGTCACCCATGGTTTTGAACCACCAAAATAAATTGATACTTATCTGTTTTTATTCTCTTAGCTGGCCCAAAAAGGGGTAGTTCAGTCAATGTAGTGGTTTTGTAAACACAACTCTAAATTGCATACATGGAAACCTCCAACTCTATCATCTAGCATGCAACTATCAAATAATTACCTAGTATCAATTTTGGTCTTCCACCACTAACCTGAGAGCACAGCAGAGTGGCAGTAACAGTAAAAATAGCTGCTTTCAAGGTGGGACCTGTGTGCATTATCTGACAATGCCCACATGATCTCCTTCCAGTGGTGATAGTAACAACATATAACTTTAGAGACTAAAGTAGCAGGCACTCATATGTAGATTACTCTCACATTCAAGATATAAGCTGTTTTGAAGCGTACAATTGTATATGACTAGCTGCTTACAGATTTGAATAGACCATTAGGAGCTGCTTCAGGTAAAAGGAGAATAGATAAAACAGAAGGCTGGACTAAATGTTGAAAAACCCTTAAGAGTTTACTTCATTATAAAATGTCAACAAGAACAAGCCAACCCATTTCAGGGGTTCTAAAGATCCCCTTTATTGGGGCTTGCTGGTAACAATCAGTTCCAACAGCTGACTGTAAAGCAGATGTCATAGGACAAAATAAACTCTTCATGGTTCCTCAACATTTGGACTATTGTTCCTGTTTTAGCCACACCATCCTCTGGCTGGAGTATATAATAAGTGACAGTGGGTGGAGACTCCAGTGCCAAGATTTATTTATTGCATTGCTTTGTCAAAGACCCTCATTCCGTTTTTGTATCCAATTTATTGGACAAAAAAAACCTTTTAATGCCAAAAAATTGCTTGATAAATTATCTTCATAGCTATGATCCAAATTACAGTAATTTTCAGAGGTGTTGCCCCAAGCCTGAGCTTGATAGATATACTATCCATCTGTTTCTTTTTCAGCTAGTTTTTCTAGAAGTATAAATATCATATTCTCAATGTGAGTATGCATCAAATTTTACTTTATTTCTACTTTACAAAGATTTTTTTTTTTACAATATCTGAACTTCAGAAATAATATTAGGGCTTCCAAATCATTCCTTGAGACTTCCTGCTCACAGAAGCAATAGTTCATAAAGAAGATTTCTTTTTATAGAGTTTCTTTTATAATAAAATTGCTAACTGTGGCTAAGGTTACCATGGTATTCTTAAATGGTCCTATGCTGAGAGCTGAAATTCTTTTTTATGCCCTGATCAAAGATATATTATATTAGCTGTGCAAATTATTCAGTAAACCACTGAACTAGAATCCCTGTATCAGCTGGGAGACATGCTTTCATTAAGGAGGAGCACTTTTCAGCAAATGATGGCAAATCTTCAGGTTTTTTGTAATAAAAAATCCATATGTTTGTTCTAGTAGTTATTCTTCAGAATAATAGAATGATCATGAGCTAATTTTCTCCTTTGTTACATATTTTTGTTCCTTTACTCAGCCCTAATATTTATATGGCTTGCAGGAGAATTAAAATTTGGGCAAAATAAAGTAATATCATTATGTTTTCCTAGGTTACTTCTAACATAAACTTAAAACGTGCTTTTTTATTGATGCTTAAAAACTGAACTTGTGTAAAGGACCGTAAGATATAAAAAAAATATGGATCCTGCAGAAAAGTTATTTTTCCTAATAATTGGGATTATAAGGGGTGTTAGTCCACTTTAGGGTTTATCCATCTTCTTACCCCTGCCAGTCAGGATAAGCTACCTTAGCCCACCTGTTAGAGATATATTTAGGTGGGTGGGACCAGCCAGTTGTGGTTGGACTTGGGAAATGGGTCCAGTGGAGGTAGCAACATGTAAGGAGAAGAGTCATGTTCTTCTGAGTGGACACCCTCTTTGGGTGGGCACAGCAATTCTAACTAGACTGGGACAGATGAGGAAAGTACCTTATTATGGAGCATGGGTGAGGACACAACTGGTGGCGAGTGGTTTATTCAAAGCATTTTAACTCTCTGTTTCTTTAGGACCATTTATAATACCCTTTACTATGATCAATTATTTGGACTTTGTAAACAATCTTTTCTGCAAGTTACATAGTTACATAGTAGGTGAGGTTGAAAAAAGACACAAGTCCATCAAGTCCAACCTATGTGGTCAGTATTACATTGTATATCCCTGTATGTTGTGGTCGTTCAGGTGCTTATCTAATAGTTTTTTGAAACTATCGATGCTCCCCGCTGAAACCACCACCTGTGGAAGGAAATTCCACATCCTTGCCGCTCTTATGCCCCGTACACACGATCGGACTTTCCAACAACAAAACCGTGGATTTTTGTTTGAAGGATGTTGGCTCCAACTTGTCTTGCATACACATGGTCACACAAATGTTGCCCAACAATTACGAACGTAGTGACGTACAAGACGTACGGGATATCTCCATTCTGAACGCTAGTTTTACAAGACCGAGCGCTTCCGGCTCAGACTTGATTCCGAGCATGCGTGGACTTTTGTTCGACAGACTTGTGTACAAACGATTGGAAAGTCTGACAACAAACATTTGTTGGCGCAAAATTTGAGAACCTGCTAGCCAACATTTGTTGGTGGAAAGTCCGACGACAAATGTTCGATGGAGCATACACACAGTTGGACTTCCACTAACAAGCTCACATCCAACATTTGTTGTCGGAAAATCCGATCGTGTGTACGGGGCACTACAATAAAGAACCCTCTACGCAGTTAAACCTTTTTTCTTCTAATTTTAATGAGTGGCCACGTGTCTTATTAAATTCCTTTCCACAGAAAAGTTTTATCCCTATTGTGGGGTCATCAGTATGGTATTTGTAAATTGAAGTCATATCCCCTCTCAAGCGTCTCTTCTCCAGAGAGAATAAGTTCACTGCTCGTAACCTTCCTTCATAACTAATAACCCTCGAGTCCCTTTATTAGCTTTGTTGCCCTTCTCTGTACTCACTCCATTTCAAGTACATCCTTCCTGAGGACTGGTGCCCAGAACTGGACAGCATACTCCAGGTGAGGCTGGACCAGAGTCTTGTAGAGTGGGAGAATTATCGCTTTATCTCTTGAGTTATTCCCCTTTTTAATGCATGCCAATATTCTGTTTGTTTTGTTAGCAGCAGCTTGGCATTGCATGCCATTGCTGAGCCTATTATCTACTAGGACCCCAGGTCCTTTTCCATCCTTGATTCCCCCAGAGATTCTCCCCCTAGTGAGTAGATTGCATTCATATTTTTGCCACCCAAATGCATTATTTTACATTTTTCCACATTAAACCTTATTTTCCATGTAGTTGCCCACCCCATTAATTTGTTCAGATCTTCTTGTAAGGTTTCCACATCCTGCAGATAAGTTTTTGCCCTGCTTAGCTTAGTATCATCCACAAATACAGAGATTGGACTGTTTACTCCATCCTCCAGGTCATTTATGAACACATTAAATAGGATTGGTCCCAGCACAGAACCCTGGGGGACCCCACCTGACCATTCCGAGCACTCCCCATGTATCACCACTCTCTGAACTTGCCCCTGTAGCCAGTTTTCAGTCCATGTACTCACCCTATGGTCCATGCCAATGGACCCTACTTTGTACAGTGAACGTTTATGGGGAACTGTGTCAAATGCTTTTGCAAAATCCAGATACACCACGTCTACGGGCCTTCCTTTATCTAGATGGCAGCTCACCTCCTCATTGAAGGTTAATAGATTGGTATGGCAAGACAGATTCTTTGTGAATCCATGGTGATTACTGCTAATAATACCATTTTCATTACTAAAATCTTGTATATAGTCCCTTATCATCTCCTTTTAAGAGATTGCATACTATTGATGTTAGGCTAACTGGTCTGTAATTCCCAGGGATGTATTTTGGCCTTTTTTTAAATATTGGTGCTACGTGTTCTTTGTTCCTAAGATTTTATCCCAATTTATATCTTCTAGCAAGGTTCGTAGTTTAGGGAAGGTGGCTCTTTTGAAATTCAGTGTCTTTGTATTCCCCTTATGTTTCTTATTTGTGTGATTTATACTGAAGCTAATTGACCTGTGATCGCTGTTTCCTAAATTGCCCCTTATTTTCAAATCCGTGATCACGTCTGTATTGTTAGCAATCAGTATGTCTAGTAACGCTTTGTTTCTAGTTGGTGCACCTACCATCTGACCCATGAAATTGTCCTGCAAGACATTTGGGAACTGGTGAGCCTTAGACGAATGCGCGGTTCCTTCTGCTCAATCTATGTCTGGATAATTAAAATCCCTAATTATGATGACACTTTCCATCCTTGCTGCTAATCCAAATTGTGATAGGAGGTCCATGTCAGGTGCGTGTATGGAGATCGAGATGATAAGAGGGCTCCCCTTGCAGCTAAGTGCAGCGCGTTCCTGGAGTTGGGAACAGGAACGCGCGGTCCCCAAAGAAGCACGGTTGGCCAGGTGCTTGTTTGCAGTCCGATGAGCTCGGCCACTGAGAGCTGACTTAAGCAGGCAGAGCTGAACTTGCTGTGTTCAGGTAAATGGAGAAACCAGGAGCCAGGCCAGGGGTCATACACCGATAAGTCAGTCCAGAGCATACACAGAGGCGAGTCAAGGTCATACACAGGCAGGGCCCAGGTACAAGCCAAAGGTCAAGCCGGGAGATCAGGAAGCAGAAGCAGAGTCCAGGAGCAGGTCAAGGGTCAAACTAGGAGATCAGGAAGTGAGGTCAAGGCAAGCCGGATCACAACGGGTAATCACAGATCAGGAAGCAAGGTCAAGGTACACAAGGGAGCTGAGGAGATAATCCAGCTATGTCCTGCAGTCACAGGCTGGCTTAAATAGGGCCAATGGCACCAGCGTCTGTCACGCCTCTTGCGTGCCATTGCACACCCGCAGTATTGCACGTGGTGTGCCATGCCCACTTGTGCACGTTTCGGAGCTCTCCGAGGGCGTTCATGAAGGTTCTGGGCAACATTGCCAGTTCCGAGATGGCCATGTCTCTGACAGTCTGTCTCCCCTCCTCCCTCAGGTTAGGGGGCCTATAGCATACTCCCAGTATTATTTTCCCGTTAGTTTCATCCCTTTGGAGCTCTACCCATAGGGATTCCACCTTCTCCCTAGTTCCCTTAGTGATGTCATGTATAATGCCGCATACACACGAGCGGACTTTTCGACCGGACTGGTCCGACGGACTATCCGATGGACTTTCGACGGACTTCCAACGGACTTTCCAAATGAACAGACTCGCCTGCACACCATCACAACAAAGTCCGACGGATTCGTAGGTGATGACGTACGACCGGACTAAAATAAGGAAGTTGATAGCCAGTAGCCAATAGCTGCTCTAGCGTTGGTTTTCGTCCGTCAGACTAGCATACAGACAAGCTGACTTTTCGATAGGAACTGGGTCCGGCGGAGTTCCGACATTAAGATTTGAAACATGTTCCAAATCTAAAGTCCGTCAGATTTTCGACCAAAAAAGTCCGCTGCAGGTCCGATGAAGCCCATACACGGTCGAATTGTCCGCCGGACTCGGTCCGTCGGACCAGTCCGGTTGAAAAGTCAGCTCATATGTATGCGGCATAACATTTACTTGTACATTATTCTTGATATACAGGCATACCTCTCCCCCTTTTTTACCCTCTCTATCCCTGCAATAAAGGGAATACCCTTGAGTGGTTGCCAGCCAATCATGAGAGCTGTCTCTGAAATTCCCACAAAATCGAAATCCTCCTCGAACAACAGTATCTCTAGTTCTCCCATCTTGTCCACCAGGCTCCTGGCATTGGTGAACATGCTACATAGTTTTGACCGGTCAAATACTGTCCTCTTATTGGGTGTTCGAGATTTCAAATAAGACTTGTTACTACACTTACCTCGGGTTTATGTGCTTTAGTCAACCCTACCACTAATGCCCCCAATACTACCCTCTGGAATATGTTCCACGCTGACTATCTCTACCTCTGGACCCTCCCCCCCCCTGTCGCCTAGTTTCAAAGCCCCTCTAACTTTTTAGCCATCTTCACTCCCAGCAGTTCTGCACCCTCCTCATTTTGGTGCAGTCCGTCCCTTCTATAGAACTGGTGACCGTCTTACTACACCAGCTCCTCAGCCACTTGTTTACTTCCCTAATCTCCCTCTGCCTTTTTGATGTGTCTCGAGGTACCGATAGTACAGTATTTCTGAGAATACTACCTTGGGCGTTCTTTTCCTCAATTAAGCTCCTAAGTCCCTAAAATCATTTTTTAAGACACTCCATCTGCCTCTGACTTTGTCATTGGTGCCAATGTGCACATAGTAAAATCTAAAAGATAAGATGATCTTACTGGACATTCTGTAATTGTGTGTGGAGCTGGGATGCAGAGGTAGTGAACTATTCAATGGTAAAGTTGTGTGCACCTTTGAGGAGTCTGTTACTAGAGAGGGCTGGAGTAGCCGGTGTGTGAATCACCCTACAGGTACATGAATATATGGCTATTATATGTGAAGAAGGGAGTTTAGTAGAAAAGGTAATTATTCTACTAGATCTTGGGCAACCCACAAACAGGCAGACCCCGATGACCATCAATGTTGTGGCTAGAATACCAACTTTAAGGAAGACTAGGCCTTGCCGTACAAGTTTATCTCACCACAGGACGTTCCAGTAGACAATATCGTGCAAGGAGTTATATCATCTAAGGAGTTATTTTGTTTCAAACATCAATTCATGCAAGTGACAAATTTCCTTAAGTCTGTACAGAGAATATGGAAATTTGCCAACTTGACAAGAACTACTGGAAGCTAAACTGTACAAGATGGCACAGAAGTTGATTTCAGTGTAATTTAATCGATACAAGTGGTGCATTTTCTGGCTTTTGTGTGAACCATAAAACAGCAATAGTTGAGTTACTCCAACAGACTCTTTAACATTCCACACTTGCTGTAGGGTCAGATGCCTGTACCCCTTGCTATGTGCTGTAGTTCCTTTCTCCAACTTCTACACCACTACAGAACTAGGTAAAGATGTGGAGGTCAGATGTGAAGAACCAAAGCTTGTGGTAAGGAACACAAGCATTTCATAATTTCTAACATGCCAAATGCTGAAGAGTCTGACAGAGTCTGCAGCACAGAGAGGTGGTAAGTGACATGGACCACCAGTGAGTTGATTATAATACATCTTCAATTGCAGGATCTTACTGTTTGGTAATTTTTTTGGAACTCACAGGGTTTCCGTAGGTTATAGTCAAATATAAAAAGAGGGTATAACATTAAGTGGAGTTCCACTTAAAAGTGGAACTGCCGTTTATCCGTCTCTTCCCCCCCTCTGGTGCCACATTTGCCACCTTTCAGGGGGGAGGGGGGAGGGGGGAACGGGTACCTGTATTTGACAGGTACCGTTCCCCACTTCTGGAGACTGTGCCGCGGCGCTGTCTCTGAGAAGTTCGATCCCCCTCCTCCTTCCTTCACCGTCGGGCCAATTAGAAAACGCAGCATGCTTTGCACATGTGCAGTAGGGAACTGGCTGTGAAGCCAAAAGGCTTTACTGCCGAGTTGCCTTACCAGGAATGGCAGCGGCTGCACCGACTGGATCGCCAACATTGCGGGCTCCCTGGACAGGTAAATGTCCATATATTAAAATTTATTTCACGCCCCTGCCACTCTGTTCAGCTGCCAGGAGCTAAATGACAGTTCAATGTAAGCTATAAGATGCTTAAAGATGGCCATACATGGATTGAATTTTGATTGATGTATAGCTGTTCCCATTCATAAGAAATTGACATCTAACATAAGGGACTGCTGGAAAATTTCAATCAGCGCTCCAGCCAATAGGCTGCCATGCTGATCAGTGTATTCTGACAGCGGGGTGGCAAGGGAGTTTCTTTGCTGTCAGAATACAAAAACACAGTGGGGAGGATACCCGCATCCTAACCGAATGTGTGGATGGGGGATTTATTTTTTTTACAGTAAGTAAAGTAATGTATTTACTTCCTCTCCCAGCACTGAACAAAGGAAAGGAAAGTTGAGTTCATGCTTGGGAAGGGTGGGGATTAAAATAAACCTGGATGTACAAATCACAGAATTGCTTTATGGTCCATTGCTGGGGATTTATTGCATTCAGGTCATTCCAGGTGACTTCTAATGCGCCTTTCACACGGACAGCTATTCTGCCGCAGTTAAAAGCATGTTTTTTTTCCTGTGGAGTTCAAGACTCCAGGCACTGCGATCAGCTGCATTTGCACAGTGCGATTAGCTGCGGTCGCATTTGGCTGCGGTTTACCATTTCCATGGCAACCTGACAGGGTGCCGACTCGCACTGTTTGGTATGAATCTTAAGGGGGAACTCCACGCCAAATTTTAAATAAAAAAATGGCGTGGGTTCCCCCTCAGGGGCATACCAGGCCCTTCAGTCTGGTATGGATTTTAAGAGGAACCCCTACGCCGAAAAAAACGGCGCGGAGACCCCCCCAAAATCCATACCAGACCCTTATCCGAGCACGCAGCCTGGTCAGTCAGGAAAGGGGGTGGGGACGGACGAGCGCCCCCCCCCTCCTGGGCTGTACCAGGCCGCATGCCCTCAACATGGGGGGGTGGGTGCTTTGGGGGAGGGGGCCCCCCACCCTATGTGAATGAGTATGGGGTACATGGTACCCCTACCCATTCACCTAGGGAAAAAGTGTCAATAAAAAAACACTACACAGATTTTTTAAGTAATTTATTAGACAGCTCCGGGGGTCTTCTTCCGACTTCGGGGGGCCTCTTCCGACTTCGGGGGTCTTCTTCCGACTTCGGGGGTCCTCTTCCGACTTCGGGGGTCTCTCCGGTTCTTCTTCGCGCTCTCCGGGTCTTCTGCCGGGCTCCTCCGCTGTCTTCTGCTCTTTTACTGCTCTTTTGCTATAGCGGAGGAGCCCGGTCTGCTGCCTTCTGCCTTCTTCCCTCTTCTCTTCTTCTGATGTTGACACGACGCTCTCTCTGGCTGGAATGCACTCTGGGCGCTCCGCTCTGACTTATATAGGCGGTGACCCCACCCCCTTATGCAGTCACAGTCCCTGGGCATGCTGGGACTGTCACGTTTTAGGGGGCGTGGTCATTGGGTGATATAAACTGCTAGGTGCCTCTTTGCTGTAATCTGTTTAATACGATTATGCTAGTAATAGTATAACTATAACTATGCCCACTATTTTCTGACATTTCACAGGCCTTGGCAAGGTTTCCAGCAACACTCCTGTTTCTTTTTTTTCTAGATAGTGGGTTTCTGTAACAAATTCCATGTCTGTTCTCAAACTAAAGGATTTTTTTAACTACTATATTTTTTAAAACAAAAATGGGGATCTCATGATGAATTGAAAAAAAATGGTGTTGCTCCAGCAACTATATTCTATTTTTTATGTTTCCAGAGTAGATAACAAATTACAAAGAGATGCATATGGCTTGCTACAAATACCGTCAGTCAAAGAACCTAATTTG
The DNA here is from genome assembly GCF_042186555.1 of Aquarana catesbeiana. Lineage (NCBI taxonomy): Eukaryota > Metazoa > Chordata > Amphibia > Anura > Ranidae > Aquarana > Aquarana catesbeiana. Next base: position 246,135,382 of record NC_133325.1, on the reverse strand, counting down.
ATAATTAGGCATGTCAGTAAAGATTTGCAAATATCAAAGTGTAGCAACCAAAATCATTTAAAGTATAACTAAAGGCAAAACCTTTTTTTTTTTTTTTATAGTTTTGGATAGAGTGGAGAGGGATTAAAACACCTGTCAGTTTTTATTGCTGTCTGTGTCCCCATTAGAGTATTCACCTCACTTTTTGTCCTGTTTTCTATTATCATTGAAAGTAAAAGTAAAAGAAAATCCCAAATTTTGGGTTGACCCTAGAAAAGTAATAGAGTGGAAATCTTTCAATGGGGACACTATTTCTGGTGACCTGGGGGGCCCCAAGAGACTCTCCTAAATTGCAGGGATTTCCTCTCACTTCCTGTTTGGTTATGGGACAAGAACTGATGGTAAATCTCCCCATTGGGACAAAGAGAGCAAACATAAACCTTACAGGGGCTATACCCCTCCCTACTCTATCCACAAAGAAAAAAAAATGTTTTACCTATAGTTCTACTTTAAGATGGATTCTAAATGATTGCTGCAAGCTAAGGAAGAATTCCAGGAATTTTTTCCATTCCCATGCAGTGAGGCTGTGCCCGCACTGCATGGGTTAACTGCTCGCTTTTGTCTAGGGGTGATGAGAGCGGAGATATACCGAGCCTTTCGAGTGCAAGATCGGTCCGGTCCCTGCTGCTCCAGCCCCTACCCCCCCCCCGCTTGGTCTAACGGTCTGGTGTGGTGGACTGTTCCTGACGTCATCCCGCCCATAGATCGGCTCTGGATGTGAGGACGGCAGGAACAGTCAAAGTCCACCGCTGGATGTGGGGGAGCGCTGTTTTCCAGAGGATGGAAAGATCTGCACCCCTGGACAAAATGAGCAGTTAACCCACTGCATGGGGGAAAAAATTCCCATAGTTCTGCTTTAAATTGGCCATACACTATGCAAATTTAATCTGGTTCCTAATGAACTGACAGAAATTTGTTCTGTGGGTGGCGTTGTCATCACTTTCTCGGCTGACATTGTTCAAGCCAGATGAAATTTTTTTTGGCATAACAGCAGCTGCATCCAATCAGATACAGCCTCTGTTTGAATAAGCAATAGGTCGCAGCAGGAGATTTGCAAATCCATGCTATGTAACGTAGATAGAGGAATTTGCTCAATTTTTGCTGTTCAGCCTGCAGTGTTGCAGAGTGTATGGCTAACATCACTGTACATTGCCCATTTCTAGACAATGGGGGTTATTTACGAAAGGCAAATCCACTTTTATTATTATTCAGGATTTATATAGCGCCAACAGTTTACGCAGCGCTTTACAATATAAAAGGGAGACAATACAGTTATAATACAATAAAATACAAGAGGATTAAGAGGGCCCTGCTCAGAAGAGCTTACAATCTAATACAAGTGCAAATTACATGTGCAAAATGCACTTGAAATTGCATTGAAAGGGCACTTGGAAGTGCAGTCGCTGTAAATCTGAGGGGTAGATCTAAAATGAGGGGAAGCTCTGCTGATTTCATCATCCAATCATGTGCAAGCTAAAATGCTGTTTTTTATTTTCCTTGCATGTCCCTCTCAGATCTACAGTGACTGCACTTCCAAGTGCACTTTCAGTGCAATTTCAAGTGCACTTTGCACTTGTAGTTTGCACTTGTAGTGCAAAGTGAATTTGCCTTTAGTAAATAACCCCCATTGTATTGCTACTAGTGCATATATTCATTTTTTTCCCTGTATACTAATGTGTTCAAAATGTAATTAAAAACACTTATACACATTTGCCAGAAAAGCTGAGCAAGAAGGAATTATGTGGGAATATGTTTTTGTTTCCATTCAGTTGATCCACAATATAAATGCTGTAACGTCTGCAAGTTTTCGTTACATCACATAGTGGTATGATCTCATTCTGCATACGCAGGAGCTTAGTTTGACATCAGCAAAACTGTGGGAGAGAGGAAAAAAAAACGTGTTTTTCTGCCTTGACAAGCTGTCATAAAAAGCTTACAATATGACACACACCACAGGAAATAGTGGGCTAGGAGACACCTAGAAAAAAAAAAAATCGAAGAAAATATTTTTCAAACAACTTATTGAAGCTGTTAGTCCCATACCTTAGCTCTAGGAAGTCACTTATTAAGAATCAACACCAGGCGTGCCAAGCTAAGCTCTCGCTCTTGGTAATTTTCCAAATGAATATTCAGGGCCTAGTCTCAGCCTTGTTTTCAGGGAAGTACATGCCTGGAATGTTAGCAAGCTATTCGATGGAAAAAACGGCCCACAACAGGCCCAATGTTGATCACATTAATGCATTTGAGTGGGTATAGAGTGCAAATGATTGAAAGTGCTTCCAGATCTCCATTGCCGGGGACAAAGCAGGCTCTGTTCTCTGATCTGATGGTCATTTTATTCAGCAGAGGATGTGGTGCAGGAAAGGGAATGGTGCCAATCACTCTCTAATGCTTCCAAACAGGACCTGGGCCTAGCTCTTTGGATGCTGATGAGTGGGAAATGAAACACAGATGGGTCAGATGGGTAAGGAGAAGGGGATTACAGGTCAGGGCAAAGAGTTGGAATAAATTAAGTGCTTATAAGGTACAGAATGGTACATTGTTGAAGTGAATGGACAGTGAAAAACAATTTCAGCATTGTCACACGCAGCGAGCAGACAAATCACCCCTCTTCTCAAGCCACTGTAGTCCATCACATCCTCATTATTTGACATTGAATGTATGAATTACCTTTTTCAAATTCAAGCACTTCATGTCGAAGAAATTCTATGCCATCCAAAGGAAGCCACCATTCCAGTAAACACTTAGGAATAAATTTGTTAAAGCAGTATTGTGTTTTTCTCCATAGACTCTATGTTAGATAGCTTTTTTGGTTCCCTGGAGACGATAGAAGAATGTGGCAACCATTACCGGTAATGTGATGTAAACATAACAAAGCTATAACAGCATCGTAATAAAATGAATTCATATGTCAATCCTCTGGCATGGTGAGCCTGTGAGATACTCATAATCAATTAATTGATAAATATGTTTTCTTTACTGTACCAAATGTTTTCTTCATGACATACAATTTAGGTGAGGACATTACAGTGAACTAATAAAATTGGTATGGAGCAAGCTTAACCCCTTCTAAGCTAAATTGGGCAGATTAATTTCTGCCTTGTTCAATAACTGTGAAAATGTTTTCATTTTGTAGCTCAAAGACCATTTTGTTTAAAGTGAATTTTTAATGTATTTTCAGTTAGAACACATTCTGAATTATTTAAACACTTACCTAAACCTGAAACTTTTTAACTTGCTTACAGTCCTTTTTTTTTTTTTTTTTTTTTTTTTTTGATAGCATCTATATAAATTCCTTGTTTAAAGTGAACCTGTGGCCAAAATATGGACAATAAAAATACATTGTTAAAAATAAAAAAAGACCTTTAAAACAAGCCCTAACTGGCCTCGGTAGCTGAATTGTCACAAACTAACCTTTAATCCAGTTGTCGCTGGTTTTTCCTCTCCCCTGAAGCAGGCAGTTGGGGACATCATGTGCCTGGATGGAAGCGCCATCAGAATAGGTAACAGTGGCGGCTGGTGCTCAAAATTTTTGGGGGGGGCGCAAACAAACTGAAAAATACTGAACCCCCTCATCAATTGCAGCCTCACTGTGCCCATCAAATGCAGCCATTATGCCCATCAAACGCAGCCACTGTGCCCATCATATGCAGCCACTGTGCCCATCAAATGCAGCCACTTGTGCTTGTCAAATGCAGCCAATTGTGCCCATCATATGCAGCCACCTGTGCCCATCATATGCAGCCACTTGTGCCCATCATATGCAGCCACTTGTGCCCATCAAATGCAGCCACTTGTGCCCGTCAAATGCAGCCACTTGTGCCCATCAAATGCACCCACTTGTGCCCATCAAATGCAGCCACTTGTGCCCGTCAAATGCAGCCACTTGTGCCCATCAAATGCACCCACTTGTGCCCATCAAATGCACCCACTTGTGCCCGTCAAATGCAGCCACTTGTGCCCACCAAATGCACCCACTTGTGCCCATCAAATGCAGCCACTTGTGCCCATCAAATGCAGCCACTTGTGCCCGTCATATGCAACCACCTGTGCCCATCAAATGCAGCCACTTGTACCCATCATATGCAGTCACCTGTGCCCATCATATGCAGCCAATGTGCCCATCATATGCAGCCACTGTGAACACCGGCCTTGCGGCTCTAGCAGCAGCAGCACCACCAACCCCACCCCGCACGGCTCTGATAGCACCCCCCTGAGCGAGCGCTACACTGTATTCAATGGTATTGAACAGAGCGGTCCCTTACCTCCTCTTCTGGAGTCTCCCAATGCCAGTCTCTGATCCTTCTTCCTGCAGGTGGCCCATAGCAAGCCGTGTGCTATGAAAGCACCAGTGCGGCCACACTCCCAACCGGGGCTTTGTGCTTTTATAGAAACACACAGCGCGGCTCAGCCACACTCCCCACTCCTTCCTTACAGGGTTTGACTGCTGCTGCCTAAGTCTCCTGTGAGATCAGGAAGTAAAGGAAGAAGACATGCAAGATGGGACAGCGATGGATCGCTGATAGGCTCAAAAAAGTGTTTAGGGAAGGGGGTGGGGGAACAGTTAGTGGGGAGTTTTTTTACCTTAATAAAGAGAAAGCATTAAAATGGTTGGAAACCCTCACATATACCCAATAAAGTGACTAGCATCAGATGATACACATAAGTTGTACTTGTTTATCTACAGGGTTCTATCCTCTACAGCAGGGATATGCAATTAGCGGACCTCCATCTCTTGCAGAACTACAACTCCCATGAGGCATTGCAAGACTCTGACAGCCACAGGCATGACACCCAGAGGCAGAGGCATGATGGGACTTGTAGTTTTGTAACAGCTGGAGGTCCGCTAATTGCATATCCCTGCTCTACAGCCTTCCAAATTACACATTTGACACAGGATCTCTCAGAAAAGCAGGGGTCTGGGCTCTGAAGTTTCACAGATCTCAGACAATGCAGATCTTGCATGCGGATAGCTCTCAGCCCTGATTGGAGGGAAGGGACACACCCCCTCCTCACAGTACACAGAGAACAGAGCTAGGGATATCAGTCACTAGTTGTGTCCTGGAGTTGTCCCCCTGTCACCTTTTTATCTCCTGGTGTCAGGAAAACCTTTCAGAAGTGACTCATGCTGATAGCAGAGGAATGAGGCAGCAGAGAAAAATCACACTTGGTGCTTTGGATAGTGGCAAGTACACAATATAGAAGGTTGTGCTTTGTTCATAGTTCATGTCTGAGGTTTATAATCACTTTAAGGTAAAAACCGTTAGACTTTAGAACCACTTTAAGAATGAATTGCTCCACATTGGTGCAACTACAGTGATTATTAAGGGCTTGCTTTAAAGCTTATTTCCTTTTCATAAGACTATAAAAATGGTTGACTGTCCACACCCTAGCTACAGTTTTGCTCTGAAATTAACCTCTAACCTCCCTCATGGTGCTGAGAAATCAATTACTGGGCCCAAACACTGTAGGGTCAGGGTGCATTATATGAAATACAATGCAAAGACTAATTTCAAAAAGTCAAAATAAGCATATGACTTTAGGGAGCTCTAGCAGTGATCTATGTGTAGCAAGGTGACTAAGTAAAGGTACCTTATAGTGCCTTCTCTGCAAAACTATACTTGAACAGTACATGTTAATTTTATCACTGTAGCTCAGTTCAGAGGATGGTTTGTAGACATTAAGGGGTTGATTTACTAAAGGCAAATAGACTGTGCACTTTGCAAGTGAGGTTGCTCCAAAGCTTAGTAAATGAGGTAAAGTTAAATCGTTCAGGAGAGGTTGTAAAAACATCCCATGTACAAGCCTTAGCGTTTTACAGTACATAAAGAAAAAATAAAGAACTCAAAAAAAGCTGTTAGCAGCATTTTAGTAGCATTAAGAAGCAGTTAGGAGCATTTAGGAGCATTAAGGCTCCATGCACACTAGCATTTTTTTTTTTAAGCTCCTAGAAGCTGTTATTATTAGATGCTGAAGCTCAAAAAAATGCTAATAGCCTTAAGTAGTTTGCATGGACACATAGGATAACACTATTTAGCTTCTAGGAGCTAATAAGAGCTTCTAGGAGCTTAAAAAAAATGCAAGTGTGCATAGAGCCTTAACTTATTCTTTGCAGTTTACCTGGAGTAAAGAAAAATACACAGCTGAAAAGATAAATAAATATATATATTTTGAGGTACGTATACGATCCTGAGCATATTAAGTGCTAGTGTTAGGGGAAAAAACTATAAAGAAACCTTTATAAACAATATGAAAACATTTTTTAACTGTTTGATGTAATGTCAACAGTTTTATCATTTCTGTACAGCACATGTCCTCAAAAAATGTGAAAAATGTACAAGTGCAAATGGGCTCAATAGTAAGGAGTTCTGAATAGGAATTGACTTTTATATGCACATGACGATGTACATCAGAACAATGGCACGGCTGGGCAAATGGGAGCGTACCTGTACGTCCCCTTTAAGACGCGGCTTAGTGGGCGCACGCGCGGTGCCGGCGGGGCGCGTGCATGCCTGCCGCGTACTCTGTGAGAATGCCCGTGGGTCCCGCGGACTCGATGTCCGCCAGGGGCTCGCAAATGTGACACAGAGCAGCAGAACGGGGAGATGCCTATGTAAACAAGGCTTTTCCCTGTTCTGCCTAGCAAAATGACAGGGATCTACTGCTCCCTGTCATAGGGAGCAGTGATCTCTGTCATGTTGTAGTGAGCCCATCCCCCCTACAGTTAGAATCACTCCCTAGGACACACTTAACCCCTTCATCGGCCCCTAGTGTTTAACCCCTTCCCTGCCAGTGTCATTTACACAGTAATCAGTGCATTTTTATGGCACTGATCGCTGTATAAATGTCACTGGTCCCAAAATAGTGTCAAAAGTGTCCGATGTGTCCACCGCAATGTCGCATTCATGATAAAAATCATAGATCGCCGCCATTACTAATAAAAAAATTAATAAAAAAAAATGCCATAAATCTATCCCCTATTTTGTAGACGCTATAACTTTTACGCAAACCAATCAATACACCCTTATTGCGATTTTTTTACCAAAATTATGTAGAAGAATACATATCGGCCTAAACCTGAGGAAAACATTTGTTTTTTTATATATTTTTGGAGGATATTTATTATAGCAAAAAGTAAAAAATATTGCTTTTTTTTTCAAAATTGTCGCTCTTTTTTTGTTTATAGCACAAAAAATAAAAACCCGCAGAGGTGATCAAATACCACCAAAAGAAAGCTCTATTTGTGGGAAAAAAGGACGTCAATTTTGTTTGGGTGCAACGTCGCATGACCGCGCAATTGTTAGTTAAAGCGATGCAGTGCCGAATCGCAAAAAGTGCTCTGGTCAGGAAGGGGGTAAAATCTTCCGGGGCTGAAGCGGTTAAGCAAAAACACATATTTATACACTGGCAGTACACTAGTTACTTATTTCAGCCAAGCATTTCATTTTAAAATAAAGTTATCATTTGATACCGCTCTTACCGGAGCGCATTTCACATACTGGGGAGGTAGTTGTTTTTTTTTTTGGCTATGAAATCGGAAAAAGAATACACAATTTTCTAAACTTTAAAGATCACCCAATAACTCTTCTTCAAACTATAACAATCTCAGACAGTAGGCATGGTGAATCTAAAGGTTATAAAGCTATGTTTTCATTTTATTTCTCTATCTCGAATCTCCATTACTGCCAGCAGTCTAGGTGTGCTGCTTATTATTATGTGTATATTACACTGGCTCTCTCTGTAAGGCAAGTGCTGGAAAAACAGAACAAGTTTATCACACAATCTGTTCAGTTTCCTTTTATTCACAGATGATCTTTCTATGGTCACTATAGTAACATTAAAGTGATTACTTCAAACTATGTGTATGCAGCTGGCATGTGCCCTCATGGAAACCACAAGTAACAGATCCAGGCAGCTTTATTGGAAACCATGTGCAAGAGTAGAAGCAACACCTTTCCCTCATACACCTCCGCATTGTAAGACAATGTAGCAACAGGGCCCTTGTGTCACTGTTCTTTATATTTGCTTAGCAGCCTACCATTTGAAAAAAAAAAGATATGATAGCATAAAATCAAAAATAGTACAACTAATGCAAAACATGCATTTAAAGTGACACTAAAAAGGAAATGCTATTCAAGAAAGTATTTTTAAAGCTGTATTAAGCCCAAAACTGTAATATAGTGCATCTTACCAATCCTTAGATGAAGTGGCTGCATTTGTTTTCTTTTTTGAAACTGGTAGGAAGATTACTCTGCCCTATATGGCCCCATCCCCAAATGATATAGAAAAAAGAGGTCCCCTCATTAAACATGGCACTTTAAAGGCTCAAAGAGTAGACGTATGGTTGCATTAAAAGGTTATAATTTTATTCAAAGAACACAAGAATCGTACAATGTAAAAAAAAGTCAATATTCAAAAGTATTACATATAAAAATGGGGTACATAATTACTCATGGCAAATAATGATACTTTTACAATAAACATGCAGGGGCTACATGAGCCAATCCCAATGCGTTTCAGAGTTCTGAGACTCCTTCTTCAGGGAAATCCCTGTATGTGATGTTGATATAGTCTACAAAGTAATAACAATAAAAAAAGTGCAGCGCTAAAAAATAAAGTGCATTTGTGCGAATACAAACAAATATCAAATGTACTAATATGCAGACAATCAATTGTATATAAACAATAATAACTGAATAAAGTTTGAAGAAGACACATATACAAAATTACATCACATGTGAATAAAGTGCAATAGTGAGTACAAAAAGTTCATATAAAGCTGGATTCCATCAAAGAAAGTCCCATGGAAGAAAAGAGTGTTTGAAAATTGCGATCATACACCTGACGGCGTGCCACCCATCAACATAATCAAAAATTGACGACTACCAGAATGCCAGCGACTCCTCTTACTCAGAGAGGTAACACAGCGCTTGGTTGGATCTCTGATCCACTGAGAAAGAAAGCCTTGATAGCAGAATGTTTAGGAGAAAAAAAGGACTCCACATAGTGTGATACTGTCTCGACATCCGGTTTACTAAATAGTACACTTACATAAAAGTCCAAGCTATGATCATGTTACAATCAAAAGATCAAGCAGATAAATTCCTTGTGAGTTTCAAGCAGCGATTGTGCAGGCACAGCAGCATGTGTATGTAACTATCCCGCTTATCATGTATAGCACTGTCCCATATCCAATGGCAGTATGCATTTTGCAAAAAGTGTGTTTTGAAATGTGGAACTCACAGAATGCCCCCCCCCCCCCCCCAGATCAACACGATCCATCACACCATAAAAACAAAATGAATAAAATGGAACCACAAAGCCATAAATGGCTAGATGGAAAAGTGGTAGCCAGGGCAGACACTGAGACCACCTGGCATCACAAACAGAGGGAAAAATATTCAAGAAAAGTATACACATGAATCAAAAAGCATATGATATATGTGCAGAGTATGCATCAATGGATTTCCCTGAAGAAGGAGTCTCAGAACTCTGAAACGCGTTGGATTGGCACATGTTGCCCCTACATGTGTATTGTAAAAGTATCATTAGGCGGTTTTGCCATGAGTAATTATGTACCCCATTTTTATATGTAATGATTTTGAATATTGACTTTATTACATTGTACCAATCTTGTGTTCTATGAATAAAATGATAACCTTTTAATACAACCATACGTCTACTCTTTGAACCTTTAAAGTCCCATGTTTAATGAGGGAACCCCCCTTTTTTTTTTTTTTTTAGGCTTTTGTTTTTTAGGCTTTTTCCCCTCTATTTTCACCTGGTAATCTGGTCAGTAACACACGTCCTGTATTAAGGCTGGCAAACACCGTGTATTTTTTTTTTTTCGTTCAACCTAGCAGGCTGAACTTAAAAAAACTGAGGAGCTCAAGAGGAGCTCGCTGTACTAACTAGGCAATGTTAGTACAGCAATCTCCCCGCTGAGCTATTGTGATCTGACAGGGGGACAGCCTCCCCACCAGAATACACTGGTCAGCGCTGGTGGCCATTGGCTACATTGCCAACTCTAAATAATGTATGTAAGATTACTTGATAATAGTAGGACGGAGAGATGGAAAGTTGATAAGCAGCCCTGGCAAGTAATCCATATAAGCTCACTTTATGCATGTAAGTTTTCTACGTTCAAAAGAATAGTGACAATGTTTAGTTTTGTCACTACTACTGATGGGAAAATCCATTCTTTGACATCCCCTGACAGCCCCGGCCTCTTCACAGTGGAGCAGGACTGATATCTCAGCTTTTCTATCCTGGGATAGATTGGATATATTAGATAGATAAGATAGATAGATAGATAGATAGATAGATAGATAGATAGATAGATAGATAGATAGATAGATAGATAGATAGATAGATAGATAGATAGATAGATAGATAGATGGCCATGCTAACACCCCACTGCAAGTGAAATGTAAAATTGTGGATCCTGTTTCCAGTAGAACAGTAGTAGATATGTGGCCTTAGTGTTACTATATGTAGAATTCAGAAATAGGAGAAAGCTCTTCTTATCCTGAAAACAAATAAATAGAGAAAGGGCCTCGCCTATGCAAAATCTTTTTTTTTTTTTTTTTTGTGATAATCGCTTATAAAAAGGTACTGACAAGATTAGAATAAAATGCTTATAGGTTCCACAAACAGACCAAACCAGGCACCATCAGATCAAATGCTTGAAGCCTTCCTACTGTCTCCAAACAATGACCCCAGCCAGCACTGTTCAATGTGGCTTATGCTAGTGCATTTTTGAGGGCTCATATGTCTAATGCTTTGAAAGATCTTCACATCCTGATAATAACTCCTTGATTTAAACTTAGATAGGAAAAATTCCTAGTTTTCACTTGTTTTTTCTGTCTATTCTATAATACATTAATTGTAACTGCAAATAACAATGACACAAAGCTAAACAAGAAAGTACCGGTAAATGAAAAACATTCATGGTAACGAATGTGCATATTGGCATAGAGCACGTTGTAGTAGCAGGATTGTGAATAAAGAGGGTTTGTGTTTTTTTAGCATAAATCACAAACTGAGCGCTGTTTTAATTTGATTTACTTTAATAATCCTAATAATCCATCAGCTCTATTGAAACACATTGGGGTGAGTGCACTTCCTTGAACACCGATTTATCTACTTCGTTCAAGCTATGAGTAACCCTCTTATTTTGCTTGCTTGATTACACTAGAACAATCTGTGCAGAAAAGTATGCTTCCAAAGACTTGACTTGGCCCCAGTTATAAACCTTTGTGCATCAACTAGTTCTTTTGATGTGATTAGGATGGTTGCAGACTGTGGACTGAACATGGAAATTTCAATACTTTTTCTTTCTTTGCTAATTAATACAAGGATATAATTAACTCTGCTGGTATTTATAAAGGTATTGTAACATTATGGAAACACACTGGATTGCTTGTTGGCAACTCAAAGGTTTTTTGGCATTTTTGGCAAACTCAAAGGTTTCCAAAATAGAGTATATCTATTGAAAAGAAAAAGACATTGACTCAAATTGTCTTAGGACAAAACATAAATGCCGCGTTTTATTGAGGCCAAAGGATTTTAAAATTGTTTTTAAATATTCTGAACAGAATAATGAGGTAAGGGTTTACCAAGACCAAAGCCCTCAGCAGGAAAGACTAAATAGTCTGTTTGTAAATGGATATGACTATAGGACCCAAGTCCCTATAGATGAGAGAATGGAACATTACTCTGAGTGTATATAAGGTCACATTTTGTTCTAAGCTAAACATTTTAAGTATGGAGATGAATCTCAAGTAATGGACCCGTTTTCCCTCTGCCCTTTATTACACTGTTGGAAAGCTCACCATGCTGTGTTTGTTAGCTAGTTTAGCCATATCATAGGCTCAAAAATCTGTCTTTAGACTTCACCAGTAGTGCCATTTTCAATATTTCTTTTAAGAAGTACTAGTTAAATAATTAGTTAGCAAAGAAGTCAGATTTCCAACTGATATAATAGAGGAAGAAGCTAAAACATGGACTTTTGGTGCAGTTAGGCTACATGCACACTGGACGCATTGCAAACTTTCCTAGAAGCCTTTCTTTCTGGTGGCAGTGTTTTGGCAGAAAAAAAGCCTGACGCTAGACAAAATGTGCATTTACAGACATCAAGCACTTGGGTGTTAAATCATTTCATTGGCCAGAATAATAGTTTATTTTAGCCCTTAAAATAAATTAATGCTCAAGTGTTAAATGCACCTAGTGTTAACACGCATTTAGGTGCATTTGAAGTGTCAAACATTTTTCTGCCAAAACTCTGCTGCTCCTGGGTGCATCGTCAGTGGGGTTCTTTTTTTTCCTACCCCTAAACTCTCCTGCCACTAAACCCCTTTTAAAAGCCTATGTGTGCCAGAAAGAAACGCCAGACTTCCCTAGAAGCAGATGAAAAAAAGACCAGTGTGCATGAGGCCTTAGGAAAGGTCATGGAACCCTCAAACTAGATGGTGCTTTCACATTCATGTTTTCTATACTGTTTCAAGTACAGTTTGGTATGCAGATATCAATAATAATGTTGTTATGGGTTCTTATTTTGAACCAGGCCAAGAAAGAGTTTAGCTACTCTGTAAGAATGACAATTGTTTCCTATTTTACACCAATATACTGATATTTGTATCACACAAGGCAATATGTATAAATGCCAAGAAGGCAGATAAGCCAATTATCAATGGGAAATTCAGCTTAGTGTGAATCTGTACTTCTCCATTTTCAGCTTGGACGGTTTTTATTTATTTGTTAGGTTGTTTATTTTTTTCATTGCTGATCCATGAAAAAGAACAAACAGCAGAAAAATATATTATGTTTCTTTTAGTAAAAAGATAGGAAACAGTATTTAGGGAGTGTTCTATTTTGATTATTTTTTTCTATTTCCTTTTTTCTTTTTTTTTTTTTTTTTTTTTTTTTTACTGTGGTGTTCTTTCTTTTTGCTTGTATTTATTAAATGGATAAGGGATCTAAAGGTATCTTCCTGTCACAAAAAAATTCACCTCCACAAGAAGTCTTTTGTTTCCAGAATCTAGTTTACATCTTTTTTGCACTTGGAAACTTTCCCCTAAACAGCACACCAATCCAGTAACAAACAACTGGCCACTGCCACCACCAATAACTGGCCTTCAAGGAGAACTGGACTACCTGTGGGATCATCTGCCCTCTATCTCTCCAGTAGAATGCATGTGCTTCCACTGTGGAGGCTCTCATAAATTTACAAGCATTAAGACTGCAGAAATATTGGGGTGCCTTGGAGAGGCTCTGTAGCTTACGCATGTATTTGCAAAAGGGTGTTAACTGAACAACTCCTGTTTTTAACACAAGCTGTTAGACAGGATAATTCGGTTGGTACCAGATTGGCAGTGTTTTGGGCAGACTCAAGAACTGTTTGCTTTATCAATCAGGCTAGAACCTGTCCTATTTGAAAGGGCATAGATGGAGTGTGTCGTGGGCAGACATGGCGCACATTGGGGTATGTCTAGAACTTCAACTATGGCTGTCATAGACCCCTCTCTTGCAATCCACACAGGGGTAGAGAGGTCATCAGTTACTTGCGCAAAAGAAAGAAACTACAAGACTCATCATCATTAAAGTAGAAGTGCCACTGATTGACTCTTATGAATATATGGGCTCAGTAAAGTTCTGAATAATATGTCAGCAATGTATAAATCCTGGTAATAGGTAAATTTGGGAGACGTATCTGATTATACAGTCAGGTCCATAAATATTGGGACATCAACACAATTCTAATCTTTTTGGCTCTATACATCACCACAATGGATTTGAAATGAAACAAACAAAAGAAGTGCTTTAACTGCAGACTTTCAGCTTTAATTTGAGGGTATTTACATCCAAATCAGGTGAACGGTGTAGGAATTACAACAGTTTGTATATGTGCCTCCCACTTTTTAAGGGAAAAAGTAATGGGACAATTGGCTGCTCAGCTGTTCCATGGCCAGGTGTGTGTTATTCCCTCATTATCCCATTTACAAGGAGCAGATAAAAGGTCCAGAGTTCATTTCAAGTGTGCTATTTGCATTTGGAATCTGTTGCTGTCAACTCTCAATATGAGATCCAAAGAGCTGTCACTATCAGAGAAGCAAGCCATCATTAGGCTGAAAAAACAAAACAAACCCATCAGAGAGATAGCAAAAACATTAGGTGTGGCCAAATCAACTGTTTGGAACATCCTTAAAAAGAAAGAACTCACCGGTGAGCTCAGCAACACCAAAAGACCTTGGAAGACCATGGAAAACAACTGTGGTGGATGACCGAAGAATTCATTCCCTGGTGAAGAAAACACCCTTCACAACAGTTGGCCAGATCAAGAACACTCTCCAGGAGGTAGGTGTATGTGTGCCAAAGTCAACAATCAAGAGAAGACTTCACCAGAGTGAATATAGAGGGTTCACCACAGGATGTAAACCATTGGTGAGTAGGGATGGGCCAAACACCCCCCATTCAGTTCGCTCCAGAACAAGCGAACAGGCAAAAAATTTGTTCGAACAGGCGAACACCGTTAAAGTCTATGGGACACGAACATGAAAAATCAAAAGTGCTAATTTTAAAGGCTTATATGCATGGTATTGTCTTAAAAAGTGTTTGGGGACCTGGGCCCTGCCCCAGGGGACATGTATCAATGCAAAAAAAAGTTTTAAAAAAGGAAGTTTTTTCGGGAGCAGTGATTTTAATAATGCTTAAAGTGAAACAATAAAAGTGTAATATTCCTTAAAATTTTGTACCTGGAGGGTGTCTAAAGTATGCCTGTAAAGTGGCGCATGTTTCCCGTGTTTAGAACAGTCTGACAGCAAAATGACATTTCTAAAGGAAAAAAGTCATCTAAAACTACTCGCGGCTATAATGAATTGTCGATCCGGCAATATACATAAAAGTTCATTAATGAAAACGGCATGGGGTTCCCCCACAGGGGAACTCCGAACCAAAATTAAAAAAAAAAATGCGTGGGGGGTCCCCCCAAATTCCATACCAGGCTATTCAGGTCTGGTATGGATATTAAGGGGAACCCCTTGCAAAAATTAAAAAAAAAGGCGTGGGGGTCCCCCTCAAAATCCATTCCAGACCCTTATCCGAGCACGCAGCCTGGCAGGCTGCAGGAAAAGAGGGAGGGACGAGAGAGAGCCCCCCCTTAACTGTAACAGGCCACATGCCCTCAACATTGGGAGGGTGCTTTGGGGTAGCCCCCCCAAAGCACCTTGTCCCCATGTTGATGGGGAGAAGGGCCTCATCCACACAACCCTTTCCCGGTGGTTGTGGGGGTCTGCAGGCGGGGGGCTTATCGCAATCTGGAAGCCCCTTTAACAAGGGGACCCCCAGATCCCAGCCTCCCCCCGTCTGAATTGGTAATGGGGTACAAATGTATCCCTACCATTTCACAAAAAGTGTCAAAAATGTTAAAAAAAAACCACAGTAGACGGTTTTTGATAAAACCTTTTATTAATGTCTTCTTTCCCCGCTTGTTCTTCCATCTTCTTCTGGTCTTCCTTCGGTGTTCTTCTTCTTCCTCCATCTTGCTCTTCCCCCGCTTCTTCCTCTATTCTCCTCCGCTTCTTCCTCTATTCTCCTCCGCTTCTTCCACCGATCTTCTCGTCCGGCATCTTCCTCCGGCTCCTTCTTCTCCGCTTCGTCCTCTGATCCGCCTCAATGGGAGTCTCCCGCTGTGTGATGCTTCTGTTCAGGTGACAGCTCTTATATAGCAGAGGGCGGGGCCACCTGGTGACCCCGCCCCCTCTGACGCACGGGGACTTCCCTATGGCTTTCCCCTGTGTTGTCAGAGGGGGGCAGGGTCACCCGTTTACGTAAATGGGTGACCCCGCCCCCTCTGACAACACAGGGAAAGCCATAGGGAAGTCCCCGTGCGTCAGAGGGGGGCGGGGTCACCGGGTGGCCCCGCCATCCATTATATAAGAGCTGTCACCTGAACAGAAGCATCACACAGCAGGAGACTCCCACTGAGGTGGATCAGAGGACGAAGCGGAGAAGAAGGAGCCGGGGGAAGATGCCAGATGAGAAGATCGGAGGAAGAAGCGGAGAAAGATAGAGGAAGAAGCGGGGGAGGAACAAGATGGAGGAAGAAGAAGAACACCGAAGGAAGACCAGAAGAAGATGGAAGATGAAGCAGGGAAAGAAGAAGACATTAATAAAGGAATTGTCAAAAACCGTCTATTGTCTTTGTTTAACATTTTTGACACTTTTTTTGTGAAATGGTAGGGGTGCATTTGTACCCCATTACCAATTCACACGGAGGGGGGCTGGGATCTGGGGGTCCCCTTGTTAAAGGGGGCTTCCAGATTCCAATAAGCCCCCCCGCCCGCAGACCCCCACAACCACCGGGCAAGGCCCTTCTCCCCATCAACATGGGGACAAGGTGTTTTGGGGGGCTACCCCAAAGCACCCTCCCAAAGTTGAGGGCATGTGGCCTGGTACGGTTCAGGAGGGGGGGTGCTCTCTCATCCCCCCTCTTTTCCTGCGGTCTGCCAGGTTGCGTGCTCAGATAAGGGTCTGGTATGGATTTTGAGGGGGACCCCCACGCCATTTTTTTTTTACATTTTGGCACGGGTTTCCCCTTAATATCCATACCAGAACTGAAGGGCCTGGTATGGAGTTTGGGGGGACCCCCACACATTTATTTTTTTAATTTTGGTTCGGGGTTCACCTGTGGGGGAATCCCATGCCATTTTTATCAATGAACTTTTATGTGTATTGCCGAACCGACAATTCATTATAGCCGCGAGTAGTTTTAAATGACTTTTTTTCTTTTAGAAATGTCATTTTGCTGTCAGACTGTTCTAAACATGGGAAACATGCGCCACTTTACAGGCATACTATAGACACCCCCAGGTATGAAATTTAAAGGAATATTACACTTTTATTGTTTCACTTTAAGCATTATTAAAGAGGAGTTCCACCCTAGGTCCAGTAAAAAAAAAAAAAAATTAAAAGTCAGCAGCTACAAATACTGCAGCTGCTGACTTTTAATTGGACACTTACCTGTCCCAGGGTCCAGCGATGCGGTGGATCAAAGCCCCACTCGTCTCCCTCTCCGTTCAGCGGCGCCGGCATTGCAACTGTGGGCGCCGGGCTGTGGCTTCACAGCCTGGCACCCACTGCGCATGCGCGAGCGGCGCCGCGCGCCGTGATTGGCCGCTCAGTCACCTGGGACCTGTAATGGGTCCCAGATGATTGACAGGAGGGAGGGAGCAGAGCTGAGCCCTTCCTGTGCCAAGGGGGAAGTGATGTCACCAGCCCAGGCACTGGAAGAGGCAGACTACGAGGGACCACCTAGCAACAGGCATTTAGAGGTAAGTAAAAAAAAAAATATCCAAATTTTTTTTGTATTTTTTTTTTAATTTTTCATGTAGTTTTTTTTTTGGGGTGGAACCCAACTTTAAAATCACTGCTCCCGAAAAAACGTCCGTTTTTGAAACTTTTTTTTGCATTGATACATGTCCCCTGGGGCAGGGCCCAGGTCCTCAAACACTTTTTATGACAATAACTTGCATATTAACCTTTAAAATGAGAACTTTTGATTTCTCCCATAGACTTTTAAAGGGTGAACAGGCGAACAGCCAATGTTCGAGTCGAACTCGTGTTCGTCCCGAACATAAAGCCCATCCTTATTGGTGAGCCTCAAAAACAGGAAGGCCAGATTAGAGTTTGCCAAACAACATCTAAAAAAGCCTTCACAGTTCTGGAACAACATCCTATGGACAGATGAGACCAAGATCAACTTGTACCAGAGTGATGGGAAGAGAAGTGTATGGAGAAGGAACTGCTCATGATCCAAAGCACACCACCTCATCAGTGAAGCATGGTGGTGGTAGTGTCATGGCATGGGCATGTATGGCTGCCAATAGAACTTGTTATCTTGTATTTATTGATGATGTGACTGCTGACAAAAGCAGCAGGATGAATTCTGAAGTGTTTCAGGCAATATTATTTGCTCATATTCAGCAAAATGCTTCAGAACTCATTGGACGGCGCTTCACAGTGCAGATGGACAATGACCAGAAGCATACTGCGAAAGCAACCAAAGCTTTTTTAAGGGAAAGAAGTGGAATGTTATGCAATGGCCAAGTCAATCACCTGACCTGAATGCAATTGAGCATGCATTTCACTTGCTGAAGACAAAACTGAAGGGAAAATGCCCCAAGAACAAGCAGGAACTGATGACAGTTACAGTAGAGGCCTGGCAGAGCATCACCAGGGATGAAACCCAGCGTCTAGTGATGTCTATGCGTTCCAGACTTCAGGCTGTAATTGATTGCAAAGGATTTGCAACCAAGTTTTAAAAAGTGAAAGTTTGATGGATGATTGTTGATCTGTCCCATTACTTTTGGTCCCATAAAAAGTGGGAGGCACATATACAAACTGCTGTAATTCCTACACCGTTCACCTGATTTGGATGTAAATACCCTCAAATTAAAGCTGAAAGTCTGCAGTTAAAGCATGTCGTGTTTGTTTCATTTCAAATCCATTGTGGTGGTGTATAGAGCCAAAAAGATTAGAATTGTGTCAATGTCCCAATATTTATGGACTGTATATGGCATACAGATGGAAAAGCTGTTTTGACATTTTCAATAAAAAGCCATTTCCATTAATGCAGTTGAGCAAGAAGCATAACAATTTAAATTGTCCTGCCGAAATTCAATACAGAGTTGTGTGGTACGAGACAAAGTGCCATATTTAAAGGAAACCTGTACTGAGAGAAATAAATATGTAGGCTACCATTGCAGACCTTTCCTTCTAAAAATGCAGGTTCCCTGGTGGTTTGGGAGTTGCTCAAGGCATTGACCCAAAACTAGGAAGACAGGAGGTCCACCTTCACTGTCTCTGTCTGCTACTTTGGCCTGAGATGGAGACTCTAACAGGCTTAAAGGAGTTGTAAACACTCGTTTTTTTAAATAACAAACATATCATACTTACCTCCACTGTGCAGTTCATTTTGCGAGCGGCCCCGATTGTTGTCTTCTGCAGTACCCCAACGGCGTTCGTGGCTCCTCCCTGCATCGGGAAACCCCCTAGGAGAAGCTCTGTCCCTGGGGGGGTAACTGTGTGGGCGCGCTCTTGAGTCCAGCATTTGCGTCCATAGACACAGAATGCCGGACTCAGCCCCATCCCCCAGCGCCCACATCATTTGTATTTGTATTTGACAGCAGCGCAAGAGCCGAGACAATGGGCAGAGAGGTAGAGCACGTCTCCGCCGTGGGAACTAACAAGCTCAGGTGAGTAAAACGGGGGGCTGGGGGGCTGGTCAGTGTCAGAAGTTTTTTCACCTTAATGCATAGGATGTATTAAGATGAAAAAACACGAGGGTTTACAACCCCTTTAAGGCCAGAAATAACAGATAGCTAGCATTTTTAAAAAGAAACCAGCAATGGCAGTCTTCATAGTTCTCACAGAATAGGTTTCCTTTATATTCCTCCCATTGGATTCACTCAGTCAACTTGCAAGAAAGGAGGGCTGAAGAGGAAATGTATAAATTAGCCTGCACATTTTTCTCTAATAGGCCTGGGAGAACAGGGTTATTTTTATCTGAGGATGCTTTTAATTTGATTCGAATATGCTTTACCAAACCACATGTTCTGCCAGAAGATCAAAAGGACTGGTAACAAACATTTAATCTTTTTATTCTAGGATTGGCACTAAACCCTCATCAAAAAAGTACATGCAGTCAAACAGCTTATCTCCAGTGAACTGTTTCCCCTAATGTGTTCTTAATTATAATCCTACATATTACTCGGTGTGGCCCATTGAACAATATGGCAGTCATTTCTGTGCAGTCCTCACTAGTTTTTGAACTGTGAGCACACAGGGCTAAAATGGAAACCAGATCAACAGGATTTGACTGCTGGCAAATAAAACTAGATACAATCTCTGGATAATGCATTTTCAGCTGTCCTCCAGGAACACACTTCAGCAGACAGCTGGTGGTTGGGAAAACAGGAACACATTTTACCAGAATGGCTGGAGAAAATTTAATTTTCCATGTAATCAAATTAATATATGGAAACCCCTTTCTATATTTAACAAAAAGCAAGATATTCCCAATGGCTTATATGCAGCTTACAAGTAATGAAAGATACTTGTTTTATATAAAAATATTGTCTTTATTTTCAATGAGTAAAATTGCATCAATAAAAGCAGCAAAAAGGAAAGGGGATGGGAAAGGGAACATGTGGAAAAGAAGGAACAACAAGAGCTCTGGTGTAAAATAAACATATTAGATATCTATATAACTTTTGACAAAAAGAAATCCACAAATGGTATATCTGTGGATATTACTGTTTAGAGTAACCCCAACGTGTTTCAATCATAATTTTGTATACAATCTTCTTCAGGGGATACAGACATCTATAACATATTAATACAGAATATATTAATATAGCTGTCTCAGCCCTCTGTGACTAATTCATTTAGTCACACGTGTATATATATATATATATATATATATATATATATATATATATATACATATATGTTTCTTTCAGTGCAGCTTGTGGGTGCTTTAATGTTGAGGAACTGATGATACCACTAATCTTGTGATGAACATATAACTAGCCACCTGCTCTGACATATTGGATAAATCAACATATTACACACTGGATTGATAGATATTTAAACAAGGTAACTATACCCATTGATTGTAGCTTTACCTATATAGACATGTGTTATAAACTTCTATACATATGTATGCACCTGTTGGAAATTTATATCCCCCAGGTGATGCATTCAATCTGGGAAATACATTCCTTCAGCATAAAGCACAGAATTTGCATCAGTGCATAGGATATCCTTAATAAAAATAATAAAAAAGTTGAAGGTAATTCATCCCTAGATATTATATATATCATACGTGCATTTGTGTCTTCTCCCACCCTTGTATGTATAAATAAGTATGACCTCTTGTAGACAGAATTGGACTCCCTGCCCACTTTCTGGATGGTGGACCACTGTGAGCATATCCTGATGTGTTGTGACGTTTTGTCTTTTTGCTCTGGCTATTTAAATATTTCTCGTATCAAAGGTAGGACCCTTTGATATTTTTGAATTCCTGTATATGCAGGCTCTTTATTCCCAATGATGAAGATGTTATTGATGTCATTATTGCTAAAGTTCTGTAATAATATGTTATAGATGTCTATATCTCCCTGAAGAAGATTGTATACAAAATTATGATTGAAACGCGTTGGGGTTACTCTAAACAGTAATATCCACAGATATACCATTTGTGGATTTCTTTTTGTAAAACGTTATATAGACATCTAATATGTTTATTTTTGTGTACACCAGAGCTCTTGTTGTTGTTCCTCCTTTTCCACATGTTCCCCTTCCCATTTCCTTTTTGTTATTGCTGCTTTTATTGATGCAATTTTACTCATTGAAAATAAAAACAATATTTTTATATAAAACAAGTATCTTTCATTACTTGTAAGCTGTGTATAAGCCATTGGGAGTATATTGCTTTTTGTTACATACATTATTGGGCTAGCAGCACATTGTTTATAATCAGGAGAGGTGGGTTCAATATTTTTTGTTTAAAACCCTTTCTATATTTAGCTAAGGCCAGTGCAGGCAACATGTTTAAGACGCACAACAGGAAATGTTCTTCCAAGACAACCACCTGCATGAAGAGTTTATTTTTAAATAAAATGCATTATATTGAAATCTGAAAAAGATATGTGGGTATGGTTATTGTTTCTTACTCTGCTGAGCTGTGGATAAAACTAGTCATTGATGAGGAAAATAAAATAACAACTGGCCCAAACAGAAAAACACAATCCTTTGCAAGCAGGATTTCTGAATACTAGACATAATGATGTTCAACCTTCTTAAAATTAAGTAATTTGTTTCTGTGTGTCCATTTTCTGGGACATCCAGTTTTCATATTGTCTAGTTTGTGAGATATCCAAGATCATGTGGCTCCCATCATTAGCCAGAATCATTAACATGTTGCACCATTTTTTCCGTCCTGCCATTGACCTGCTCATGTCTGTTAGCAGAATTGCCATCCTGAATGGTTGAAGTTTTGAATCGGTTTTGAAATCCTAAAAACACCAAAACAACAGCAAGAATGATCACATCGGCCTAGTACGTCTGCAGACATTCAACATTGCTCCCATGCTCATATATATATATATATATATATATGTCATACATAATGGACCACTGTGGAAGGTAACAATCAATGTAGTAGCTGCTGCAATCCTCCAGGTCCCGTGCTGAGCAGCTTCTCTTCTGCAAAGTGATCACAGGAGATCTCTCACTGAGCACTGCTGCCATTCACAAAATGCCTTGTAGTTTTTTAATTAATGCAATAGGGTTGATTTACTAAAGGCAAATAGTGCAGTGTAAGTGCACTGTAAGTGTACTGCAAGCACAGTTGAGCTAGATCAGAGGGGAAGGTCTGAAATGAGGGAAAGCTCTGCTGATTTCTATTGTCCAATCATGCACAAACAAAAATGCTGTTATTTTATTTTCCTTGCATATTTCCCTCAGATCTAGAGCAACTGCACTTGCAGTGCACAGACTATTTGCCTTTAGTAAATCATCCCCATTGCATTCACTGGTTGACAAGGTGGAGAGGTGGGTTGGAGACAGCACAATCTCCGTGTAGTCTCAGCTTTAATGTTTTAGGCCTATTTACACAACTTCAACTAACAGTGGTTGTTACTATTTATGGATTTCAACAAATTAACTAAGGTTCTGAAGCTGAGCTGCAGCACAGTGGCCAAGACCATACAGTGGTTTAACAGGACAGATTCCACTCAGAACAGGGCTCGCCATGGTCGACCAAAGAGTTTGAGTGCATGTGCTCAGCGTCATATCCAGAGGTTGTCTTTAGGAAACAGACGTATGAGTGCTGCCAGCATTGCTGCAGAGGTTGAAGGGGCGGGAGGTCAGCCTGTGAGTGCTCAGACAATACGCCATACACTGCATCAAATTGGTCTGCATGGCTGTCATTCCAGAAAGGACAACAGCCAGATGATGGACAAGAAAGCCCACAAACAGTTTGCCAAAGACAAGCAGACTAAGGACATGGATTACTGGAACCATGTCCTGTGGTATGATGAGACCAAAATAAACGTATTTGGTTCAGGTGTTGTCAAGCGTGTGTGGTGGCAACCAGTTGAGGAGCACAAAGACAAGTGTGTCTTGCCTACAGTCAAGCATGGTGGTGGAAGTGTCATGGTCTGGGGCTGCATGAGTGTTGCCGACACTGGGGAGCTACAGTTCATTGAGGGAACCATGAATGCCAACATGTACTGTGACATACTGAAGCAGAGCATTCCAACATGATAACGACCCCAAACACACCTTCCAGACGACTACTGCCTTGCTAAAGAAGCTGAGGGTAAAGGTGATGGACTGGCCAAGTATGTCTCCAGACCTAAACCCTATTTAGCATCTGTGGAGCATCCTCAAATGGAAGGTGGAGGTGCAGAAGGGCTCTAAGATCATCCAGCTCTGTGATGTCGTCATGGAGGAGTGGAAGAGGACTCCAGTGGCAACCTGTGAAGCTCTAGTGAACTCAATGCCCATGAGGGTTAAGGCAGTTAAGGCAGTGCTGGAAAATAATGGTTGCCACACAAAATATTGACACTCTGGGCCTAATATGGACATTTTCACTTAGGGATGTACTTATTTTTGTTGCCAACGGTTTAGACATTAATGGCTGTGTTTTTAGTTATTTTGAGGGGACAAATTTACACTGTTATACAAGCTGTACACTCACTACTTTATATTATATCAAAGTGTCATTTCTTCAGTGTTGTCAAATGAAAAGATCCAACAAAATATTTACAAAAATGTGAGGGGTGTACTCACTTTTGTGAAATACTGTACATACATTTTTTGTTATAGCTTTTTTGTTTTCTTCCATGCATGGCTATGCTAAAGTTACTATCAGATCACAAAACAAGACAGATGTACATTAACAAAAGCAATGATATAATTTAACAATAACTGTTAATTCACCAAAACAAAGTAAATCACTGAAACAAACTATGAGCTTACAGAGTGGGACATTGGTTGTCAAATCCCTTGTGCAATATAGTGCCCACATAAAGTGCTTAATATTATTTATATTAATTTTTTTTTCGTTTCTAGTACCCCAAATAGGACAGAGACTTGCTAATGTTATCCAGAATTCCATATTTGGATTAACAATTTTAATACATTTTTTTTTTTTATTTCATAGGAAATATACCAAAATTTGACATATGCACATTCATCTCAACCCTGCCAATCCTCAACTGGTGTTGATGGATAAGAGCTATTTCCTTTTGCTGGTGTCCAATACCATCTGCGAAGCTTACGTAAATGTTAATTTCATGTATTCTACTTTTATTTCTATCAAAATCTTTCTAGATTAATATTTAACCGCTTCAATACAGGGCACTTTTACCCTCTTCCTGCCCAGGCCAATTTTTAGCTTTCAGTGCTGCCACATTTTGAATGACAATTGCACGGTGATGAAACACTGCACCCAAATTTTTGTCATTTTTTTTTTCACACAAATAGAGCTTCCTTTTGGTGGTATTTAATCAACCCTGGGTGATTTTTTTGCAAAAAAACCCTGAAAAATTTGAAAAAAAAAAGTTTTTCCTTAGTTTCTGTCAGAAAATGTTGTAAATAAGTAATTTTTCTCCTTCTCTTTCAATTTTAATACATCTTTTTTTTTATTTCAAAGGAAATATATCAAAATTTGACATATGCACATTCATCTCAACCCTGCCAATCATCATCTGGTGTTGATGGATAAGAGCTATTTCCTTTTGCTGGTGTCCAATACCATCTGCGAAGCTTACGTAAATGTTAATTTCATGTATTCTACTTTTATTTCTATCAAAATCTTTCTAGATTAATATTTAATCACTTAAATACAGGGCACTTTTACCCCCTTCCTGCCCAGGCCAATTTTTAGCTTTCAGTGCTGCCACATTTTGAATGACAATTGCACGTGATGAAACACTGCACCCAAATTTTTGTCATTTTTTTTTCACACAAATAGAGCTTCATTTTGGTGGTATTTAATCACCCTTGAGGGTGATAATCCTCCCCTGTGAGGAGATGCCACAGATCGTCTCTCCTCTCCTCACAGCCACAGCCAATCACATGGGTAAAGAGCCAAATCATCGGCTCTTTACCGAGATCGGGACTGCCGCGGGGATGCGCCCCCCATGGGTTCACCAGTGCGGCGAGACTGGGGTCATCCCAGAACGAGAGGGGATCCTGCCCTCCATCATTTGTCTATACGGTGGGCAGGAAGAAGTTATAAGAAATATGATTTTGGCCAATTCGTAAACCAATTTAAGAGAAAACTAACAAGCTTTTTTATTGAGAACTAGTTTGAGTTTTATGGTAAAGTTTAGGTAACTGATATAATTCTTGTGTATACGCATATGTTTTCATCCATAGGCGTGCGCACAGGGTGTACCAGGTGTGCCCAGGCACACCCTAATCACACTGTGCAGCACAAATCCCCCCTACTGCCCTGGCTCCCCCCTCCTTCCCCTCGCAGTGCTGCCGGCTTCCCAACTCTCCTCTCCCTCCGGCTGTTGCTGTGGGGATGTTTTAGGATGAGTAGGGGAAGGGGCCTGTAAATATGTAATTTACCGGCCCCTTCCCTTTCATCGTGAGTGATCCGTAGTATGTGTTTGAGCTTAGGGGTGCACACCCTAATGCAATAGGCTGCACACACCTATGTTTTCATCATAGAGTGGCCTTTTAATGGCGATCCCTATGTGGTCAGCGACATTTCTGAATATACTTTGTGATTTATGCCACCTTGAGAGTAAATTCTTCATAGTGAAAGCCTATTCACATACAGTACCTCAACCCATAAGCTTGCTCTGAGATAAGAAGAACCCATGCTATGAATGTAAACTGGGAGTTTTTGTTAAGTGCAGTAAATCATAACAACTAACTAAAACCAGTGACAGACCTTTACAAGTCTGTATGAGCTTATTGCTCTCATGTCAGGAGTGAGGCCTACATTTAGAGTTGACTGGTTGCTCATTACAAAATAGCCAGCTATCTGAATATCAAAATAGCAACCGTCCCTATGCCTCTAAAAGCTCAAGAGCTTGAAACAGTTGCACCCCTGTGATCACTACCAATGATCTTGACATAGCTAGCTTATCTGAGCATGGGACAAAATATCTCAAACACATGCTTTCCCTTATTTACTGTAAGTTGTGCTGTAAGTTAACATGATGAGGTGGAAAGGGTGACCACAGATGGAGTATTGTAGGGTATTAGGCAATGGACCTCATATTTGGAGTTATTTTGTTCAAGGGAGGGAAGATAACAGTACACAGTACACTGTTTATTTTTAAAGATTTCAACAACTTCTGATTTTAAAACTTTAAGGTTTGACTTCTTTGTGCCTAGAAGACATGAAAAATGGTCCTTGATTGAACAGAATATTGTGTGATTCTTTGTTCTTTTAGCAGAATACAGATGAGGTTTTTTTGCATTTTGATTTTAGAATTTATTTAATATATTCATGCATTTATTCCATCCGTATTACAAATGTAAGGAGCCTTAGCCCCTTTATTTATCATGACTTGAAAGATTCAAGAACTGGTCTATTAGCCAAGCCGTATCTGTTCATAGAGTAATCTCATTATCGGATGCTGACTAGTCTTTGTGTGGTATCTGTCATGTTGTGCTAATTTATTTATGTAGCTGCTGGAATATACGCATCCAATTTCCTTTGGTGTTTGTATGTGACTGTTTTTCTTCCTAATAACAGATGCAGCCAGCGAGAGCATTTCTGTCACTTTTATTCCTGCAAGTGTGAAAAGTTAATTGGTCTTGTGCAAGAACAAGAACAACTGGCAGAGTGTTTAGGAGGCAATCATTTCCATTCAGTATGGAAAACAGATTATGAGACACATTAGGTTTTCAAAACAAATAAACACTTATCGATCCTGAGGTTAGTTCATTTCTATCCTCAACGCTCAATAAAATGTATGTACGTATGCCTTTTTTGTTTAAATTGGAAGTGTAAATTGGTATTGTGCTTACTTTTGCATAACTGATTGTAATAACTGTGTAGGCCAGAATTTTGTGCAAAACATTTAGATATGGTTCAAATATAAGGTTTAATAATGACCACAAAACAGCTTTAAGAATTGTGGTATTAGTACATTCCATCTGTTTAGTGACTGTAGTTTAAAGGGTAACTCCACTT
Organism: Aquarana catesbeiana; assembly: GCF_042186555.1. Classification (NCBI taxonomy): domain Eukaryota; kingdom Metazoa; phylum Chordata; class Amphibia; order Anura; family Ranidae; genus Aquarana; species Aquarana catesbeiana. Next base: position 246,108,114 of record NC_133325.1, on the reverse strand, counting down.
TCGTGGGGAACAAAATAGCAAATAAAGAAAAAATAATATAGCACATATAATTGCGACAATAATCATATTGTAATTGAATGTTATTAAAAATTGCCTTTCCTTTTCAATCTGCAGCCATTGTAATTTTCTGAGTATGCATTGCAATATGGCTACATGGAGTTGTTCTGTGCACAGAGTGTGCACAGAGTGTGTACTGACCCCTCCCCCCAGGAATCATCATTTCCTGCTTGTGTGATTGGCCCTCCGATTTTCCCAGAAGTCTGCCTAAGATAAGTCAGATTTCAGGCATCCCCCGCAACAACAAAAATGTCATTTTTGGAGAGATAATTTCAATAGGAGCACGTCTAAAAGGATGCAGGCCCAGCAGATTTCCTCATTAGTGCCCTTCAGCCGCACACCTGACAGATAATTATGAAACCACTCCCATTAGACCCACTCAGTACAGAGGTTGTTATAATCCTTGCAATGTATATAGATCACCCAGAGGGGAATGTTTTTTTCTCAACAAAATTGAGTTACGTTTATCACTTTAACTTTGGTAATAAGCCAAATACACACACACACACACACACATATATATACACCATCAGTAACACACTAGGCCGCCAGGGACTCAGATCCTGCAGTGCCAGACGTGTCCCCCTGCTTAAACCAGTACATGTCCGGGCCCATCTGAGGTTTGCTAGAGAGCATTTGGATGATCCATAAGAGGATTGGGAGAATGTCATATGGTCAGATGAAACCAAAGTAGAACTGTTTGGTAGAAACACAACTCGTCGTGTTTGGAGGAGAGAGAATGCTGAGTTGCAACCAAAGAACACCATACCCTACTGTGAAGCATATGGGTGGCAACATCATGCTTTGGGGCTGTTTCTCTGTAAAGGGAACAGGACGACTGATCCGTGTACATGAAAGAGTGAATGGGGCCATGTATCGTGAGATTTTGAGTGCAAACCTCCTCCCATCAGCAAAGGGCATTGAAGATGAAATGTGGCTGAGTGTTTCAGCATGACAATGATCCCAAACACACTGCCTGGGCAACGAAGGAGTGACTTCGTAAGAAGCATTTCAAGGTCCTGGAGTGGCCTAGCCAGTCTCCAGATCTCAACCCCATAGAAAACCTTTGGAGGGAGTTGAAAGTCCGTGTTGCCCAGCGACAGCCCCAAAACATCACTGCTCTAGAGGATATCTGCATGGAGGAATGGGCCAACATACCAGCAACAGTGTGTGACAACCTTGTGAAGACTTACAGAAAACGTTTGACCTCTGTCATTGCCAACAAAGAATATATAACAAAGTATTGAGATGAACTTTTGATATTGACCAAATACTTATTTTCCACCATAATTTGCAAATAAATTCTTTCAAAAATCAAACAATGTGATTGTCTGGATTTGTTTCCACATTTTGTCTCTCATAGTTGAAGTATACCTATGATGACAATTACAGGCCTCTCTCATCTTTTTAAGTGGGAGAACTTGCACAATTGGTAGCTGACTAAATACTTTTTTGTCCCACTGTATATATATATATATATATATATATATATATATATATATATATACCTATAGATGTACTCTTATGCCCCGTACACACGGTCGGACTTTGTTCGGACATTCCGACAACAAAATCCTAGGATTTTTTCTGACGGATGTTGGCTCAAACTTGTCTTGCATACACACGGTCACACAAAGTTGTCGGAAAATCCGATCGTTTAAAACGCGGTGACGTAAAACATGTACGTCGGGACTATAAACGGGGCAGTGGCCAATAGCTTTCATCTCTTTATTTATTCTGAGCATGCGTGGCACTTTGTCCGTCGGATTTGTGTACACACGATCGGAATTTCCGACAACGGATTTTGTTGTCGGAAAATTTTATCTCCTGCTCTCCAACTTTGTGTGTCGGAAAATCCGATCGAAAATGTCCGATGGAGCCCACACACGGTCGGAATTTCCGACAACACGCTCCAATCGGACATTTTCCATCGGAAAATCCGACCGTGTGTACGGGGCATTACTCTTTTCATGTAAGCTTCCAGTTTACTCATTTTAAAATGAAGATACATTCAGCATATTTTGTCATCTGAACCAACAACTTGCTCATTGGAAAACGAAGATCCAACAGTTCAAAGGTCAGCCTTGTCTTCCCTTACTCTGTGAGCATGCTCAGTGTTGCATTGTGAATTAGTGAATTAGAGCTAATGAAATTATAGAGTACATATACTTATGCTAGCAGTAGTTAATTATAATAAAGTATTACTAAACGCAAAACTTTTTTAGTTGGAGGGGAGAGGGATTAAAACACCTGTCAGTTTATATTGCTGTCTGTGTCCCTGTTATGGAGACCCCCCCTCTCCATTTGTCCTGTTTGTTATTACATTAAAAATAAAAGTAAAATTCCAAATTTCGGGTTGTCCCCAGAAAAGTGTAGCACTACCCCCGTAGGAGTTGCTGAAGTTATGGTTCCCCACTGCTGCACAGCCAGCCACATAGCATTTCCTTCATTCACTCAACACAACAGTCCTTGGCTTGTCTTGTTGTTTTTATTAGGGGATGATAACTTGCATGGGGTTGGGAAATTATGGAATGCCCAACTTGAAAATGTCCAAAACGCTAAACCAAGGACAACTTCCTCCCTGTTTACAAAAAAATCCTCTTCTTCCTTCAACCTACACAAACTTGGCTTCCTATGTACAGCACTCGCTGCTCACTCCTGATGTAACTAGCAGTTTTGTTGCTAGTTCAGCAAAGACCCATTACCAGCAGGAACTCTCAGTCTCTTGAGAAAATAGCACAGATAAAGTGAACAGCATGACACCCTCTTCTTCTGCTTTCCTCTGGCCACTGATCCCAGCTCAACTTGCCTGTAGAATGCTAGCCCACCTGGCTGCCTCCCGACTGACTCTTTGCCCCAGTCCTGCCCATCTGGCACACATGGAAACCTCCAAGGGCAGGGTTAGATGAAGACTTGGCACAATATGGTCTTCAAGAAAGCACTGTTACAGCTGACAGTCTTTCCCCTTGTCTTGTCCCTGCACCGTGCTGATCTACTCACTGTCTCTGCTTGTTCCTTCCCACTGCCTCTTCGGCATGAATCCTTCCACCACCTCCTGTGTTAGGATGCTTCCAGGCCAATTTTCCTGAGCTCCCAGCCCGAGGTAAAACCCCTCCCCAGTAGGGGTCCCTCAATGGCCACCAAAAGCTTATCCTCAACATTGCTTCTCCATCTTCCTACCCTGCTGCACTTGGCCCATTTCTATTTATAGGTTATCCCAGTTCCCTGCCCAGCCCACTTCTGAGGATTGGCTAAAAGCCCATAAATATTCAAGGCAGCTCATCCTTACCTCTACCCACTAGTTCTAGAAGGCTCTCCAACCTTCCAGATATCAGGGGAAGGCTCAAGATAGCTGCCAGGATGAGTAATCCATCCCTGGCCTCTAGTAACCCTGACCTAATTCAGTGTCTCAGGTTTATCCCTGGCCAGAACATGCTTTTACCTACTCTCACTTCTAGTAGCACACACTAGAGGGTGCTACAAAAGTAATAGAAGAAATCTTCCAGTGGGAACACTAGTTCTGGTGACCTGGGGGGCCCCAAGAGATTTCCTCTCACTTCCTGTTTTGGCTATGGGACAGGAAGAGAAGGTACAGTACATCCCCTCATTGGGACAAAGAGAGCAAAAATAAATCTCCCTTACTCTATCCAAAATGGAAAAAAAAATCAGTGTCAGAATACAATAGCACAGTGGGGAGGATTCCTCCATCCACCTTGCTTGTGTGGATGGGAGAATTTGTGTGTTTTTTGTTTTTATCAGCCTGCTTTTAGTTTTTAACACCACTGCAGAACAGTACTGAGTAAATTTTCTATCACTACTAAGGAACAGAATGTATTTGTTTAATACAGAATAATTTCAATACACTTTAATGGTTTAGTTGATGTTCTAAACGTGCACAAAATGCGTTGCCTTTTCTATTCAACTTAACAAAATATATTTTCATTAAAACTGGAAATAAGAGGAAGAGAGGTGAGCCATATCATGCTTTTAAAATATTCTCCACCGTTGATGTGTAAATCCTTAGGGGGTAATAAAGTTCATTTTGAAGTATTCATACACTTAGCCTCACCACCAGACATATAGTACAGATAGAATGAGCATACAAAGGACAAGCTACAAATGGTACAGTATCCTGCCAAACAGTGTAAAAGCAGTGGTGTGTGTCTCTGAAGCTGATTGTTTTGACACACTGTCTTCTCTAAAGTCAATCCCTCCCTATATTTTTTCATCATATGCACAGCTTCAATTGCTCAGGTTTGTGACAGGTTTATTTTAGGTTTAAAATAGTCAATGGACTATATGAAGGTGAAAATATCAAGCATATGTATAAATCAGTTAATATTCCATTCACCAAACATTCACAGTTGGATAATTACAGGCGGTCCCCAGGTTACAAACAAGATAGGGACTGTAGGCTTGTTCTTAAGTTGAATCTGTTTGTAAGTTGGAACAGGTAAATTTTTTAAGTGTAGCTCCAGCCAAAAAAAATATTTTTATGCTTTTTGGATAGCATAGGGAAGGGTTATCACCCCTGTAACATTTGTTTTGCCGTCTGTGCCCCTGTTCAGAAGATTTCACCTCACTTTCTGTGCCAATGACAATTGGATTTTGAAAATTTTGGGTTATTAGCGAAACAAGGATTGGTGATAAAGCATCAGTGGAGGAGACACCTTTTTCCCATATTAACTCTTACAGGAGAGAATTTCCCTTCCTAGGGATAGATTTTCTCTCACTTCCTTTTGTCTCCCTCCGTTTGTAAGTAGGAGTCGTTTGTAAGTCGGATGTTTGTAAGTAGGGGACCGCCTGTGATCCCTAAAGTAAAGTAAAGTAAAACACGTGCACCAAAAAGATTCATCTGCAGTGATTATTTCTTAACACTACTAAAATATGCCCCTTGTGTTATGTATTTAAAAAATCCTGTAGTATTCATAGGTAAATAATTCCAGCTTTAACTACACAATTTAATGTGTCGCAGATGTAACTTACCGCCGCTGGTCATTATTGTACTACTCCTTGTTCTATTTGCTAGAGAGATATCAGTTCTTGAGGACCTTAAAGCCTTGTACATATTAGTAGTTTTTTTGTTCATTCAACCCAGCACTCCTGGATGAAAAAAAAATCAGCTCCAGAGGAGCCACTATATTAACAATACAATGTTAGTACAGCAATCTCCCCTGCTGTGCTATTTCCAGATAGCAAACATTTGTGCTGCAAGTTTGAAAATGACTTGCTAAGCTATTGCTAGACTTGCCATGCTTCACAAGTTTGTTGCACAATTGCAGCAAGTCAGCATTGCAGACTCCAGATCAACTTTCTTTGCAAACATTCTTTGCTCTTACTAGAGATTTGCCATGCAAATTTGCTACAAACCGGAACGGTGTCAACTAGAACGTGTGCATCTTGTGCTTTGCAAGTGTCAGTTTGCCAGTGAAAATGTACAGCAAGTTAACAGACTTATGCCGCGTACACACGACCGGTTTTGCCGTCGGAATAAACTCCAAAGGTTTCTCTGATGAAACTCTGACGGAATCCCATTCAAGCGGTCTTGCCTACACACGGTCAACCCAAAATCCGACCAAAGTCCGACTGTCCAGAACGCGGTGACTTACAGCACATACAATGGGACTAGAAAAAGGAAGTTCAATAGCCAGTAACCAATAGATTCCGTCTAGTACTTGCTTCAGAGCATGCGTCATTTTTGGTCTGTCGGAACAGCATACAGACAAGCGGTTTTCCCGATAGGAATTGGTTCCATCGGAAATATTTAGAACATGTTCCGCTCGTGTGTACGCGGCATAACAATTCAATACTATCTGGTTTGTGTGAGATGCCCCCCACCCATAGCCAGAACAATCTGGTCAGCGCTTTCAGCCATTGGCTGAGAGTGCTGATCAATAGCCGATCAGCAGACCTTTTTCGGTCATGCCCCATCAACAGAAGCCAGTCGAATGGACCGGCTGCAGTACACACGGGCCGAATGACAGCCGGTTTCTATTAAACCAGCCGATGCGGTCCGACATTTGGCCCATGTGTACTAGGCATTAGACAAGCATCTACCTGTTTCTGCTTCATTAATTTTGTGTATCTGTTCTTTCCAAACCTCTATCAGAAAGGTGGCAAATTTGACATGAAGCAATACTCTGTTCATGTACCAAGAAACCTGCCTTCACACAGAGATAAGGTAAAAGCAATTTATAGGTAGTCTGTAATGAGAAAAAAAAAAACAGTAAAGAGCCTATAGACAATACTGGTGACTAGTAATTTCCCTTTTTCTTGCCTTTTTTGAGCACAGTTCCCACAGTTCAGGTCCTCTTTGAGATATATAGATGCCTCATTGACAGCAACATACGTACATAAAAATATCTACCCATCCTTAACCATTACTCAATTGATTCTACTTATGTATGGTGATAGAGTCTTTATTTATTTATTTTTTCCCATACAAAGACAATGATCTGCTATTGGTCTCAAAGATCATTTCCAAAGTGTTGAACAATCTATTCATGACTGAAAGCTCTTGGGGTCAATTCAGTGTCATACTGTATAAAACCTTTACTGGTGGCAAGAGAATAATAATATGAAGAAAATACCTGCTGAGCAAAGGCTAGCAGTCATTTATCACAGTAGATCTGTTTCCAGTAAGAAGGGAGAGCTTTAGTAGCCATAGAAACAGAAGAGTAAAAAAGCCATGAAAAATCATATTTTAGGACTATTCACAGGGGGAAAAAAAGAATTATTAACATCCACCAATGTTTAGAATGTTTAAAAGTGCTAGTCCTGTATGCTAATTTAATTTACAGTTTTCTCTCTATAAATTGTCAAACTAATAAAACTTTTTTATTACAAATAGCAACAATGCATGAACAATTGTATTTCATTCCGTGAGTTGTTTTGTGTATGATCTAGGAAGGTTTATTGATGTATTTAGTTCCTATATTTAAATAGCACAAACAGGGTGCTTGGAGCCATTCACATCAGTCACTGCGGCCTACAGGTGATATTACTTTTATCTTTTGTCACACTTATACACACAATTGCAATAATTTGGAGGATGCTTATTAATTTACCATTATAATTTTTATTGTTTTGAATAGAGAAGAGAAAGTTTATAACCATCACCTGTTTATTTTTTTTCTGTCCTTATACCTGTAGCACCCTCTAGTGTACAAAGTTGATAGAAAAATTTAGCTGACTCACAGTAGCCTAAGTTAGTCTGTGTAATTGCTGTGGATTCAGATTTAGTTCAGCTTGCAGGCTCTGCAGGCTGGACTTCTAGTACCTCCACCTGGCATCTGGAAGCTTCTAGAAAGTTCCAGAACTTAGTGGAAGGGGTTATGGAAACAGAAGCCTGGATATTCAAGGGGTCCCTGCCAGTTCCTGGACAAGAACAGCCCAGAAGGTGGGGAGATGGCCCTTAGATATTGAAGAGCCTGGCTCGTTGGAGTTGTTGTTGCTGGCTGGAGGATGGAGTGTTAAGGCTAATGTTGTGAGGCCTGGGAGGGGACCCCAGGGTTGGGGCCCTGCATCCAGGCTGAGAGGAAGAGAAGTTGCAGAGAGATACATAGTTACATAGTTACATATAGTAGGTGAGGTTGAAAAAAGACGCAAGTCCATCAAGTCCAACCTATGTGTGTGATTATGTGTCAGTACTACATTACATATCCCTGTATGTTGCGGTCATTCAGGTGATTATCTAATAGTTTCTTGAAGCTATCAATGCTCCCCGCTGAGACCACCGCCTGTGGAAGGGAATTCCACATCCTTGCCGCTCTTACAGTAAAGAACCCTCTACGTAGTTTAAGGTTAAACCTCTTTTCTTCTAATTGTAATGAGTGGCCACGAGTCTTATTAAACTCTCTTCTGCGAAAAAGTTTTCTCCCTATTGTGGGGTCACCAGTACAGTATTTGTAAATTGAAATCATATCCCCTCTCAAGCGTCTCTTCTCCAGAGAGAATAAGTTCAGTGCTCGCAACCTTTCCTCATAACTAAGATCCTCCAGACCCTTTATTAGCTTTGTTGCCCTTCTTTGTACTCGCTACATTTCCAGTACATCCCTCCTGAGGACTGGTGCCCAGAACTGGACAGCATACTCCAGGTGCAGCCGGACCAGAGCCTTGTAGAGTGGGAGAATTATCGTTTTATCTCTGGAGTTGATCCCCCTTTTAATGCATGCCAATATTCTGTTTGCTTTATTAGCAGCAGCTTGGCATTGCATGCCATTGCTGAGCCTATCATCTACTAGGACCCCCAGGTCCTTTTCCATCCTAGATTCCCCCAGAGGTTCTCCCCCCAGTGTATAGATTGCATTCATATTTTTGCCACCCAAATGCATTATTTTGCATTTTTCTACATTGAACCTCATTTGCCATGTAGTCGCCCACCCCATTAATTTGTTCAGGTCTTTTTGCAAGATTTCCACATCCTGCGGAGAAGTTATTGCCCTGCTTAGCTTAGTATCGTCTGCAAATACAGAGATTGAACTGTTTATCCCATCCTCCAGGTCGTTTATGAACAAATTAAATAGGATTGGTCCCAGCACAGAACCCTGGGGAACCCCACTACCCACCCCTGACCATTCTGAGTACTCCCCATTTATCACCACCCTCTGAACACGCCCTTGTAGCCAGTTTTCAATCCATGTACTCACCCTATGGTCCATGCCAACGCACCTTATTTTGTACAGTAAACGTTTATGGGGAACTGTGTCAAATGCTTTTGCAAAATCCAGATACACCACGTCTACGGGCCTTCCTTTATCTAGATGACAACTCACTTCCTCATAGAAGGTTAATAAATTGGTTTGGCAAGAACGATTCTTCATGAATCCATGCTGATTACTGCTAATGATATCATTCTTATTACTAAAATTTTGTATATCTTGTAGATCTCCACTAAACTACCGTCTCATCCAGGAGACACCCTGCCCAGTGAGCAAAGATCTGTTCAGCAGGAAGCCTGAACAGCAGTCTATGCAAGTAGCAGAATTCAAGCGACAATGTGAGTACCCTCTACCTGATCACCCTAAGGGCCAACAAGGGACAAGGCTGTCAGATGCAATATGTAGCAAGCTTTCATGGCACAGTGTCATAGATAACCTAAATCCCTTGCTCTGGGACATTTCCAAGAAACCTGATTGGCTGGTATTTTCTACAAGGAGACATAGCTGTTCCTGGAAAAACTGTGGGGACTTTGTCATTAATCTAGCAGAAATTTTTTTTTTTGAAGTCTTACAGAACTTCATACAGAACCACAGTCTGAGACCAATATCTTTGCTTTGCCAAGCTGTCCTCAAGTCAACTTTGCCAGGTTCAAGTTAGGCATTCCATAATCCCTCATCCCTATCCCAGTTGATATTCCTCAATAAAACATAAAAACAAGCCTAAAGACTGATTCCTAACTGAGGATACAAGGTGGAAAAATGTGCGTTGACTGGCTCTGCAGGAGTAGGGTGACCCAAAATCCAGCGGTCCTCTAGGGGGTAGTGCTACATACCATTGAGGAAATTTCTGTTCACTTCCCTTCCCAGTGTAAGAGATTCCGAATGCAGGTATCTAGCAGGGATGACCAGATCATTGAGCTACACATCAAAGAATCGGGAACCAGACCAAGTATTTCATAAATAGAGTTTAATAATATAAATATCACCCTTTCAACACCAACAAACCATAAACAAGGAAAAAGTGAGAAATAAAGATGACATTGCAGCAAACCCAGAACAACAACTTGACTAACAAACACTATGTACAAAAATAGATGGTGCTCACATGAACAGAGCAGGATCAGGACTGGGACTGAGAACAAGGGGAGCAAAGAAGGATATGGGGTACAGGATGCAGGATACTGGATGCAGGGTACAGGCTACTGGAAGCAGGTCACAGGATAGTAGGCCAGGATACAGGGTCAGGCAGACAGGACTCAAAGGCAGAACACTAGGGTACATATATCAATTAAGGTGGAGCCTTCGGCTCTGAGAACAATGGTACCACAAGCAGGTGTCCTAAGTCCTGATACTAGTGCTGACACCCAGAGACACAAGAGGACTTCTCCCTTAGACCCTGTTGGAAAATTTTCCCTGGCCAACTTCTTTGGACAATTGTAAAATTTTGAATTTCCACCTCACTTTTTTCTTAGTGACAATGGTCACCAGTACAGAGAAGCGATTCTCTCCAGTGGGGACACAGATAGCAATAAAAACCAGAAAGAGGTTCTAACTTTTCCCCGCTCTATCCAAACGAACAAATGTTTTGCCTAGAGAAATATGTTTAAGGGCATGTGATAAGTATAGCAATACTGCAGAGGAAGCTTGCAGCAGGCACTGACCAGAGGGGACATTGTGACTTTAATGGGTGGGTATCATTACCATTTAAGAAATAATAGAAGATATTATTTGCAGGATTTACTGCGGAGACACATAATTAAATTACATACAACTGTGTAGTGTTAAAGCAATATTAAAGTCTTGTTTTTTTTTCTAAAATAACAAACATGTTATACTTACCTGCTCTGTGCAATGGTTCTGCACAGAGCCTCTGGGACCTCTTCTCAGGTCCCACTCTAATGCTCCTGCCCCCTCCCTTCTGCCAGGTGCCCTCAGAGCAAGCAACTTGCTCTGGGGGCTCCCAATCAGGCGCGCTCCTGAGCCGCAGCTCTGTGTGTCCATTCACACACAGAGCCAAGGCTTGGCCCCACCCCCTCCATCTCCTGATTGGAACACTGGCCAATAACTCCCGCTGCTGCCAAAAGCCAATCAGGAGTGTGAGTCCCTAGAGAGTCAAGGCTCTCGTGGACATCACTGGATTGAGAGGGGACTCAGGTAAGTATTAGGGGAGCTGGGGGTGGGCTGCACAAAGAAGGTGTTTTAAGGGCATGTGATAAGTATAGCAATACTGCAGAGGAATCTTGCAGCAGGCACTGACCAGGTGTTTTACTTTCATGCATAGAATGCATGAAGATAAAAAAAAACTTGTGCCTTTACAACCACTTCAAGCCTAGTACACACCGGTAGTTTTTTTCCTTCACTCAACCCAGCAGGGCTGAACAAAAAAAAACCTGACAGCTCAGGTAGGAGCCGCTGTACCAACTATCCGACGTTAGTTCAGCGATTCCTCTGCTGTTCTATTGTGCTCTGACAGGACCCCCCTGCCAGAACGCTCCAGTCAGCGCTCTCAGCTATTGGCTGAGAGTGCTGATCGGTAGCTGATCAGCAGACCCTTTTCGGTCATACCCCTTCGAAAGAAGCCAGCCGGCTTCTGTCGGACCGACTCCAGTACACACTTGCCTAATATTGCCCAGTTTCTATTGAACCGGCCAATAGGAAACTTAAGCTACATACTGATAAAATCTGATGTGAATTCTGACTATGGGGAATGGGGGGGGGGTGAAGGTTGGTGTCCTTTATCTTCCTATGACCTAAACCTACATTCAGAAGTATATTTTTTTTCACTGGATCACACCATGCCTTTTTATTATTTTCCCCTGCCTTTTACTTAAAGTGGATGTAAACCCGAAAAAAACATTTTTTAATTAAGGCTTGCACTTTGTACAGTATAGGATTTCATGTCATCTGTGCCCAGTCTTGCCACGAAGAGTTAATCCTGCTCTGAGCACTCCTCTTATCTTTTTTCAGTGAGATAAAAATGGACAGACAGAGAAATACCAGTCTGTTCTCCCCTTGCTGTGAGTGTCATATCTCATGCACAGAGTGAGACACACATTCAGTGTACTTCCGATCCCCTCCTCTTCTCTTCTCCAGCTCTCCCAGAATTGGCTGCTCCACACCTCAGCATGATTGGGCATGCTGAAGTCATGTGGTGACTTTCCTGGGTTTTGACTGGATGTTAGTGAGCAAGGGGCATAATCCATAACACCAGCAGAAGTTCAGTGTAAGAAATATCGATGCCTGGCCAAGGGGAGTGTAGAGGTGGGCGGGGAGTCTACTGACATCACGATAACAGATCCACCCACAGAATCTGCAGTTTTTCGGGTCTCATAACAGACAGAGGGGAGACATTTGACAGGTATGCAGGAGGCATGTATATCCTTACAGATAACCACTACGGCAGTAGTTTAGAAAGGATGACAGTGGGTTTACATCCACTTTAAAACCAATCAGTGGGTGTGGCCTGCTTAGACCCCCCCAAATGAAAGCATAAGAGGAAGCTTTTGGCTACCATTTCCTGTGTGGTGAAGAGAAAAATAGCAGAAAAATGACATGCTGTCTAACAGAGCTGCACTGGTATAGCAGTTTGCTTTTGTCACCAGTGCAGTGCAGTCCAGTAATAGCACCAGCAAACTCACCTCCTCTAACCACGAGGTCCCTCTGTCACCTCTGCTGGCACTGTTAAATTAGTAGTACCAGCACCAGCAGCATTAGCAGTCAAGACTGTTTGATGTGATTGTCGATTTTGTTCAACCACAGCATTAGCAATCGCTTAGGAGCCAGACCAGAACTGAGAATGATAAATGGATAAGATGGTGATGACTTACCTTGATTGCTCCATGGTTCAGAAAACATATTAAATCATGACTTAATTGATAACTGGCTAAGACTGGAACAGTGGGCTGAACTGGCACAGTGTGCATTTTAACTACTTTGATTCCACACTCCAGTGTGAATGCTTAGCACAGCGGGTGGCTTTATCACCATTAAATGCAGTTGATCTACCCAACTGGGTGCTTTCAATTACACCAGTCCCAATTATCTCAATGAATTGCACTATAGGGGATCCAGTGGAAGAACTAATAATGAGCAGGGACTACTTCCCTCCCTATAGACTTGTCTGCTTTGTACTAACTTCAGAATCTGTCCTCTAAAATGTTTTGAGGGTCTGTGTATCAATGGATGGATCAATAGACTATGCCTTTCCCTTTTTTTTCCACTCTCCACCACTCCCCCAATTTCTTCTGTTATCCATTTTATTGGTACCATTGCACCTTTCTAGCACAGATCATGGACCTGCAGATCTTTATGTCATTACTAATATATAGTAGTTCTTTATATATATCAATGTATAAGAGCAGGGCCCTCTGATTCCTCTTCTATTGAATTGTATTGTAACGGTACTGTCTGCTTTAACATTTATTATTATTATCATTATTATACAGGATTTATATAGCGCCAACAGTTTACGCAGCGCTTTACAATATAAAAAGGAGACAATACAGTTATGATACAATAAAATACAAGAGGATTAAGAGGGCCCTGCTCAAAAGAGCTTACAATCTAATTTGAAAGTGCTGCGCACCAGTTGTTATCACCAGAAAGCTGACCGCCAGCTGTAAAAAACGGTACCAGTATGAAGCCTGCAGCTGCAGGCTTCACCCCAGTACAACCACTTCCTCAAAGTGATGTACAGATACGGCACTTGGCGGGAAGTGATTAATATGTGCACAAAAAATAAACTGGCCACATGTACAAATAAAGACTTAAAGTGTTACTAAAACCACAACAGTAAAATCATTCTATATATGCAGTAAAGCATGCTTGTTATACTCACGGTGGAACCTATGGGGTTAAAGTGATTGTAAAGTCTTGTTTTAAAAAAAATAAATAAATAACAAACATGTTATACTTACCTGCTCTGTGCAGTTGGTTTTGGGAGGCTGCTATACACAGTTTTAATGCATTGTATGCATTAAGATAAAAAAAAAAAAAAAAAAACCTTCTGCCTTTACAACTCCTTTAATCCTAAGCATTGTGTAAAAAGGCTGTTTGATCCTGTATGCACCTCTTCTTACACTGACTTCAAAACAGGTTCCAATAAGACAGAGTCTATGAAGTCAGGCTGCACATGCTCAGTTTGGTGTGTATTGTTGGGGGTGTTTTTTTTTGGGGGGGGTGAGTGTGTGTGATCCAGCCAATTTCCAGACATAGGGTCATTGGTCCTGCATTCTAATAGGACAGCTCAGTGCAGTATGAAAACTCCTCCTACAAGCTTTAACTAGGCACAGATATCAGTCACAAGACTTCTATATACAGCTGATGAGAGAAGGTATTTAGCAGTTTATATTTACTATAATGTTTGCATTTCCATGTTCTGCATACTGTGGGAGATCAGATATAGTGAATGCAGGGTCCTGGGTTTAGTAACCCTCTAATGAATCCTGCTCGTTAGCAAATCACACTTCTTGCACCAATCTTTTCTTTAGGCATGTCATGGTCCTGAAGAGGTGCAGAATGTAAAAGAAAAGGGATAGGGGGTTTCAAGGTCCCTTTTCTCATGGGACTGCAGCAGCTTATGGGTTTCAGGGCTCCCCTGAGAATAGGTCATACAAAGGTGGTGGGGTGCCTTGTAACGGTCAGGTGTGGGAGATCCTTGAGACCCATGGTGTAGAAATTTCTAGAAGCTGAGGGGAGCCCTATAAAAAGGGGGTTCTAATAGGAAGTAACCGCCAGTGACCTCAGGAAGTCATCAGTGTCGGAGCTCCCCTCCCTCCCTCTCTGTTTTGTGGTTCGGTCACCTTTTCTGAAATGTAAAGGGGGACAAGTTATTAATAAATTTATGGTGGTTTAATACAACTCGAGCTATAAAAGTTGAGTTGTTTATTTGAAGAATTGTATTCATGCTTGGAGAATACGTTATTGATGAATTCTGCTAAAAAGTTATTTATGGATTTGGTTAATGTTATTTAATACTTTAAACTAATAAATAAAGACTGCGGCCAATTATTATTCCAAAAGTATTGTCTGAGTGCATTTCTTTTAATTAGCTGTCTGGAAATGAGCTGCTAGCAGTCCCCTGTAAGGTAACCCCTTCCTACCCCTAAAAAGCTTTAAATCTCTATGAAACCTCATATTCACATGTTGGTGAATTTGTAGGAATATTTTTCCATCATGAAAAATAATGAGACCTGTATTTATGCAAATCCCTAGCAAATCGACTTATACGTGTTTCACTCATTTGTGCTTATTACAGTCTTAAAGTTCGATTTCAGTTTCATGACAAAACATGAAGAATGTGCTACAGAAAGTGCATACTGAATTAATCTGGCTCCTCTGTGAAATTTCTGGCAATCTGGAGGTCAGGAGCATGTTTCTAGGGTCCACAAGGGCTTCAGTCTGAGGTTAAAGGTCAAACGCTTCAACCTAAACTATTAAAGATAACAGCTATAAACCAGAGTACATATTAAATGTAATTAACTTATCAGATCCCCTAGCATTGTGAGACTTAACATGCAGCATGGATTAGGAGGAAAGAGAGCCTCAGTTGTGGAGGTTTACAATTCAAAGCAAGGTAAAACTGCCTTTTACTCTTGAAAAGAAAAAAAGAGAAATAGTCTTTTGCTTCCTATAAATTCTGACATTTCACACACTGTGTTTATACTTTACAATTTTTCTATTTTTGTATACTAATAAAGTTGGAACCTTTGTACCTTTTTTAACTTATTTACCTTCTATTACTTCTTCCTGCCATTTTAAAGTCCAAAGGGGGGCGTCCTCCAAATGCACTTTGCTGCGTGTTCTTTTTACATTTCACACACACTGTAATATTTTATATTTGAGATATTTCTTGGACTATGTCCACATGGCCTTTTAACTCAACCTTTGGAAAGAGACGTGCTCCTCATATTTAGAATTTATCTAATGCCAATTCGTTTTTCTTTTGGATAGAGTGTTGATGGGTTACAGCTCCTTAGGTTTTTATTTCTCTATCTATTTGTTCTCCATATTTTGGGGATGAAAGTAAGAGAAAATCCAATATTTTGAATTGTAACAAATACAGGAATAGAAGGGAAGTATTCCAAAGGTTACACCAGTGATAACTGTCTAAAGGGACATTTCCCTAACTTTGGAAAGAAAGTAAAGTAAAATCTCTCCAATGGGATACAAATGGCCAAAAAGGTATTTACTTTTCAGTGGACTTCTTAGGGTCTTCTGCACCTAGGTACACTTCAATAATAGGTATACTTAAATCGCACAATGTTCATCAAAATGCTTTATAATAATTATTGGGAGGGTGCAAAAATTATCTGATGAAGATAAATTATTGCAGGCTTTCAATAAATACTCATTTTAAGTCATGTTGTAATGCGCTGCGCAAGTAGTTGGCGCTATATAAATCCTGTATAATAATAATAACGTTACTCCTGTAAAAGTAAAGTTTAGTGGAACATTAAGTTTATCTAGAAGTACCAGTAATTTTTGTTTTTTACATTTTTAAAAAAGTTTGCTGTGCCATATCTTCCTGACCCTAACTAATGCACACTGCCAGACTTGCCAACGTGCTAAACTCTGTCGGCATATCCGATGGAAAGATTTAGAACATGTTCTATATCTGAGTCCGTCGGAAATGCCGACAGAAAAAGTCCGATGGGGCATACACATGGTCGGAATGTCCGACCGAAAGCTCCCATCGGACTTTTTCTGTGTGTACGCGGCATAATACACAGTTTTATATGTTTTCTTTTTAGTGGTTTTCTGTATGTCAGGAAGTTCCATCCACATACCTACTGTAACTTCACCAAGGGGTATATAGATGAAGTGGATCATTCACCTCTTTTTTGTTGCCTGGACCCTATTAGATTGTTGTCCAGGTATGTTCTCCATGCGTTTCCTCTGGGTGCTCCAGTTTCCTCCACACTCCAAAGACATGCTGGTAGGTTAATTGGCTCCTGGCCCTAGTATGTATGTATGAATGTGAGTTAGGGACCTTAGATTGTAAGCTCCTGGAGGGCAGGGGCTGATGTGAATGTACTGTATATGTAAAGCGCTGCATAAAATTGTTGGTGCTATACAAGTACCTGTAATAAACAGATAAATATGTACTCATCGGCTGAATCTGCCCACGCATTCCCCCCATACAGCGCCATAAATGACATAGTCATGAGGCATAAAAAAAAAAATATATATATATACAGTATATGCACTGGCCTTTGTGTAACTGTGACAAGATGACAATCAGTCTTACAGGGCAAGTGTTAAATAGACAGGTAATAAAACCTTAACAGATAGATAAATACATGAGGAGGAAGGAAGAGATACAGTTGTGTCTGGTATATGTCAGTGAGAATCTAATTAGGTGGTGGTGTTAAAGGTTATGTAAGAGTAGTGAAGGGAGAATGAAAGCAAATCAAAGAGTACACAGATACAGATACTGCAGCATAATACTCTGACGAGCTACAGAGCCACAAATAGCGAAGAAACGCAAGGTGGCTGAACTATCATGAGATATGATACGGTTATTTCTTTATTAAGGCAAAGGAAAGCTACAATATGGTGGAAGGATTGCGTCTGCTTTGAAAGCAGACCTTGTAAAGGATTGCATGGGGGTAGATGTGTAGAAGGCATTGTAGTATTAAGCAACTGATCAGACAGAGCATTTCATTTTGTAACTGGCACAGCAAGAAAAAAAAAAAAAAAGATTGCTAGGCTTACAAAAAAAAGGCTAGATACATCATCCTTTGTCTATGATTGTTAACACTTTGCTTGTTTTTAAACACTTCAGATACTTAGTGTAATATTCTACAATGTAGTAAAACTGACCAGAAGGGTGGCTAATTGGTGGTGTTTCTTGCCTTGCAGCATTGAGGTCCAGGCCCTATCTTTGCACAGTATGTATATTTACCTGTATATGCCCTTGAATTCTCTGGATAGTCCAGTTGCATTTATTTTCCTCATTTAAATCACAGGCATATTACATAGTTACTAAATGAAAATACTGAATGATTCACTGTGAAGCAATCCATTCTCAGACATACTGACGTCCGTATTTCTGAGCAGCTCAGCTCACCCTGCTCTCCCTCCCAGAGCACATTCTCTGTGATTTAGCAAAAGATTGGAAGGCTGCTAAGTCACTGCTGGGACCGCTATATGGGTGAGCTTAGTTGGCTAATGCCGCGTACACACGGTCGGACTTTCCGGCATACTTGGTCCGGCGGACCAGAGTGTGCCGGACAATCCGCCCGTGTGTGGGCGGCGGCGGACTTTTCCGGCGGACTTCTTCCCAAAAGCCCGCCGGACCTAGATTTTAAACATGTTTGAAATCTTTCCGTCGGACTCAGTTTCGGGCGGAAAGTCCGCTCGTGTGTGTGCTGGTCCGACGGAAAGCCCGCTCGTGTGTAGGCTGGTCCGACAGACCAAATACGACACGAGGGGATGGTATTGCATCTCGCGCTCGCTGCAATAGGAAAAACAAATCTTCCTATTGCGGCGAGCGCGGGGCATACCAGGCCCTTAGGTCTGGTATGGATTATAAAGGGGAACCCCGCTACGCCGAAAAAACGGCGTGGGGTCCCCCTAAAATCCATACCAGACCCCGATCCGAGCACGCAGCCTGGCCGGTCAGGAAAGGGGGTGGGGACGAGCGAGCGCCCCCCCCCCCCTCCTGAACCGTACCAGGCCGCATGCCCTCAACATGGGGGGTGGGTGCTTTGGGGGAGGGGGGCGCCCTGCGCCCCCCCCCCCCCAAAGCACCTTGTCCCCATGTTGATGAGGACAAGGGCCTCTTCCCGACAACCCTGGCCGTTGGTTGTCGGGGTCTGCGGGCGGGGGCTTATCGGAATCTGGGAGCCCCCTTTAATAAGGGGGCCCCCAGATCCCGGCCCCCCACCCTATGTAAATGAGTATGGGGTACATGGTACCCCTACCCATTTACCTAGGAAAAAAGTGTAAGTAATAAAACACACTACACAGGTTTTTAAAATATTTTATTAAACAGCTCCGGGGGGGATCTTCCTCCGGCTTCGGGGGTCTTCTTCCGGCTTCGGGGGTCCCTCCGCTTCATCTTCTCCCGGCGTCCGGTTGGTTCTTCTCCGCTCTCCGGCCTCTTCTCCCGGTGTCGCAGGTCTTCGGCCGGCCCCTCCGCTCTCTTCATGTAGCTCTATTGCGAGCGGAGGTCCGGACTTCTTGGCTTCTTGGCTTCTTGGCTTCTCTTCTCTTCTCTTCCCCCAGATGTTGACACGACGCTCTCTCCGGCTGGACTGGTCTCTGAGGGCTGCGTTGTGACTTATATAGGCGGAGACCCCGCCCCCATATGATGTCACAGTCCTTGGGCATGCTGGGACTGTGACGTTTTAGGGGGCGTGGTCGACCACGCCCCCTAAAACGTCACAGTCCCAGCATGCCCAAGGACTGTGACATCATATGGGGGCGGGGTCTCCGCCTATATAAGTCACAACGCAGCCCTCAGAGACCAGTCCAGCCGGAGAGAGCGTCGTGTCAACATCTGGGGGAAGAGAAGAGAAGAGAAGCCAAGAAGCCAAGAAGCCAAGAAGTCCGGACCTCCGCTCGCAATAGAGCTACATGAAGAGAGCGGAGGGGCCGGCCGAAGACCTGCGACACCGGGAGAAGAGGCCGGAGAGCGGAGAAGAACCAACCGGACGCCGGGAGAAGATGAAGCGGAGGGACCCCCGAAGCCGGAAGAAGACCCCCGAAGCCGGAGGAAGATCCCCCCCCGGAGCTGTTTAATAAAATATTTTAAAAACCTGTGTAGTGTGTTTTATTACTTACACTTTTTTCCTAGGTAAATGGGTAGGGGTACCATGTACCCCATACTCATTTACATAGGGTGGGGGGCCGGGATCTGGGGGCCCCCTTATTAAAGGGGGCTCCCAGATTCCGATAAGCCCCCGCCCGCAGACCCCGACAACCAACGGCCAGGGTTGTCGGGAAGAGGCCCTTGTCCTCATCAACATGGGGACAAGGTGCTTTGGGGGGGGGGGCGCAGGGCGCCCCCCTCCCCCAAAGCACCCACCCCCCATGTTGAGGGCATGCGGCCTGGTACGGTTCAGGAGGGGGGGGGGCGCTCGCTCGTCCCCACCCCCTTTCCTGACCGGCCAGGCTGCGTGCTCGGATCGGGGTCTGGTATGGATTTTAGGGGGACCCCACGCCGTTTTTTCGGCGTAGCGGGGTTCCCCTTTATAATCCATACCAGACCTAAGGGCCTGGTATGCCCCGCGACGAGGCTAGCAAGGTGTCAATCTCGCCGATAAAAGCGGCAAGATTGACATCCTTTTCTAGTCCCGTCGCACCTGAGTCACGTTCAAAATGAACGGACTTGTCCGTGTGTGGGCAAGTCCGTTCATTCTGAAAGTCCGCCGGAACTCCGGCGAAAGTCCGTCGGAAAGACGGGCGGACTTAGCCCGCCGGAAAATCCCGGCGTGTGTGGGCAAGTCCGTTCGTTTTAAAGTCCGGCGCACCTGGCGGACAAAGTCCGTCGGAAAGTGTGCCGGACCAAGTAGGATAGAAAGTCCGCTCGTGTGTACGCGGCATTAGAGAACAACCTGAACAACTCCGGTGAATAGTCCTGCAGCACCTGCAGTTACAAAGGTCAATGATGGTTTTCTGTTGCTGCAATGGCTTCCTGGCACAAGCCAAAATAGATTACCGATCACTGGTCAATCTAGACTGTAGATATTCTAGTATCACTATGGTAAGGAAATGTAAGCTCCTCTCGAAGCAGAAAATTATCTTATGCACTGTGTAAAATGCTGTAAAATGATTTTAACATTAGATGCATAGTGCCTTCATTAAGAAAAATAAATGAATCGCCATGGGACCATATTTTATGTTCCTCCAGGTGGAAGGTTGCCCAGAGGAATCATTGAGGAGACAATATCTGCAGCATCAGCACATATCATCTCAGCAGTCTTCAATTTAAAATGAAGTCATGCAAAGCACACAAGCTCGGTTGAACCAAACATTCAGCTCAATACACTTTACATACTGTATAATAGGCCCTGGCAATCATGTCCTCATATTACATAGTTTGGGTACATCTAAAGTTTATTGTGCAGAGATTGTATGGTCAGATTTTATTGTGTATGATGACCCTTAAACCCCGTACACACGGGCCGAATGTTGAGCGGCATCCGCTGGTTCAATAGAAACCAGCTGACATTCAGCCTGTGTGTACTGCAGCTGGTCCAACAGAAGCTGGCCATTCGGGGCATGACCGAAAAAGGTCTGCCTAATGGCTCCCAATCACTAAGAGCCGACTTCACCACACCTGTGTTTAGCTAGGGAAACAAAGTGTAATACCCAGTACTTCCTGGTATGGGAGAGCATGTGACCTCCCTTTCTCCCATGTAACGGCACTGGTTCTTGGTGATTGGGCACTGGGAGCAGGGAGAGATCTAAGCTAATGCTTTTAATTCTTTCGGGTAAATGGAACAGCAGAGGCGTAAAGAAAACGTAACAGCTGGGACTAATATAGGGTAAATTTGGTGTTTGTTTTGTGCATGAGTATAGGCAAGTTCGCTTTACGATTGGGTGGAGAGTGGAAAATAAGCCTAATTTTAACTATTCCTAAAAATGTTCCATTGCCACTCCTCCTACCTATCCTGCATACAATGTAAAAATAATTTCTGTGCCTTTACCTATTTTTAATCTGCTCTGGTCTGATCGCATGATGCCACTGCTCCAGCTCCCCTGTGTCAGGGAGGGGCTGCAGCAGGGGTGTGGAAGGAGCACCAACAATTAATGGGGCATGAGAGCCTATAGGTGACATCACGGCTCGGGCAATTGGCAGCTGTTGTCTAATGCCCCCTTACACAGGGGAGCTGTAGTTGCTGAATCATGTGACCAGACCAGATTAAAGAGTAGGTTTACCTTTATAAAAAAAATAATATCTGCAAACGTTTTTGCAGGAAAAAAATGTGCGTTTATTATTTGTTTTTACAGGAGTCTGAAAAGCATTGCACCCGCGACCATCAGATCAAGAGTGCAGTGTCAGGCCCCTGCAAACTCTTCCTCTGCCTGTACCACTCCATGGGTTGTCAGTTGGATAGCTGGAGGAAGATTAAATGGACTACGAGTGCGCTGATTACCCCACTCATGATCCAGTAGTCCAGTTGAGAACTACAAATCTCTCTGGTACGGTGGAATATGGGACTTGTAGTTTATGCATTCACATATCCCTGTCAATTTTAAATGTAACAGTGACTGCAGTTACAAGACCCTAGTCATGGGGGGGGGGGGGGGGCAGCGGTTTGAGGGTTGAGGGGAGACATTTGCACCTTGTTACATGTTACATTCACAAACTGTGAGCATATAGGCTCTTTATTGCAGAACAAACTTGCAATGCCTCTACCTGCCTGCTCACTGTCTCCTCTGGCATATAGACTGAGCTGCTCATGCACAGCTTAGCTTACATCACCGGAACGATGCCTGTGTGCCAGGATGACAGACTGCTCCACATGTGCGGGGTGATGTCATCTCATGCCACCCAATGAAGATGGCTGAGGAACGGCACCCAACAGAAGATGCTAGCACCGGCGAGGGACACAGACCGTTGAAAGAAAGGTAAGTTTAGTTCCGCTTTAAAAGAGATGTACGTTTTTTGTTTTTTATCTTTAGGATTCATACTTACCTAGGTGGATGCAGCATCGGTCCAATGCTGTATCTGTCCTCTGGTGCCTCTAACACTGAGAACCGAGCGATCAAACACCGCCGATTGATTGGTTCTCACTGCTCCGTGAGCAAGGAGTTGTGACTGTCAGTCAGCAGCTCTCTGCTCTGCCCCCCCCCCCCCTGTGCTCATTGGAGCGCTGGGCTGTGGAGGGGGTGGGAGCAGCTGGCTCAGGCTCTCAGTGCCTTGCTAAAAGGCTGAGCCAGGTTCCGGTCCAGGCATGTGGACGGATCCCGACTCCATTGTCGCGATCTTGCCCGAGCATGGACCGGCTCTGTGACGTCAGCCGACAGTGGGCTTCAGCTCACTGTCTGCTGAAAACGGGTCACAGGAGTGAAGAGCAAACTGCACTCCTATGATCCACAGGAAAAGTACAGCCAAACAAGCTTTGGCTGTACTTCTCCTTTAATCTTTAAAAAAAAGGAAGTCTACCAATCTTTTCTATATAGGTTATGCATGATGGGGGGGTGAGTGAACATTTTTAATAATAGTAATGCCCCGTACACACGATCGGACATTGATTGGACATTCCAACAACAAAATCCATGGATTTTTTCCGGCGGATGTTGGCTCAAACTTGTTTTGCATACACACGGTCACACAAAGTTGTCAGAAAATCCGATGGTTCTGAACGCGGTGACGTAAAACACGTACGTCGGGACTATAAATGGGGCAGTAGCCAATAGCTTTCGTCTCTTAATTTATTCTGAGCATGCGTGGCACTTTGCGTGTCGGATTTGTGTACACACGATCGGAATTTCCGACAACGGATTTTGCTGTCGGAAAATTTTATAGCAAGCTCTCAAACTTTGTGTGTCGGAAATTCCGATGGAAAATGTGTTGATGGAGCCTACACACGGTCGGAATTTCCAACAACAAGGTCCTATCACACATTTTCCGTCGGAAAATCCGACCGTGTGTACAGGGTATTAGAGTTAGCATTCACTAAAATTTTAAAGTGATTGTAAAGGTAATATTTTTTTTTATATAACAGACATGTCTATACTTACCTGCTTTGTGCAATAGAATTGCACAGAGCGGCCACGAACCTCGTCTTTTCGGGTCCCCCGCCAGCGCTCCTGGTCCCACCCCTCTGTCCAGTGCCCCACGGGAAGTTGCTTCCCATGGGGGGCACTCGTGCATGCTCGCACTCGAGCCCACACTGCTGTGTCCATTGACACAGACAGCCCCACCCCCCCACCCCCCGCTCCCTCGTCACTGGCTTTGATTTGACAGCACAGGGAGCCAATGGCTCCCGGTGTCCCAGCAAAGCCAGTAAGACACGGAAGCATTGGGAGAAAAGAGCTCCAGACGTTCATGGCGCTGGATCAAGTGAGGGCTCGGGTAAGTAAAAGAAGATGTGACACCTAAACTTTTTTTTATCTTAATGTAAAGAATGCATTAAGGTAAAAATGTTTAGGCTTTACAAACGCTTTAAGGGTTAGCGATAGGTAAACTTATCTCAACTATCCATTGACCTGGGAACATTTATAATTAGTGTTGTCTAATTGAATATGAATGTTTTCAGATTTGGAAATTTATCAAATTAAATATATATTCCAGTATTCAGTGTTTAGTCATCTCTTCATGGTAGGATCAACGTATATTTGGAGTTGCCACCTCATCCCTTTAAACCCGAACACATATGAAATACACAGGTCCTCCTGAGGCTAATTTAATGCAGACAAGGCACCAAGTGAGTTTAATTGCCACCTTAATCAGCCACAGAACCTGTGTAATTAATATTTGTTCGGTTTTAAAGGGATGAGGTGGCAACCCTACGTATATTGTAGGAACACAGGTGACAAAGCTTGCTGATGACCACACTTCACAAGTAGGTGTTAAAAGTGACACCTGCAGTCTATAGAAACACCCTACAATCCAGCTAAGAAATCTGCATAACTCTACAGCTAGAGGATTACACCACATGACCATGTTCTTTGACACGCACTGAGCAGGAATACAGTCAAGATGAGGCTTAAAATACCAGAATCATCTATTGTATGCCATTTCCTCCTTCAAATCCCCTTAAATGTAACACAGAAAGGTAAAGAGAGTGAAATAAAACCTCATGCAGGAAGCAACTTGCAATAAATTTGTTTATGGTCTAAGTGTTATTAATAGTGGCAATCTGAACAGGTTTTTATGGAAAAGCTTTGTTCACCAAAGCGCCTCCTTTGTTTGCTAGCTTGGTGGGAACCCCTGCAGGACGCTCATAAATGGACACATTTACAATGTGGACTGTGTAAAGTGCCTGCAGCACTTTTTACATCCAAACTGTCTTTGTGATTGTGTACCACCTGTGATGCTAGAGGGCTGGAGGTCAGAGCTAAGCAATTCCTTCAGCTTTTTCTAACACAAAGCTGATCAATATGGTCTTATCTGAAGCTGGAGACTAGCTTTTTACCTCTTCTAATCTTTTAAAATAGAGATGTTATTTTTAGACATTTGTGCTGTTTGCCTCTGAGATAATGACTTGTAGGCCTCTTTGTAAGCCAGTATACCATCAGAGTCAGTGAGTTGTGCAGAACACAGTTACACAGCCACACACAGGACCAGAATCACATAAGGCCCTAATAATAAAAAAAGAGATTTATTTGACCTCATTCACTACGGTGAACCTAGGCTTTATGATATCTTTATGATGATTCCCTGCAATAGATACAGAGAGAAAATTTTGGAATACACAAATGTTTTTCCATACTATGCATTTTATTTGAAAATCCTGATTTGTTAAGCCTCAAATATGCAGAAATGAGTAAGGCTGGATGCACACAAGCAACTGTTAGTCGCAAAACTAGAAAATTAGCTTAATTATGCAATGCCATGTACTCATGAAAGCAATTGTAACATGCCTGTAGGTGTTGGCTTTGATAAGTATGTGGGTACAGCTCCTACCTGAATTTGGTGATACCCTCAATATCCTGTGACACAGCGAGACAGAGAATTGTAAACAGCTGCATTCTGAAAATAGTTAGTACAAACAGAGCAACAATTAAAAGGGAAATCACAGTATTGGCATTAATACTCAGTTCACACTGCTGCGACATGAGATCCAACTTGTGAGACCCCAAGTCGGATAACATGTCAAATGTAATGTTTTCCTATGGGAGCCGTCTTAACTGACGCTATACAAGTCCTTCCGACTTTAGAAAAGGTTCCTTCACTACTTTGATCTGACTTGGATGCGATTTCAGCCCTTGTACAGGCATCCGAGTTAGATCAAGTCGGAAGGAAGTCCCAGGGCAAAGTCATATGACTTTGCCCTTCGCAGCAGTGTGAACTGAGCCTTAAAGAGGAACTGCAGTCTGTTCGCATAATTTGTAATAAAATCATCTTTGTCATTCTGAAGCTTCTCTCCAACCATTTTGCATATTATTTTATATATACTGTGATTCTGTACTTGCCAAATATGCTGCAGAAATCTCCCTCCACTGAGTCTGGCTGCAACCAATTTAACTGTGGGCAGCTGAAGGTGCTGCCTGTTCACTTCCTGGACTTACACAGAGGCACACCCCCAGCTCTGCAGCTCTCATTGGCCCTCTTATGACTCATCCCCTCTCCCTTCCTGGCAAACTCCCATGAGAGTGAGGGAGCTATGCATGATGTCATAAGTCTAGGCTTTTTACCAGACAAGAAACAGGAAGTGGGCTGTATAAAGTATTTACTGGCGAAAAAAAAATGTTTTACTATCCAAAGTTAAAACAACAAGGGCAGAAGATTTAATAGATGGAAAGTTGAAAAAATGTTCTGCTTTAAACATGAACAAATGTGATATAGCAGTTCATTTTTACCAATGTAGCTAAGCTAACTATAAGTTCCAAACTTGTCTGTTGGTGGACCTACAGGTCTGCACTCGGGCTACAATGGGACCCGATGGTACCATTGATCCTGAGCGGCACTTTCAGGGGGCGGCAAATTGCCGCCCGCCAGCCCGTTCTGCCGCTCCACCGGACAGGGTAACAGTCAGGAGGTAGGTCGGCAGCTGAGTGAACAGGCGGGCCAGTCAGCAGGTGAGCGGGCTTGCTGGCCAATCAGTGGGCCAGCAGGCGGGGGAGCAGAAAGATGACATCTTCTCTCACCACCCGCCCTGCATCACTGCAGTTCCGCCCTCAATGTGCAGCCGGGGGCAGCAGAGAGATTACATAATTTCTCAGCTGCCTGCCTTCACTCTGGGACACAGCAAGTGGCAATCCGCTATGTGTGGCAGGTGAAGTAGCAAGTGATAATCCGTTATGTATGGCAGGTGACGTAATGGCAAGTGACAATCCGCTACGTATGGCAGGTGATGTAGTGGCAAGTGACAATCGCAATGTATGGCAGGTGACGTCATGGCAAGTGACAATCCGCAACATGTGGCAGGTGACGTCGTGGCAAGTGACAATCCGCAACGTGCGGCATGTGGCGTTTTGGCAAGTGACAATCCACAACGTGTGGCAGGTGACGTCGTGGCAAATGACAATCCGCAACGTGCGACATGTGGCATCTTGGCAAGTGACAATCCGCAATGTGTGGCAGGTGACGTCGTGGCAAGTGACAATCCGCAACATGTGGCAAGTGACAATCCGCATCTGAAGGCAGGTGACATTGGCAAGTGACACGCTCAGGGCTCCCACTGATTCGCATTATGGTGAGTTGAACTATTTTATTTTATATAACAATGTAATAATAGAAATAATGCACTTTAATCATTCTTTTTTGCGATGCGGCACTGCGTCAATTTAACTGACAATTGCACGGTCGTGCGATGTTGTACCCAAGCAAAATTTACGGTAATTTTTTTCCCACAAATATAGCTTTCTTTTGGTGGTATTTGATCCCTTCTGCAGTTTTTATTTTTTGCGCTATAAACAAAAAAAGAGCGACGATTTTGAAAAAAAAAAAACATTTTCTTTTTAACTTTTTGCTATAATAAACATCCAAAAAAACAGTCTTCATCAGTTTAGGCCAATATGTATTCTTTTACATATGTTTGGTAAAAAAAAAACGCAATAAGTGTATATTGATTAGTTTGCGCAAAAGTTATAGCGTCTACAAGATAGGGGATAGATTTATGGCATATTTATTTATTTTTATTTTTTTACTGGTAATGGCGGTGATCTGCGATTTTTAGCGGGACTGCAACATTGCGGTGGACAGATCGGACACTTTTGACACATTTTTGGGACCTTTGACATTTATACAGCGATCTGTGCTATAAAAATGCACTGATTACTGTGTGAATGTCACTGGCAGCCAGGCAAGGGGTTAAATGTGCTCCCTGAGGGGTGTTTCTAACTGAGGGAGTGGGACTGACTGGAGGAGGAGAGAGATCTCTGTTCCTAATCACTAGGAACAGCAGATCTGTCTCTCCTCCCCTGTCAGAATGGGGATCTGTCTGTTTACATTGACAGATCCCTATTCTGGCTCTCTGTGGAGCGATCGCGGGTGGCCGGCTGACATTGCGGCCACCGGCCACGCACAGGTCCTTTTATACTCCTATATACATGTATAGAGCCATGACAGGTCCTCTTTATACACCTACATACATGTATAGAGCCATGACAGGTCCTCTTTATACATCTACATACATGTATAAAGCCATGACAGGTCCTCTTTATACTCCTACATACATGTATTGAGCCATGACACGTCCTTTTACACTCCTATACACTTGTATAGAGCCCTGACAGGTCCTTTTATACTCCTATATAAATGTATAGAGCCATGACCGGTCCTCTTTATACTCCTACATACATGTATAGAGCCATACAAAGTCCTCTTTATACTTCTATATATATGTATCGAGCCATGACAGGTCCCCTGTATACTCCTATACACTTGTATACAGCCATAACAGGTCCTCTTTATACTTCTATATACATGAATAGAGTCATAACAGGTCCTTTCTATGCTCCTATATACATGTATAGAGCCATGACAGGTCCTCTTTATACTCCTATATACATGTATAGTGCCATGACAGGTCCTCGTTATACTCCTATACATGTATAGAGCCATGACAGGTTCTCTTTCTACCCCTATATACATGTATGGAGCCATAACAGGTCCTCTTTATACTTCTATATACACGTATAGAGCCATAACAGGTCTTTTTATACTCCTACATACATGTATAGAGCCATGACAGGTCCTCTTTATACTCCTATACATGTAAACAACCATGACAGGTCCTCATTATATTCCTACATACATGTATTGAGCCATGACACGTCCTTTTACATTCCTATACACATGTATAGAGTCCTGACAGGTCCTCTTTATACTCCTACATACATGTATAGAGCCATAACAGGTCCTCTTTCTACTTCTATATACATGTATAGAGCCATGACTGGTCCCCTTTATACTCCTATATACATGTATAGTGCCATGACAGGTCCTATTTATACTCCTATACATGTAGACCGCCATGCAGGTCCCCTTTATAATCCTACATACATTTATAGAGCCATGACAGGTCCTCTTTATACTCCTACATACATGTATAGAGCAATGACAGGTCCCCTTTATACTCCTACATACATGTATTGAGCCATGGCACATCCCTTATACTCCTATATACATATATAGCGCCATGACAGGTCCTCTTTATACTTCTATATACATGTATAGAGCCATGACACTTCCATACATGTATAGAGCCATGACAGGTCCTCTTTATACTCTTACATACATGTATAGAGCAATGACAGGTCCCCTTATACTCCTACATACATGTATTGAGCCATGGCACATCTATTTATACTCCTATATACATGTATTGAGCCATGGCACATCCTTTCATACTCCTATATACACGTATAGAGCCATGACAGGTCCTCTTTATACTCCTATACATGCATAGAGCATATAACAGGTCCTCTTTATACTCCTATACATGTATAGAGCCATGACAGGTCCTCTTTATACTCCTATACATGTATAGAGCCATAACAGGTCCTCTTTATACTCCTATACATGTATAGAGCCATGACAGGTCCTCTTTATACTCCTACATACATGTATAGAGCCATGACAGGTCCTCTTTATACTCCTACATACATGTATAGAGCCATGACAGGTCCTCTTTATACATCTACATACATGTATAGAGCCATGATGGGTGGCTTTAGTTATCATGATATAAAATAATGGATGTGGGGGCCTTTTGGTGGGCATGATTTTTTTTTGGGGGGGGGGGCAGCGTTTTATTCTCGGTCCCAGGCAGCACAATGTCTTGGGCCGGCCCTGACTGGGGCCCTGGTAAGGCTAGGTGCACATTGATGCGGCTCATTTGAATGGGCTGCCATGCCTCCTGAAACACAGGGAAAAGGTCCCTGCACCATTTCTGGAATCGCAGCCTGCACGGGAACCACAAGTTCAGTGCACTTCCCAGTGCAGGTGTGATTTCCAGTGCGTGGGCGTGCAATCAGGATTAATGGCATCTGCGCGCAACCAGTGCATTTTTCTGTGCGGGTGGTTGTGGCTGCTGGAACTGCTGCGGACCACGGAAGGAACCACCAGCACAGATGTAATCCTAGATTTACAGATTTCTTTCCAAAGCAACAAAGTTGCAGTCACTGTACTTTCCCTTTAATATACTACACACTGAAAGAAACAGCAGGTGTACAGTCCCTTTCAGATGATTCACCCCAAGAAAATCACTTCTCAGTCAGTATACTTTATCCAGTAGACACGACTGAAAAGCAGCTGTCTGTATCTACCCCATATATGCAACTGAACAGTCTTTCCTTGTCTATGCAATTTCATTGTCCGATGAACGATCTGCCGATTTTCTGATCCTTAGTATGCTGCTTTTCACAGCTGATTACGAATTTTCGGTAGAA
Organism: Aquarana catesbeiana; assembly: GCF_042186555.1. NCBI lineage: Eukaryota > Metazoa > Chordata > Amphibia > Anura > Ranidae > Aquarana > Aquarana catesbeiana. The sequence goes on along the minus strand of NC_133325.1, from coordinate 246,077,881 downwards.
AAAAACTAGATGTGCAGGCTTGAAAATTTTTGTCTGATGTGACCACAACGTCCGATTTTCTTTTCATTAGTGCGGTTTTCTGACAAAAAAAAAAGTCTGAAGAGCAAGACTAGGCATGCTCAGAAATGAAAGAACACATACAAAACAATTCAACACATTACGTCACTTCTGACGTTGAATTCTGTCGTCAGAAAATTTTCTGATGGTGAGTACCCTCTTCACTTTCGATTTGAGACTAGCATCAAACAAAAAACTGACAAAAATTTGTCTAGTAATCTGATAATAATTAGCTTCTCTGCTCTATCCGCCAAGCTCTAATGAAAAGGAATCTGACTGAAAAAAGTAGGATTTCACACCTGAAGTCTCTCTCTTCTCAGCTGTCCTCTTCCAGAAAGTTCTCACTGATCTCCTTCTTCCTAAACTGTGCTGCAGAACATTCCTCCCTCCGGAGTTGCACAATCTACAGGCTGGCACAAGTGTTTCTGATTTCAGTAGCTGCCCAATGAAAGTGAATTGCGAAGGCCATTTTGGGATAGTCTGAAGTCCGTTGACTTCCATTGCTGATAAGCTGCTAGGAACAGAGGGACCTCTAGTGGCAGAAAACAGTACGTGTGAAATAATAAACAATTGCTGCATGTGAAAAGGTCGGTTTTGCAAAATTAACTAGTTCTGCTGAATATCTATACAACAACGTGTGTCAAATGTCTCTGAGGTGTCTCTATAATTTTTTCAGAATAGATGAAAAAAGGTCAAGGGTCAATATACCTATTCTCTGCTGTAGGAAATATACTGCCGTTTGTATTGCAGTGTTTGCAGTGTTTGCAGGTTCAATATATTTTACTGCCTTTTTTTATGCATTTTTTAACAGGACAATACAGCCCACAACCTCCCGCCTTACTAACAAAAAAGTTAGCAAACTTTCTTTGATTGTCAAAGCCTTTCCCTAAAAAAAAAAATAAGAAAAAGAAAGAACTTTCTTTTCTGTAAGACCATGTACAAAAATCACAGGCCAAAAAAAAATCAAAAGCAATTGCTGGATTATAGTACAACATGAGAAGACTTTGCACATAAACAACAAGATCCACCTAGCATGAATCCCCCCAATCCCAATTGATTTTAAATGAAAACCTGTCAGGGAGAAAAAAAATTGATAATATACTTACCTTTCCCATATTTTCTGCACATTGTTCTATTATCCTTCCGACAAGAATCCCAGGAATGTTGAGTAGGCCAATTTCCATAAGAAAATGATCCTGCTCTGTGCCGCAGCATCTTCTTGTGAGAGTTATGCTGTGTACACATAACCGGACTTTTCGTCAGCAAAGGTCAGACGGAATGAATCCATCGGACAATTCAATCGTGTGTGAGCTTCATCGGACCTTTTCTGACGAAAAATCTGACGGACTTTAGAAATAGAATACGCTTCAAACCTTTCCGACGGATTCAAGTCCTAACAAAAAATTTGTTCGTCTGTATGCTAGTCCGACGGACCAAAAACGACGCAAGGGCAGCTATTGGCTACTGGCTATGAACTTCCCTATTTTAGTTCGGTCGTACGTCATCACGTTCGAATCAGTCGGAAATTGGTGTGATCGTGTGTAGACAAGTCCGTTTCGTTGGAACTCCATCGGAACTCCGTCAAAAAGTCCTTCGGAGTTCAGTCCGTCGAAAAGTCCGCTCGCGTGTGCGCGGCATTGGACGACTCAGCATTCCCAGGGATCTTGTTAGCCCGATAGTGAGGTCCACCCGCTCTACAGAAGCTAGAGGTGAGGTAAGTAAAGGATCAATTTTTTTACTATGCAGTTGCTTTGGGGTGTTCTTTTATGGTTAACGTGATGTTTTAGCAAGGGCAAGGGGGATGTACCAAATAATTGGACCTTGCTTGCAGTGCAAGGTAGCTTTAAGCCGTCCATACATGGGTCGAATTCTCAACAAATTTTCTTTCGACAATCAGAAATTTAGTGCGTTTTGTAACTGGATGGTGCCACTATTGATTTCGAAATTCGACCAACCAAGCCTTCAGTTTCACCTCGTGTTGCAACAGAAAGAGTTTTTATGGCCAGGAATCTTCTTTTTTGTCCAGGTCACAGCTCATGCACATTTCTTTTTCAATTATATTTCTCGCCATGATTCTCCCATCATTGATTCGAAATTTGTTTGTTTTTCCAAAAATTTCCAAAATTTCGATGGCCGCACGAAAATTGCTTTGCTGCAGCCCAATAATGGTTTCGAAATTCAAAAGGAAATGTATTTTCTTTCGGAATTCGACTCATGCGTGGCCGGCTTTCATTTGCCTTCTTCCATTGAAATCAAATAGTTAAAAAAAATAGCAACATGCTGTTGATGCAACTGATTTAAAGCATGTGCCACTGTCTTGGGATCAATCACCCATGACCTTGCTTCCATTGCCTCTCATGTGTGCCCGTGGAGATGATAAATACTCTCTATTTTACTTGCATGATTGAGCGAATAAAAAAATGGCATGGGTGCCTAGTCAAGGGGAATCCAACACATCAGGTGTCTGCAGTAATAGAAAGGGAATCATTCTTAAAATAATTGATTGTCCGTTTAAAATTTAAAAAGCAAATTTTTGAAAAGATAGTCCAAAATGGAAAATGTAAGAATGGCCATTTCATAAATACAGCAAATATCACTGAGATTGGATTTTCTAAAAAAGAAAGAAAAATCTAGATGCGTGGAAAATCACAGCAAATACAAAAACATATAAACAAATCTAAAAGGACTTTATAAATTTGCAAATTGGTATGCAAACATACCCCATAGTGTGCTAAACCAATGCATAACCTTGTGCTAGACTACTGCCTACCACTGTGCTAGACCTTTGCATAACATTAGTACAAGCTCATATCATAGACCAATCTCTTTGAAAATACAAAACGTACTTGATTAAGGCAATTACTCACAAATATGATACATATCCACATATGACACGTTCCTTAAATTAGCATATAAATACCTTTTCAATGCATAAAACTTAACAGATGCAGCCTAATGTAATAACTCACCTGCTTCTTTTAAACTCTAATGACTCCTTTGTTTGTTATCTCTTCACTGTGGACTCACACTTTTAAGGATATACCGTAAATGAAGAATGTACTGTTATTTGGTAATTCAGACCCCCTAACAATGGCTATGACAGTTGGAAAGATCTAGGATTGCAAGTGAAGACGTCTCACCACATTTATTTGATACATAAAAGATTTTTTCCAGAATTCCAGTTAGCACCTAAGGCTCGGTTCGCACTAGGACGACTTGGGATCCGACTTGTAAGCCCTCAAGTCGCCCCAAGAAGAGATTTACATTGCAGGGAATCAGAGCGTCTTAATTGACACTACTGAAGTTGCTCCGACTTCAGAGCGTACTCCCTGTACTACTTCGATCCGACTTCAAGGCGACCTGTACCATAGAAATCAATGGAAGTCGCCTCCAAGTCGGATCTCCATCTACATTGAAGCGACTTTACAGGGAAAAAATTTAGTTTGCCCAGGAAAACCCCTCCCTCCCAGAGAGCTGATTATCCTGTGATTGGCCACAGCCAAAGTCGCCTGTCCTGGAGGCGACTTGAAGTCGCGTTGTAATTTGCTTAAGGTCGCGCTGAAGTCACGTTGAAGCCGCGTTGAAGTCGCGTTGAAGTCGCCTTGCAAAGTCGCGCTGAAATCGTGTTGCCCCTGTGTGAATCGAGCGTAACTGTGTTTCAGCTGCACTAAAATCCCAGTCATTGTTGCCCTGTTTGAGTTTTCCCCTTCTGGACTACAGAACTCGTTTTCTTTATGCTATGGAGATGGGAGGCAGAGGAGGGGTTCTGTAGTTCACCAGGAGAGAACTAGGCAGGGCTGATAAACTGCTTGATTTTCAATGCAGCAGAGGCAGTGCTGTCATCTCACTACTGGAGGTTTAGAGCCCATCGTATTTCTGGCAGGATCAACAGGTATTTTTCTGTACTTGCAGTTTCTGTCTTAAAAACAAAATATGGCAAATGTGAGTATAATATATATTTTTTTTTATTACAGGTAAGTACCTGTATATGTAAATGAATATATATATGTATATAGCATCATCAATTTATATATACACCATAATACCAAAAGTATTGGAACACCCGGCTTTACACCCACATCAACTTTAATGGCATCCCAGTCTTAATCCGTAGGGTTCAATATTGAGTTGGCCCATCCTTTGCAGCTATAACAGCTTCAACTTTTCTGGGAAGGCTGTCCACAAGGTTTAGTAGTGTGTCTATGGGAATGTTTGACTCTTGTTTCAGAAGCGCATTTGTGAGGTCAGGCACTGATTTTGGATGAGAAGGCCTGGCTCACAGCCTCTGCTCTAATTCATCCTAAAGGTTTTCTATCCGGTTGAGGTCAGGACTCTGTGCAGGACAGTCAAGTTCCTCCACCCCAAACTCGCTCTTCCATGTCTTTATGGACCTTGTTTTGTGCATTGGTCCAAATCATTTGGTGGAGGGGGATTATGGTGTGGGGTTGTTTTTCAGGGGTTGGGCTTGGCCCCTTAGTTCCAGTGAAGGGAACTCCTAAGGCATCATCGGAATACCAAGACATTTGGACAATTTCAGGCTCCCAGCTTTGTGGGAATAGTTTGGGGGTGGCCCCTTTCTTTTCCAACATGACTGCGCACCAGTGCACAAACAAGGTCCATAAAGACATGGATGAGCAAGTTTGGGGTGGAGGAACTTGACTGTCCTGACCTCAACTCCATAGAACACCTTTGGAATGCATTAAAGCGGAGACTCCGAGCCAGGCCTTCTTCTCCACATCAGTGCCTGACCTCACAAATGCACTTCTGAAAGAATGGTCAAACGTTCCCATAGACACACTTTTAAACCTTGTGGACAGCCTTCTCAGAAGAGTTGCAAATGGTGGGCCAGCTCAATATTGAACCTTATGGACTATGACTGGGATGACGTTAAAGTTCATGTGCATGTAAAGGCAGGTTTCCCAATACTTTTGGTAATATAGTGCATAATGTACATTCGCATCATTCTCTGCCCTGAAGGAGCTTATAATCTAAGGTCCCAAATTAACATTCATACACATACTATGGTCAATTTATACAGAAGCCAATTAACCTACCAGCATGTCTTTGTAATGTGGGAAGAAATCAGAGTACCCAGATTAAACCCACAAAGGCACACAAAGAAAATGTAAACTCCAGACAGGCAGTGCTATGCTTGAGATTCAAACCAACAACCCTAGTGTTGCCAGGTGAAAGTGTTAACCACTTAGTCACTGTGCTGCCCATACTGAATATGTTTTTTTTTTTTTTTATTCTGCAAATACATAGTTACATATTTGGTAAGGTTGAAAAAAGACACAAGTCCAACCTGTGTGTGTGCGCGCTTTTATGTCAATATTACATTGTATAGCCCTGTATGTTATGGTCGTTTAGGTGCCTATCTAATAGTTTTTTTATATGCTCCCTGCTGAAACCACTGCTTGTGGAAGAGAATTCCACATTCTTACCGCTCTTACCGTAAAGAATCCTCTACGCAGTTTCCCGTCAAATCGCTTTTCTTCTAATTTTAGTGAATGACCGCAAGTCTTTTTAAATGCCCTTTCGCGGAAAAGTTTTATCCCTATTGTGGGGTCACCAGTACGGTATTTGTACATTGAAATCATATCCCCTCTCAAGCGTCTCTTCTCCAGAGAGAATAAGTTCAGTGCTTGTAATCTTTTCTCATACAGTAACTAAGATCCTCCAGTCCCTTTATTAGCTTTGTTGTCCTTCTCAATAAAATAAGACCAAACTTACCAACCAGCCTGCGAACAACCGAATTAACCTGCCTAACAGTATGTGTTAAAAACAGGGGTTTAGTTGCACACATTTGCAAATACATGCATAAGCTGCAGGCCACGGCAAGACACCCTATATCCTGCAGACCCTAAAACTTTGAAGAGTCTCCACAGTGGGAGCACATGTATTCTAATGGATAGATGAAGGGCAGATGACTGGAGGGAGCCCAGCCCTCCTTAAAGGCGCAGGAACACACTGCACACCCAGCACATTGCGCAGTGGCAGCAAAGGTGTCAGTGCGTTGCCTGACCAATATGTCAACAATACAAAAAAAGGTCACTGCCCCCACCTATAACTGGTCTTCACAGCAGGGAGCACTGGAAGGGCAAACTCATGTAAAATAAGACCAACCAGCCTGCAACCAACCAAATGGGCCGAGGGTTTAGTTGCACACATTTGCAAATACATGCATAAGCTGGAGGCCACAGCAAGGCAACCTGTATCCTGCAGACCCTAACTCTAACTTTGAAGAGTCTCCACAGTGGGAGCACATGTATTCTAACGGATAGATGAAGGGCAGATGCACTTCTCAGTACCATTTCCAGCACATCTTTCCTGAGGATTGGAGCCCAGAACTGGACGGCATACTCCAGGTGCGGCCGGACCAGAGTCTTGTAGAGTGGGAGAATTATTGTTTTATCTCTGGAGTTAGTTTCCTTTTTAATGCATGCCAATATTCTATTGGCTTTGCTTGCAGCAGCTTTACATTGCATGCCATTGCTGAGCCTGTCATCTACTAGGACCCCCAGGCCCTTTTCTATTTTAGATTCCCCCAGAGGTTCTCCCCCTAGTGTGTAGATTGCATTCGTGTTTTTAGCACCCAAATGCATTATTTTACATTTTTCTACATTAAACCTCTTTTGCCATGTAGTTGCCCACCCCATTAATGTGTTCAGATCTTCTTGCAAGGTTCCCACATCCTGCGGAGAAGCTATTGCCCTGCTTAGCTTAGTATCATCCGCAAATACATACATTTTATTATTTAAGCTCCACTCACATTTGCCTTTGCCACTCTATATTTCCTAACTGGGGAGATGTATCCTATTTCCTGTCCAGAGACATGACAGGTAGTAAGTGGAAATATCCCCAAAGTGTGGGGAATTTTTCATTTGGAACTGTCACTGAGTTGGGCGTCTTCATTTCAAGCTCTGCCTACATTTTTCATTCCAATACCAGATGGAAAACGTTGTCCCACTAATAATGGAGGCCAGAGTTCCATCACAACCTCCAAACCCCAACCGTTACTTCTTTAACCCTAACCTATCCCTCAACAATAGATATATCCCAGTTTAGGCATAATTACCTTATCCAGCACCTGAAGCATCAACATCCAAAGCTACCAGCATCAAGCGCTGAAAACGGCTGATCTGAAGACCCAGGTCACTGGTACCATCTAGCAAAGACAGCAATATTCGATGTGTATAAATTGACTCTCTACATGCTGTAAACATCCATTGTTATACCAGTCTTATTTTCTTTATTACTGAGTTATATTTTACATAATGTGAAAACACAAATAGAGTTTTAATTCAAACATTTTAAGAAAATAACTACAAAAGGCAGTAGCATAGTTTAAATTCCGCATACATAAATACAAAAAAGGCACCTTGTGCAGTAACCTTTGAAAACACTGGACTGTAAATAAACCCGTAACTGATTTTCTAAACGATTTACGTCTGATTTATGTACAATGTTTAGATTGAACTGCCACCCAGCAGAAAATGAAGCTGCCTACTCAGGTAGAGTAATGCCATAATATTTAGCAACACATATTCCGCTCTCTGCTCTGTATAAAAATGAACAGCCCTCATTTAATTGGCTCAGTCACTGTGTTATATAGTTCCTTCTGACTGCACACCATACAAACTAGTTTTCAATAAAATGAAACATAAAGTAGAGATATTTTTCTCTATGCTAATGAGAAAAGCTGATCAGCAAAACTGCAGTGTTTTATTGTGTTATTAATTTTGCAATCATGAATTCATTTTTTACGCTGTTAATTTAAAGTCGTTTGAGAAACATTCAAATCTGTGGTTAGCTGTAGAAAAACAGTAAAGAAAGAAACATCTCATCAAGATGAAATAAGAGCAATCATGCAACTGCCGCATATTAATGTGTTTCAATTCAAACTGTATTAGAAGCCTGCATTTTTAACTCCAAAGCAATTCAGCATAGGTTATTCACCTCCCTGCAAGAGATATATATATATATATATATATATATATATATATATATATATATATATTTACTTTTACTTTTTAAATCTCTGTTGCTAGGCAATAAAATGAATCAGGAAATAACTGAGCACATTGAGTAGCTTTTCCTTAACATCTAATTAGTTGACTGTATTTTGTACACTTTTCAGGGCTGAAAGAGGATGGCCCAGTCGTTGATACAATATGGGCACATTGGTAAAAAATAAGTCAATAGTCTGTTTTTTTCAGAATTATGGATGGGGGGTGGGAGTGGTATTGGGTGGGAGCTTTCATGATGTATGCCATTTCAATCCAACCCAAATGAAGTTATGGTAAAGGGGACATGGTGTTTTATATTAGTTTGTAGGCCATGAAAATATTTTTTTTCTATTGACATATTGTTATTCCTAGTATTAAGCTCAATTCCAGCTACAGTTTGTTCTTGACTTTTTTTTTTTTTTTTAATGAGTAGGCCAGCTCTTGTTATAATAAAACCTTTTCTACAGCACTGTCCCTCCACAGACTCACTAATCTGCAATCCAGTGCCGGTCTCTTTCCAGGTTGAATGACACCCAGTAATATTCAAACAACTTCCTGTGAGTCCAGGGCATCAAGGCTCTCCTTCCTCGGGGTACGTCATTAAGCCATCCTAGACATACAGGAGAAAGTTGCAGGCGCCATGTTATTACGCAAATAAAGTTCCTATCAGCATTTATAGTAGGCCTGCCCATCTCCAGAGGATGAAGAGGAGAAACCTTTCATGTCATGTGACCGAACCAAAGACCCTTGGAAAAAGGTATGCATTCAGCAATTAAAAAATACAAAAATTGAGGGGAGGGCAGGGGTGGGTGAAGTCGAATTGGGCTTTATCTTCTTATCAAAATTTGGATTTTAAAATATATCATTAGAGAAGCAGAGAGGCTTCCTTTGTCGGATCCCTTAAGTGTGTTGTCTGGCATCGACACTTAAGAGTCGCCTATCTGCAGCAGGTGTGAGGCAAAAAAAAGCTGGCGGAAAGTCAAATTCTTTTTCTTTATACCTGTTGCAGATTTGTAACTTTCAATATTTTTATATTTGCAGTTTTCATTGATATTATAGCTGGTGATCCTGACGTGTAGGTCCTTGTTCATGCACCTCCTGATACAGCATGCCAATGCTCCATCCCTATCTCACATATACATATATATCTCCTGTGTTGTCACCCTGTCACATGCCCTTCCAGTGGAGACTATAATAAACGGCCATGTTAACGCACATTACTCAGACATGTATCACCATTTTCATCATCAGGAAGCTCACCCTGAGCAATGACATGCATTCCCGCTGCAGTAAGTGCACGTAGACAGGAAGCTGCTAAAAGAGGCTTAAATAGGTCAGTGGCACCTAGATGCAAGAAAGAGTGAATAGAATAAAAATGGTGTTTTTTGAAAAACAAAGATCAGGTCATGCCATTAGGATTTAGCTCTCCTTTAAGCACACTGTTGTTTTAGACTATGTTGACTATGACACATTACATGCCTACTGTATATAGTAAGTTTGCTAGATCTAAATTATTTTCGATATTTAAAAGACTAAAAACCAGAGTATATGAACAAATTGGAAGAACTGAATAGAATGTTTAGAAAACAGTAGTTAAGTTATACAGCTGTTCATTAAAACCAGAGCCATTTTCCAGGGCACAAGATCCACAGGCAAATCAGAACTGACCCTTAAAATCAAAGACAGATGTTAAACTTTTTTTCAGAGAGACGTTTATTAAGGCGGAACTAAAACACAGATTAACCACTCCTCAAAAGAAAGCTCTAGTTAGAAATGTTCAATAAATGATATTAGATCCTTAAACATACTAATATTGTTTTCTGTAGTTCTGTCTTCTAGTGAATGCACAGTGCATGCTACATTAAAGTAGAACTGAAGTGAACATTTAAATAATTGCAAGCTGGCATGCTGTTTATTACACGTGATAATGGCATGCTATGTCTCTACAATAAAATCAACTTACCTGCCTGTTCACATTCTTCTATAGAATGTACATTGAGCTGCACATGTGCAGATCAGTTTACATTTTCAGTGCAGTGCTTTGGTGCCAGGATGAATGAACTTCTGAGCATGTGCACAAGTTGCGGCATCTTGTGCTGGCCATTCAAGATGCCTGAATACCCAACACCCAGAAGAAGCTGGGGAGAAGATGTTGGCGCAAGTTAGGGACCTCATGGACCTTGGATCATGTGGGAGGGAGGTAAGTATTTGCAGAGTTTAGTTCCACTTTAAGACATGCCTCTGGTGATAACTTTCACAGTGGTCAGTGTGCTTATGTTAGCTCACAATCAGTTTTTCAAGCCCTCAAATGGCTGGTGTCACAGCTGGTCAAATATGCAGTACCATGGTACCTGAAAATCTAAACAGAGGCTAAGTTGGCAGTGTCCTTAGTTGCAAAATGGTAGACAGGTTTAATTTGTCTTCAAGGTATGCTTCTGGTGATAAACCTTTCAAGCCCTCAAATGGCTGGTGTCATAACTGGTCATATCTGCAGCACCATGGCACTGTTACATCTAAACAAAAACTAATATGACACTTCAGGTGCAAAAGGATAGAATGGGTTACTTTGCTGCATAATAGGACAAAACAGGAGCATCCCACCTATCTTATAAGACAAATTTAATAATCAATCAGAGCTTGAATGGTAGATTTCTCCCTCCACTGTTTTAAAGTAGCACCATGCCAACTATGCCCTGAACATTTCTTACATATTGTCACAGGCACAATTATAAATATGGCAAAATGGACACAGTCCAGGTGTAGAGTGCCACACACACAAAAACTGTCACTCCTTTGATCAAAGGCAACCTGACCTGTGCTAGTAGTATAGAGGTATGGGAGCCTAGTCCCTCAAACCAGGCTCACCTGACCTGTGCTAGTAGAATAGAGGTATGGGAGCCTAGTCCCTCAAACCAGGCTCACTTGACCTGTGCTAGTAGAATAGAGGTATGGGAGCCTAGTCCCTCAAACCAGGCTCACCTGACCTGTGCTAGTAGAATAGAGGTATGGGAGCCTTGTCCCTCAAACCAGGCTCACCTGACCTGTGCTAGTAGAATAGAGGTATGGGAGCCTAGTCCCTCAAACCAGGCTCACCTGACCTGTGCTAGTAGAATAGAGGTATGGGAGCCTAGTCCCTCAAACCAGGCTCACCTGATCTGTGCTAGGTTGGTTTCCTCTTTTGTTGATAACATGTTCAATCCCCTTCAGCGTGTGCTCAATTATTGCGGATTACTTTTTTTTTATTTCTACCTAAAATATTTAGCATACAACCAGAAAGCCAAAGGGAGGGTTTAAAACAAATGTTCTTATTGCAAACTGGTCTTTATCAAATACATTTTCTAAAATTCACAGAGAAAAAGAGAAACCAGTTCACAGCAGTATATACAGATGTCAGGCTTCATACAAAGGTACAGGTTGGAATATTATCGCAATATGCACACAGAGAACAAGCATCCTTCCACAATTCAACTGAATTTCTGCTCAACCCATACTCCAATACAATATTATACATAAATTGGCCAACATATTACAACAGGCGGGTGGCAATATCATCTCAACTTGTATTCGTAGTGAGAAAGAGGTAGACAGAAGGGAGCCTAAAGATATTTCCTACCTGACCAACACTCCAGAAGGGAGAGAAAGAAAACCAGTTCATGAAGAATCACAATCTCCCATCCTGCCGGCCTCAGCGTCAAACCATCCTGACCAAATCAACCCATGTTATTTTGAGGGCCCCAGGGATTAATAAGTACATTTTAAAAGAAATACATTTATTTAGCTTAACTGCCCAATCTCCAATAGTAGGGGACATGGTAGAGGTCTATCGAGATTTGAGATGGTATTCACAACCCTTGTGCTTTGCTATCCAGGACAACTCAATGCAACTATGTTATTGTAATTACAACAGTTTTTTGTTACTTAAAACATATGCATACTTTTGGAGAGCAGGTTAGAAAGTGGTGCAATATTACTTTCAATCAACTTCAATAGTCATCTCATAAAATGTATGACTGCTCCTATTTTGCATTGCTTTGCCGTGCGGCAAAGTTGATGAATCGCCACTACTGCTTGTGCACTTGTCAGAATATGAATTGAATTGTGAATGTACTTTATTTTTGAAGTATTTAGAAACAGTTGCATTTCTGTCCCTGTGTAACCTTTTGACCTATGTCCTAATGGCACTGGTCACTCAAGAGCAAAAGTTCAGCTCCAGGTTAAGTCTGTGTGTGTTTGCATTGAGGAGGGGCACTGTCTGTTCTTACTTCCTCTTGTTAGATCCACACAATGCAGTTACTCTCTAAAATTCAGTGTTGACCCCTGCTGTGTAAACTCCCTCCCCTCCTTAAGCACTAAGGAGGACCTGTGCCCTTGCCTTCACTCAACGCAATCTTTTGTTGTCTTAACATCTGAATAATGCAACTAAGCCCATTTGACTACAGCTAACGCTTACCGGATAATGTACTAGGTTGTACATCAGCAATAGATTCTCTTCTTTCATAAATTATTCTTTTGTAATGTATTTATATTACACTTCACTATTATTATTAGACTTCATGCACACCAGAAAAAAAAAAAAAACACCACTTTTAGGGGCATTGTTAGCAGCTCTATATTAGCCATTGTGTCCATGCACGTTGTGGCTATTAGATTCCTATTTTAGAGTTTTAAAAAAAAAATATGCTCTAAACTTGCATTCGAAGAGAAGCATACTGGCATGAATTATCCATGTACACATGTTAAATTATATAATCACATGTAAACATGCATGTAAATTTATTCTAGTGGCTAGAGCAAATTAATAATGTAGGTATAGGGCATACACCTCTACAAGCCTTACATGCGTAATCAAGCATAAACACAAGTAAATACGCACCACAATGAGTATTTTTTACATGGCTCCTGGCAGAATGGTTAAGCATAGATGTATTTTACTATGTGAGTCCAGATGATATCCTCACCAATAGTCTCCAGGTGTTCTCCAGGTATGGAGACTATTGGTGAGGATATCATCTGGACTCACATATTTCTACTGAGCCTGTTTTGACCCCCCTGAATAAGGGTGGTCGCAGGCTGTCCGGTAAGCCTCCAACTTTTATCCCTTGGTGGTGGGCAACAGCTGCGGTGGAACATTGAATCAGATTCTGTGTTGGAGTGTCACCACGCCTTGGGACCTGTTCTTCATAATTTTTTTTTTTTTTTGGGACTGTTTATTTATTTATTTTAATTTCCTTTTCATTTGCGATCACTAAGCATTAGCATTAATCAGCACTATTAGTGATTAGATGTTTTGTGTTGATATAATTTATGTTTTATTCATTTTGCTGTCACATTGGTTCAATTTTTTCACCTGAAGTTCGCTATTCTTACACTCACTCTCATATCACTTTTTGTTTTTTAAATATATGCAGGTGCACTTGATTAATTTCTAGTGTCACTATACATGCACATGGACATTTGATTATTTTAGATTAAATGTTATATGGTCTTTATCTACTAGTCACTTTATTTACACATTTATGGGTCCCGTCCACTCACATATATCATTATATGCGTATTTTTAGTCCAGCGCTACACTATTTTATCTATTGTTTATTTTGTGCGCCCTTGTATTGGGGTTATTGTGCTTTAGCTGCAGGACTCACTTCACGTTTTTTCAGTCTTTAAATTGAACACCGAGCGCAATTTCTCCCCCTTCCCTTTTCCTTTTTATCCATACTTCCTTACCTAGGTGGACAGCGCTAATGATGGCCATATATGCTCCAATAAATCATCATTTTTTTTCAGTTGATCATCTATAATACATCTATAGTCGAAAACACAATTGATCGATATGCCACACACAGGGAAGTAGGATTCAGTCAATAGATGGAAGATACGATTGTAAGTTATTGTTCTATCTCTGTTTGCACCATGCAAACGCATAATCCCATCAATTAAAATACGATCAAATTTATGACCAAATCAACTCAGTGTTGCCAACTGATGCAAAATAATCAATAATTTTCCACCACGGTTAATCAACTCTGCTCTAGTCAGACAGGCAATTCTGCCGTTAGAGACAAATTTTAAGCATTAGGATCACTAAAGAAGAGGCTCCCTGTCTATCCCTATAGAATCACTTCCTCTGTAGCCAGAAACAGTGAGATGTCACTCTGATTGGCTGCAGCCTCTTGTGCAAACGCTTTCAACATGTCCCTTCAACTGAAGTCTGGTAAACAACCAACTTCTGTCAAGCTGGGGGGGGGGGGGGGGTGTCCCACACACTGATTGAAATTCGTCTGGTGCCTGCTGGATTTTGACCAGTGTATGGACAGCTTAAAGTGGTTGTAAAGAATGAAGGTTTTTTTTACCTTCATGCTTTCTATGCATGAAGGTAAAAACCTTCAATATACAGCTCCCCTACAGCACCCCCTAATACTTACCTGAGCCTGATCCCAATCCAGCGATGTGTATGAGAGCGGCTGCTGTCCTGGCTCTCTGCCTTCTTATTGGCTCAGAGGCAGCAGTGTGAGTCATTGGCTAATGATGCCGTCCATCACAGCCACTAAGGAGGGAGCGGGGGTGGGGCCAAGCCCATTTCTGTGTGTCTTATGGACATACAGAGCGGGGATCAGGAGCAAGCACACACAAGTGCCCCCATCATGGCTTGTTATGGGGCACTTAGTAAGGGGGAGGAGCCCAGAGTGCCTCAGGGGACCCAAGAAGAGGAGGATTAGTGCTGCTCTGTGTAAAACTCATGCACAAAGCAGGTAAGTATAACATGTTTGTTATTTTTTAAAAAGTAAGCCTTTAGTATAACTTTAAGCTAAGTGAACACACACTTTTTAAGTAAACAATCTTTTCTTCTTTAGTAAATTAGCCCCTTAAAGGGGTTGTAAACCTCTCTGTGCAAGTTGTACCTATAGGTAAGTCTAGAATAAGGCTTACCTGTAGGTACTGTAAATATCTCCTAAACGTGCGCCGTTTAGGAGATATTTACTGTATAATGCGCCGATTATGTCATCGGTGCATGCGCTGTGAAGAAACGCACCACCTTGTGGTGTTTCTTCAGGAGCGAGTGCCATGACTGCCGTCTCCCGCACGCATGCGCGGGAGTGACGTCTTGTGGCTCTGGCCAGTCACAGAGCGGCCTCCCGGAAGGAAGAGGGGTGCAGATGGATGCAGCCTGCAGCGGGGATGGCATGGGGTTTGTTTGCAGCTAAATGTCACATAATGTGCTAGTATGCAATGCATACTAGCATATTATGCTTTTACTTTGCGCTATACAAGTCACTCATTCATTCATTCATTCATTCAGGGAAAAAGAAAGGAAGTAAAACCCACCAGGGTTTACTTCCTCTTTAACTGCTTTACGACCGTCCCATAGCAGATTTACTGCTACAGGGTGGCCGTTCTGTGCAGAATCACGTATATATATGTAATTCTGCACTTCCGGGTTTTGAGCGTGAGCGCGCGCCGGCAGGAGCTCGATCCCTGCTATGATTTTACACAGCGGGTCCCACGGACGCGATGTCGGCCAAGACACTTTGATCATTCGGTACTAGTAAAAACGCCTCCCCCTTAGTTAGTAAGCACTCCTTGGGGCACATTTACCCCTTTGATTGCCCTTGATGTTTATTTATTTATTTTAGGTACTTGTATAGCGCCGTCAATTTATGCAACGCTTTACATATACATTGTACATTCACATCAGTCCCTGCCCTCAAGGAGCTTACAATCTAAGGTCCCTAACTTGTATTCATACATATACTAGGGCCAATTTAGACAGGATCCAATTAACCTACCAGCATGTCTTTGGAGTGTGGGAGAAAACTGGAGTACCCGGAGGAAAACCACGCAGGCACAGGGAGAACATGCAAACTCCAGGCAGGTAGTGTCATGGTTGGGATTTGAACCAGCGACCCTTCTTACTGTTAGGTGGAAGTGCTATCCACTACACCACTGTTTTAACCCCTTCCCAGCCAGTGTTATTAGTATAGTGACAGTGCATATTTTTAGCACTGATCACTGTAATAATGTCACTGGTCCTCAAAAAAGTGTCAAAAGTGTTAGTTAGGTGTCAGATTTTTCCGCCGCAATATCGCAATCAGGCAGGTGTGATTGCCGCCATTACTAGTAAAAAAAAAAAAAATCCCATAGTTTGTAGATGCTGTAACTTTTGCGCAAACCAATCAATATACGCTTTTTGGGATTTTTTTTCAACCAAAAATATGTAGCAGAATACATATTGGCCTAAATTGATGAAGACATTTCATTTTTTTACATTTTTTTATTGGATGTGTTTTACTGCAGAAAGTAAAATATATTTTTTTCAGAGATAATCAAATACCACCAAAATAAAGCCTTATTTGTGGGGGAAAAAAAGGATGTCAATTTTATTTGGGTGCAGTGTCGCACGATCGCGCAATTGTCAGTTAAAGCACCACTGTGCCGCATCGCAAAAAATGGCCTTGTCAGGAAGAGGGGGTAAACCTTTCTGGAACTGAAGTGGTTAATATCCGAAAATTCATTTATGTATTTCTGCCTGAATTGTAAAGAAACTTTCACCTAGTAGCAAAGGAAGGGTAACTAACAATATTCGCTAAATACTCAGTCGGACACGGTATTTCCATGAGTTTTTCATGCACAAGTATTTGCGTAGGATCCAAACCTGGCTTCTATCACAGTTAGGATCTATGCAGGTCATGGTATGACTGAATAAATAGCTGGCTTGCAGTTTCTAGCCAGCAAATCAGTTCCCTGTTGCCAGGTCCCAGAGGGCGCCATATTTATAATGTAATCTTTAGACACAATAGAATTTTACAGTGCATTATGAACCACAGGCATTCACTACAAAATGTGCCCATTTTTACATGCATTGCATTTCATATTATTCCGGTTATTAATTCACAATATTATATATCAACAATATTATATCAATTTGCAATTTGTAGATCTTGTCTCATGGGGTGGCTTTTATATGAGATTTTCATCAGATTATGGTACACACATCCCAATCCTGCCCAGATTCAATAGCTTGTATTTCTCAGGCCATTGAGGTGTTCCTCTGAGAGATAACATGAGCTTCCAATATTGCAAGTGCTTGTTATCTCACAGAGATTTTCCAACTTGTTGTACTACTAATGTGTGAACTGTCTCCTCTAATTAGATCCTGCTAAAGATTGTGGATATTCACTGCCAGTGGGTTTCTAGCCTTGAAATACTGGGAAATATACCAATGTATGCATACACTGAAAAACAGAACTGCATTAGAGAGTTAGTTCAAAGAAGAATAGGATTTCAAGGGAAATCATTGACTTTATCCAATAGATGTTCAACAAGAAACAACCCTGATGATTGACAGTTCCTTTATAAAACTGGCACATCCTACCATAGCCTGTGTATGAACCAGGTTTATTTCTGTACATTTTGTGTCTGGAATACAAAACGTATAAACCCTCAAGGTTTTTCAGCATGATTTCTGTGATCTTTCATACAACACATTTGCTAAAAGTGGTTATAAACTCTTACATATACCCAATGAAGTGACTAGCCTCAGGTGATACACAGGGATGAAACAAAACTCCCTACATATCTTGTACATGTTTGTCTGCAGCCCTCTCTTCTCTACAGTCATTCAAAGCACATATTTTACACAGCATTTCTGAGCTTCCAGAAGACAGGAGGCATGGATCTGATGTCACACATTTCACAACTCAGAATAGAAGAGCTGAGTGTAATTTAGACCTGAGTGGAGGAAGTAGACCCCTCTACACAATCACATAGGGGAAACAATGCACAACTGAGGCTGTCAATCACATGGCTCTGGCTTATGGAAGCTTCCCTCGATCTTTTGAAGTCAGTACAACCTTTCAGACATGGAAGGACAGCAGAATGAGACAGCAGACAGAATTCACACTCAGAGCTTTGGATTGAGACAACTACACACTATAGAAGGATATGCTTTGTTCATTTTTCATGTCAGAAGTTTACAACCACTTTAGGAATTGAACATGCTGAAATAGTTTTTGTAGAGGAACTTTCTGTTTGCCAAACAGGGTAAACAGCTTTAAAAAAAAAGGTCCGATAAGTCAGTTAAATGTGATTACAAACGTGAGGGCGGGGGAGGGGGGGGGGTTAAACTTTAAAAAGTGGGTGGAACTCCGCTTTAAGTTATCAGTGTGTATATCCAGACATCTGCAGTAACTATCCCATTAAGCCAGGTGTGTCAGTGTATGTGGCGCTGTTTGCAGTGTTGTAGACACAGGAACAGGAGGACCCAATACATCCAGCGGTTCCTTCGGGAGTGCTAAAGGGGGCATACACATGTAGTACTTTGGTGTAAACAACTTTATTGCTTAATTTGCATGTGTCAGCAACAAGTGTACTCTGCCAAAGCCCTGAAAAAAAATAAAGGCCATAGTAAAATAAAATAAAGTATACTTTTGAAAAAAAAGAAACCTTGATTTGGGGAAAGGCTGGCAGGCTATGGCTATAGGATTGTACACTAAAATTTGCTGTTACCTCCTCTAACCCCCCCCGTCTTGGATTTCGATTTCTATTTGCTGCTGCGTGCCTTTCACTTGTGTTGTGAAATAGGCGGACAGCCTATGGCCGTAGGATTTTCCCCTGCAGCCATGCCTCCTATGCAAGGGCAGCACCATCAGGTAGGGCATTAAAGACGTTATCATAGGTCTCACCCTCAAAGTAGGGCTTGTTGGGTTCCCTCTAGGATTGTGGCAGTAGATTCCCGATATTTTCGCCTGGTATCGGGAAGGGGTGAAACATCCCCATTGAAGTCTTCAACCAATTTTTTTACTCCTGCTCAATGTTAATGTTCTTAAAGCCAAGTTCCAGCCACATCATTTTTTTTTTTTTCTAGGCACTCCCTCGCATTGCAGTAATAACACAATTAAACTATAACTAAATTCGCTAGGGGATAGTAATCATATACAGTGGGGACGGAAAGTATTCAGACCCCCTTAAATTTTTCACTCTTTGTTATATTGCAGCCATTTGCTAAAATCATTTAAGTTCATTTTTTTCCTCATTAATGTATACACAGCACCCCATATTGACAGAAAAACACAGAATTGTTGACATTTTTGCAGATTTATTAAGAAAGAAAAACTGAAATATCACATGGTCCTAAGTATTCAGACCCTTTACTGTGACACTCATATATTTAACTCAGGTGCTGTCCATTTCTTCTGATCATCCTTGAGATGGTTCTACACCTTCATTTGAGTCCAGCTGTGTTTGATTATACTGATTGGACTTGATTAGGAAAGCCACACACCTGTCTATATAAGACCTTACAGCTCACAGTGCATGTTGAGGTCAAAGGAACAGCCTGAATACTCTGCAATGCCCTGCAATACTCTGCAATGCCCTGCAATACTCTGTAATGCCCTGCAATACCCCACAATACCCCGCAATACTCTGCAATACTCTGCAATACCCAGCAATACTCTGCAATACCCAGCAATACTCTGCAATACCCAACAATACCCCGCAATACCCCGCAATACTCTGCAATACTCTGCAATACCTCGCAATACTCTGCAATACCCAGCAATACTCTGCAATACCCAACAATACCCCGCAATACCCCGCAATACTCTGCAATACTCTGCAATGCCCTGCAATACTCTGCAATGCCCCGCAATATCCCGCAATGCCCTGCAATACCCCGCAATGCCCCGCAATACTCTGCAATGCCCTGCAATACTCTGCAATGCCCCGCAATACTCTGCAATACCCCGCAATACTCTGCAATGCCCCGCAATATTCTGCAATGCCCCGCAATACTCTGCAATGCCCTGCAATACTCTGCAATGCCCCGCAATACTCTGCAATACCCCGCAATACTCTGCAATGCCCCGCAATATTCTGCAATGCCCCGCAATACTCTGCAATGCCCCGCAATACCCCACAGTACCCCACAATACCCTGCAATACTCTGCAATACCCAGCAATACCTCACAATACTCTGCAATACCCCGCAATACTCTGCAATACCCCTCAATACTCTGCAACGCCCTGCAATACTCTGCAATACCCTGCAATACTCTGCAATACCCTGCAATACCCTGCAATACTCTGCAATACTCAGTGATACCCAGCCATACTTTGCCATGCTCAGCCATACCCAGCCATGCTCGGCTATACTCAGCCATACTCGGCCATACTTGGCTGTACTCGGCCTCTGTATGTGGCCAGGCTGTGGAAGTCTCACACATGTGGTATCGCCGTACTCAGGAGGAGTAGGAGAATCTATTTGGGGTGTCATTTTTGGAATGTACATCCTATGTGTTAGAAATATTGTATAAATGGACAACTTTGTGTTAAAAATAAAATGTGTTTTAACCACTTCCCGCCCGCCGGCCATCATACGACGTCCTTGAATTTGTGCAGGGATATCTGAATGATAGGTGCAGCTACAGGCATCATTCAGATATCAGCTTTTTCAGCTGGCGATTCCCTATACCATAAGAATGATCATAGCGACTGTTCTGCTGCTTGATCCGCTGCGTCGTTCTTACGGGAGGAGAGAGGGGACTTCCCCCCTCCTGCCGCCCTCAGGTGCTTTTACCGACTCACCGCTACGATCGAAGCCAGGATCGTTTTTTTTTTTTTTTATTTCAAGCTTCCCAGCCTAGAGGTGAGATGTGGGGTCTTATTGACCCCATATCTCACAGTAAAGAGGACCTGTCATGCCATATTCCTATTACAAGGGATGTTTACATTCCTTGTAATAGGAATAAAAGTGATCATAAAATTAATTTTTTGAAAAAAGCATCAGACTAAAATAAATAAAGTAAAATAAACAATAAAAAAAAAAAATGTTCTTTTTCCCTGTGTCCCCGTGTGCTCGCATGCAGAAGCGAAGGCATATGTAAGTCCCACCCACACATGAAAATGGTGTTCAAACCACACATGTGAGGTATCGCTGCGATCGGTAGAGCAAGAGCAATATATGTGGCCCTAGACCTCCTCTGTAACTCACAACATGTAACCAGTAAAAAATTTTAAAGCATCTCCTATGGGGATTTTTAGGTAGCGAAGTTTGGCACCATTCCATGTGCGTGTGCAATTTTGAAGGGTGACATGTTAGGTATCTATTTACTCGGCATAACTTCATCTTTCACATTATGCAAAAACATTGGGCTAACTTTACTGTTTTGTTTTTTTTTAAAGCACAAAACTGTTTTTTTTTTTTTAAAAACGCGTTCGAAAAATTGCTGTGCAAATACTGTGCGAGATAAAAAGTTGCAACGACCACCATTGTATTCTCTAGGGTCTTTGTTAAAAAAACATATATAATGTTTTGGGGTTCTATGTAATTTTGTAGCAAATAAATGATGATTTTTACATGTAGGAGAGAAATGTTAAAATTGGCCTGGGTGCTCCAGAACTCCTGAAGGTGCTCCGTGCATGTTGGGCCTCTGTTTGTGGCCACGCTGTGTAAAAGTCTCACACATGTGGTATCGCCGTACTCGGGAGTAATAGCAGAATGTGTTTTGGGGTGTAATTTGTGGTATGCATATGCTGTGTGTGAGAAATAACCTGCTAATATGACAATTTTGTGAAAAAAAAAAGAAAAAAAAATCTTGATTTTGCAAAGAATTGTGGGAAAAAATGACAACTTCAAAAAACTCATCATGCATCTTTCTAAATACCTTGGAATGTCTTCTTTCCAAAAATGGGTCATTTGGGGGGTATTTGTACTTTTCTGGCATGTTAGGGTCTCAAGACATTAGATAGGCCGTCAGTACTTCAGGTGTGATTAATTTTCAGAGATTGGCACCATAGCTTGTGGACTCTATAACTTTCACAAAGACCAAATAATATACACCAATTTTGGTTATTTTTACCAAAGATATGTAGCGGTATAAATTTTGGCCAAAATATATGAAGAAAAAATTACTAATTTGCAAAATTTTATAACAGAAACAAAGAAAAATTCATTTTTTTACAGAATTTTCGGTCTTTTTTCTTTTATAGTGCAAAAAATAAAGAACCCATCGGTGATTAAATACCACCAAAAGAAAGCTCTATTTGTGTGAAAAAAAGGACAAAAATCTCATTTGGGTACAGTGTTGCATGACTGAGTAATTGTCATTCAAAGTGTGAGAGCACCGAAAGCTGAAAATTGGTCTGGTTATTAAGGGGGTTTAAGTGCCCAGTGGTCAAGTGGTTAAACCCAATTGAGCATCATTGGAGAGACCTAAAAATGGCTGTCCACCAATGTTTACCATACAACCTGACAGAACTGGAGAGGATCTGCAAGGAGGAATGGCAGAGGATCCCCAAATCCAGGTGTGAAAAACTTGTTGCATCTTTCCCAAAAAGACTCATGGCTGTATTAGATCAAAAGGGTGCTTTTACTAAATACTGAGCAAGGGGTCTGAATACTTAGAACCATGTGATATTTCAGTTTTTCTTTTTGAATAAATCTGCAAAAATGTCAACGATTCTGTGTTTTTCTGCCAATATGGTGTGCATATGGTCTGCTGTGTGTACATTAATGAGGAAAAAAAATGAACTTAAATGATTTTAGCAAATGGCTGCAATATAACAAAGAGTGAAAAATGGAAGGGGGTCTGAATACTTTCCGTCCCCACTGTATATTTTTTTAAACTTACGCTTTAGATGATCCACTTCTGGTCATTGCCATGATGAGTGTGGGCATATGAAGCCAAATCACAATCTCTTCATGGATAACCTATCAAGAGGTGCATGCTGAGTAACCAGCATGCACCTGTCAAACTCGCGCATGCGCGATGCTCCGGCAGCCGTAGCGCCGATTGTTTAGCACGTTGCCATAACAACGGGCCCTGGCAGAGGAAGGTCCCGCCCCGCTGTTATGGCAACATAGATAACATTGTCTATACAGAGCTGTGATCCGCCTTAAAGTGCATCATTTCTTGTTGGGAAATAACGCAATTTTCTCAGACAGCCCTGCCCACTGACTCCTGGGAAATGATGACTCACATTTCCAAGGAGCACAGGCAAGGGAGGAAGTGATGCGGAGCGCCACGGAGCTGGAAGTGGCAGATTAGGAGCCACCACCTAGCAACAGGGCACTTCTGGTAAGCTAAAAAAAACATTCACTCCAGGACTGGTAAAATTTAAAAATATTTTTCAGGGTCAAAATGCACTTTAACACAAGCTTAGTGAGCTAGGCAATGATAAGAATTAAAGTGTATGTAAACCCTAATTAAATCACAGCGGCCCTTTACAATGTGATCAGTTGTGTTCAATCAGTGCCCATCAGTGCAGCTTATCAGTGCCCATCAGTGCACATCAAAGCTGCCTCATCAGTGCCCATCAGTGCAGTCTCATCAGTGCACCCTAATCAGCACATATCAGTGAAGAAGAAAAATTACTTATTTGCAACATTTTATAACAGAAACTAAGAAAAACTTTTTTTTTCAAACTTTACATTCTTTTTTTGTTTGTTTAGAAAAAAATAAAAAACACAGTGGTGATTAAATACCACCAAAAGAAAGCTCTATCTGTCTCAAAACAAATGATAAAAAATGTCATATGGGTATAGTGTTGCATGACTGGGCAATATGTTGATCAAAGTGTGACAGCGCTGAAAGCTGAAAATTGGCCTGGACTGGAAGGGCAGAAAGTGAAAGTGCTCGCTACTAAAATGGTTAAAATGCACCACGAGTCCTCCTCAAATGGGAAGATTAACATTTAGTATACATTAAGGTTATAGTTGCCGGACTTGGAGGATCCATTATTTCTGAGTTTTAATATAGGAGTAACCTACTAACTATTCCTTTTTGGAGATGAGTTACATTATAGACCAATTATGACCATTATATTGAGATTATTGGAATTGCCTGGAGGTTGTGTAACCCATTCACTGTCAGTCATGATGAAGTGGAGCTATTTACAAAATGCGTTGACCGCTACTTGTTATATGTAAAATAGAATGCCTAGCATTAAGTATACTGTATTAAACATCATATGTAATTCTTTTAAACCCCGTTATATGGTGTGACTAATAACTATGGAAATATTTTTATACCTATGTGTTTGATCTATACCTCTGAATGTTATCCTAGAAAGTCCCTGGTTTTTACCTTGCTGTTGTCATTTGTTAATTCAGGATGATAGCACTCTAAATCTTTTGTTCAGTGTCACTGTGCCTCCCTCCTCTCTCTCTCTCTCTTTTGAATCTATTGTGTTAGGACTACAGAAAACTTTCTGAAACCCTATGATAGAAGTTGTTTTACTAGAAGAATCACCTTGTGAAAACACAGAAAAAAGCTTGAAGAAAATAAAATAAAGCAGAAATACACTAAATTATCAAAAGTATTAAGACACCTGCCTTTACACGCACATAAACTTTAATGGCATCCCAGTCTTATTCCGTAAGGTTAAATATTGAGTTGGCCCACCTTTGCAGCTATAACAGCTTCAGCTCTTCTTGGAAGGCTGTCCTCAAGGTTTAGAAGTGTGTCTTTGGAATTGTTTGACCATTCTTCCAAAAGTGCATTTGTGAGGTCAGGCACTGATGATGGACGAGAAGGCCTGGCTCACAGTCTCTGCTCGAATTCATCCCAAAGGTGTTCTATCGAGTTTAGTTCAGGACTCTGTGCAGGCCAGTCAAGTTCCTCCACCGCAAACTCACTCATTCTTTTTGGACCTTGCTTTGTGCATTGGTGCGCAATCATGTTGGAACGGGAAGAGGCCATCCCCAAACTGTCACTAAGTTGGGAGCATGAAATTGTCCAAACTATCTTGGTATGCTGATGCCTTAAGTGTTCCCTTCACTGGAACTAAGGGGCCAAGCCCAACCCCTGAAAAACAACCCCACACCATAATCCCCCCTCCACCACATGATTTGGACCAGTGCACAAAGCAAGGTCCATAAAGACATGGATGAGTGAGTTTGGGGTGGCGGAACTTGACTGGCCTGCACAGAGTCCTGACCTCAACCCTATAGATCACCTTTGGGATGAATTAGAGCGAAGACTGCAAGCCAGGCCTGCTCGTCCAACATTAGTGCCTGACCTCACAAATCCACTTCTGGTTGAATGGACAAGCTTTCCCAGAAGAGCTGAAGCTGTTATAGCTGCAACGAGTGGGCCAACTCAATATTGAAACCTATGGACTAAGACTGGGATGCCATTAAAGGTCATGTGTGTGTAAAGGCAAGTGTCCCAATACTTTTGACAATATAGTGTATATTACAATTTTGTTCTTGGGTTTCGATATGCATTAATTCTTGAGTAATACAGTACATACCTAAAGGCCCTGAAAAGTAGGATAACCACACAGTAAACACAAAAAAAGATTCCACAGGTGCTCCCACTTAATGACCACAATGGCCACCAGGCCTAATCATGGCTTTATTGTTTCTATCAGTTTGAACAGTTATCCCAGAGATATGCAATTACAATTATTTTTGTATTTGCAGGAAAAATGTACATTTAAACTGCAGGTTGGAAAACTACACCAGTAATTACAATGCAAACTACTGTACATCTGTTAAGAATTTGAAATGCAGATGTTGGATAATCACTGCAAAAATGGCTTTAAAGGAGTAATGGTGCTGTTTCCACTTCAAATAATTATATATTTAAAATTAGCAAAAAGCTTTGATCATATGTTAGTTAAAATGTATACAATTAACTTAATTGGAGAACAGAGATACGCTTTACATTTTTGCTTATATTAGTTGAGCATAAAACAGTGTGCTGTGATATCCAGAAGGCATCGTTTCCAGGGTGGTAGATATATGTTAGCCAAACTGTAATACTATAAGAGTAGAAAGTGAACATTTTTTACCTTTTTATAGATGTCTTTTCTTAATTTCATGCAATGCTCTTTTTTTCGTGAAGCATCAACTTTTCTCTGATTAGGCTTAATTGCTGCAGGTTTCCAACAGTCAAGCTTAAGGTTTAGTAATAATTCATTAAGAAATTAGATAATTGGTACTGTACTTGCATATCTAAGTAAGCTGACAGATATAATAAAATGTATTCAAAGTAGGCCTAAATCTAAAAGTGAACATGCAGAGTCTCCTGAGTAGGCAAAAATTCAACAGATTGTGAAAAATACATTACAAAAGAAATATACAATGAATGATTCCCTGTCACTTCCTGTGCAGAAGTTGCTTACGTTTTCTGGATGCACCTTGGGAGCTCTTGGTCTTTGATGTTATCAGCTTGCCCTCTCTTTTTGCTTCAATTGCAGCCCCTGTGCCCATAATATGCAGCCTCTGTGCCCATAATATGCAGCCTCTGTGTCCACCATATGCAGCCTCTGTGTCCACCATATGCAGCCTCTGTGCCCATAATATGGAGCCTCTGTGCCCATAATATGCAGCCTCTGTGTCCACCATATGCAGCCTCTGTGTCCACCATATGCAGCCTCTGTGTCCACCATATGCAGCCTCTGTGTCCACCATATGCAGCCTCTGTGTCCACCATATGCAGCCTCTGTGTCCACCATATGCAGCCTCTGTGCCCATCATATGCAGCCTCTGTGCCCATAATATGCAGCCTCTGTGTCCACCATATGCAGCCTCTGTGTCCACCATATGCAGCCTCTGTGTCCACCATATGCAGCCTCTGTGCCCATCATATGCAGCCTCTGTGCCCATAATATGCAGCCTCTGTGTCCACCATATGCAGCCTCTGTGTCCACCATATGCAGCCTCTGTGCCCATCATATGCAGCCACTGTGCCCATAATATGCAGCCTCTGTGTCCACCATATGCAGCCTCTGTGTCCACCATATGCAGCCTCTGTGCCCATCATATGCAGCCTCTGTGCCCATAATATGCAGCCTCTGTGTCCACCATATGCAGCCTCTGTGCCCATAATATGCAGCCTCTGTGTCCACCATATGCAGCCTCTGTGTCCACCATATGCAGCCTCTGTGTCCACCATATGCAGCCTCTGTGTCCACCATATGCAGCCTCTGTGTCCACCATATGCAGCCTCTGTGTCCACCATATGCAGCCTCTGTGTCCACAATATGCAGCCTCTGTGCCCATAATATGCAGCCACTGTGATCCCCCCGCTCGCCCGCCCTCAGACTGGCACTTACCCCATCCGGGTGACGGCGGTGAGCTGTGGGACAGGCAGGCGATGGCTCCTGCATCCACCATGGTTCCCGTGCATCTCCTCCTCTGTTCCACTAGGCATCCTATAGGGATGTCTGTGCCTTCATCCAATCAGGTGACGGGTATTATCCCTGATTGGTGGAGAGGCGGTTCAGTGTTAGCAAAGCAATTCTCTGCGCCACAAGTCCACCTTTTTTGAAGCCTATTAGAGCCTATGGCTCTAATCAGGTGCTTCAAAAATACCCCCCCACCTTTGGAATTCAGGCGCTTGGTGTCTAAAAAGGGGGCGGATGCCTGAATAGGGGGGGCTACAGCAGCCATGGATAGATTCTATGCAATGCATGAATCTATCCATCTTACATATATGGGGTGGCTGGAGAGAGGGGACGGCACCCATGCGACAAAATTGGAATTGTTCCACCAAATGTCTGCCAGGCTATTATACTGATCCAATTGTTTTAATATTTATTTAAACCCAAAAGTTTTGAGTGAAGAGGTTAGGGGTTAGAACCTCTGTCAGGCTTTTGCTCACATAAAAAAGATAGATCATTCACTATTGTAAATCAGTATTATCAGTCAATATTAAAAAAAAGCAAAGTTGGCACTACATGGGATAAAATAACCAATGAGTTTCAGGGCAACTGCTTGTGCCTGTGAAACACATTAAATGTTTTATCCCATATTACTCTTTTATGTAGCAAATACATCGGTTACTTTTGGTGTCTGTGTCTCTACTGTGAAAATGCACCTCTCTATTTGTCCTGGAGATCATTGTCTCCAGGATGTAACAAAAGAAAACCCAAAACATGAAAACTGAAAAATTATAAATATCAACAGAAAGAGAAATTTAAAAGAGGTTCTCTCTCGCTCCATATGAGTAAATCTCCCCCATAGGACATAAATGGTAGAAAAAAAACTGACAGGGGTTATAACCATTCACTACTTCATTCAAAAGGAATAAAATGGCTTTACATAAACATTAATGCTTTCTTATGCAATGACCTAGAACAGGTATACCATTAAAGCAGAACTTTACCTATAATAACTTGACAAAAATAATGTTCTTTAGCAAGGAACCAAGGAACATGCATTCCACATTAAAGTGGTTGTAAAGCCTTAAGGTTTTTCACCTTAATACATTCTATGCATTAAAGAGAAAAACCTTCTGTGCTGCAGCTTCCCCCCTCAGACCCCCGCTTTTTCTTACCTCAGCACGATCTGATCCAGCAATGTGCGTGAGCGCAACAGCTCCAGCCGCTGGCTCTCTCCTTGAACAGATTGATAGCAGCGGGAGCCATTGGCTGTCAATTGGGGGGGGGGGCAGGGCTGAGTCCCACTGTCTGTGTCAATGGACGCAGCAGCGGGACTCGGGAGTGACCCCGCACGGGTGCCCCCAGGGAAGGCAAGGAGGGTTTGCAATTTTGCTACCAAAATTAGAATGTGCTGTGAAATGCCTCTAACATTGTTACTGTTTCTTCTTGCTGGTGGCTGCTTTTACTGAAGCCCAGGGCCCCTGAACAACAGTAAATCTTTAGGTTGTCAGTAGATCAGCCTCTACAAATTTGCCACAGTGCCTGTAAATAGAGAGCAACTGAGCATGTGTAGAGCAGGGTGAGACAGTGTGGTACTGGATTTTCAACAGTATAGGCCCTTTTTTAAAATGTTTTACATAGTTATACCTGCAAAAGGGGCCACCCTGAAGTAATCTAGCATGACTTAATATTCTAACTAAAGTTCCACTTTAAGGAGTTCTGCAGCATACTTGTTCCAGGTCAGTGATTCAGAAAATGTTGAAGCCCAAAACAGTCAGGCAGCTCACATTTTAAGATGTGATTAGCAATGGCAGCCTACATATTTGTCTTAGTACAGGCTCTCTTTAATACAGCTAATGGAAACCTGTGCTTAGATACCAACCACAGCACAAGCTGCCTATAGTGTGCATACTCTCCTTGTGCCTGCATGGGTTTCCTCCCAAACTCCAAAGACATGCTGGTAGGTTAATTGCCTCCTGTCTAAGTTGGCCCTTATATGTATAAATATGGATGTGAGTAGGGGACCTTAGGTTGTAAAATGTTGGCGCTATATAAATACCTATAATAAAAAACCAGGTGCCTCACAGGTTTCATAAAAAAAAACACTAAAGTAGCCTTCATTTTTTTGTGGTTTGTAATCACTTCCTCGGACGCTTCTAATGCCCTGTACACGCGAGCGGAATGTCCGACAGAAAAAGTCCGACGGAATCTTTTCATCGTCTATTTCGATTGTGTGTATGCCTCATCGGACTTTTTTTTTTTTGAAAATTCTGACGGACCTAGAAATAGAACATGCTCTAAATATGTCCGAAGGAGCCAATACCTATCGGGAAAACCGCTCTATATACTGTTCCGACGGACCAAAAACAACGCATGCTCTGAAGCAAGTACGAGACGGAAGCTATTGGCTACTGGCTATTGAACTTCCTTTTTCTAGTCCTGTCGTACGTGCTGTATGTCACCGCGTTCTGGACGGTCAGTCTTTGGTTGGACTTTGGATTGATTGTGTAGGCAAGAATGGAATTCTGTCGGAGTTCCGTCGGAGAAACCTTCGGAGTTTATTCCGACGGTAAAACCGGTCGTGTGTACATTAGTGTGTGCTTACATACCATAATACAACGTTATCCTATGGATGCACTCAATACCTCATTGCAGCTTTTCTTTATATGGGTGGTTTTTCCACCACATTTCTTTTTTGTAATGCCAGCACTTATTGCCTTTCTGTTAGCATAAGAGGTCTGCAGTAAGGATGTTCCCAGTTATGTTTTGTATATAGTTAGATGCAAAAATTGGTTAGGGTGTTAAATAGAGAATAGAGGTACTATAAGTAGTAGTCACTTGCTCTGCAAGATCACACAAAGGTCTCAAGGTTGTTGGCCAGAAGAGGAACTTTACATGAGCTCTACATTACAAGTGGGGGGGAGACTGAGCTCAGTGGGGAGTGGTAAATTGTCAACTTTTACAGAAGGTTCACATTTGCATATCAAAATCAGCCTAGGTTTCTGTGAATAACTAGGACAAAAGAATAAGGCTGGCCATACACTGATCATTTTTTTTCAGCCTTCGGGCTGAATGAATAAAATAAAAATTAACAGATTAATCTATCCATGTTATACAGCATGGATGGACGAATCTCCCACTGTGGCTATTGTATTTTTACAGCCAGCCCTGCTGGCTATCAGAGTACCTGACCAACTGCTGCATCTGATTGGGTGCAGGCACTTTTTAGCCTAAAATTTTCTGCCCTGCTCCTTGCTTTTTCAATCACGGGATGTCAGGTGGGAGGTGGGCATTGTGCCACTCATTCAGCAAACTTTGGTCCAATTCTCCTGGAAGCATCCAAATTTTGTCATTTGTGTATGGCCAGCCTAAGCTGGCATCATCAGTGCTGAACATGCACTAAGTGCCTTGTGGATATACTGTTACAAAAATTTGACTTGGTCACAGGTGAATTTGAGGAGCTAATTGACATGAGATATTGGATGGACACTCTAAAACATCCTTTCTCAGACTTTTTACCCCCAGATGAACCCTTAAAATTATTTCCAGGTCTTGAGGAACCCAGATCAATGGGGGTTAATTGGGAAAAATGCCCCTCACATTGGTGTTCAATGCCTTCCTTACACTGCCAGTCTAATTGTCACCCTTACAGAGAGCTTATACAACTGCAGTGAAACTGCCCCTCACTTTGGAGAAATTTCCTCCCACTTCCTGTTGTATCTCTGTAACTTTATTTCAGCTGCATTCTGCAGAAATGCACATTTTAATTTGGTCAATTATCCATGTTGCACCTTATCTCTTTAAATACTTGTCTAATAGGCACTTTTACCCTCTTCATGACCAGGCCAATTTTCAGCTTTCAGCGCTGTTGCACTTTGTATGACATTTGCGTGGTCATGCAAAACTGTACCCAAACAAAATTGTTAGAATTTTTTCACACAAATAGAGCTTTCTTTTGGTAGCATTTAATTACCACTGGGTTTTTTATTTTTTATTTTTTTTTTACTAAATAAGTTAAAAAAGTCAGATAACGGTGAAAAAAACTTTTTCATAGTTTGTTATAAAATTTGGAAACAGGTAAATTGTCTCCTTCACTGATGTGCATTGATGAAGCTGCACTGATGTGCACTGGTAGGTTGCACTGATGGGCACTGATGAAGTGGCACTGATGGGCATTGATGAGCACTGATAGGCTGCACTGATAAGGGCAGCACTGGTGGCCACTGATGAGGCTGCAAAGATAGGCAGCACTAATGGGCACTGATAGGCGGCACTGATTGGCACTGATAGGTTACACTGATAGGCAGCACTAATGGGCGGCATTGATGAGCACTAACAAAAAAGGTGGGTGGGTATCTGCGCTGATAACAAAATAATTGAAAAGCAGCCAGCACAGTTTGTTGA
Organism: Aquarana catesbeiana; assembly: GCF_042186555.1. Taxonomy (NCBI): domain Eukaryota; kingdom Metazoa; phylum Chordata; class Amphibia; order Anura; family Ranidae; genus Aquarana; species Aquarana catesbeiana. The sequence continues at coordinate 246,046,304 of NC_133325.1, read as the reverse complement.
TCACCAAACAAAATATATAAAAAGTCCAAAATGCAGCGCTTCACATTGTCGTTAATCATATTACAGTTCTGTCAATGAAGAGATAGGGAATATGAAGGACCCTTGACCAGCTTCAGTGTGTATGAAAAAGCACACCACACTCAGGTGAATTCAATCTTCTTACCAGAAAGTAATGATAAATAGGCATGTAATCATGAATCTCAGAGGATCAGGGTGTCACACTCCAAATACTGCAGATCGACCAGAGAGAATCCAATATCCAGATCACATATAGCCACCAACTCATCAAACTCCAGAACAGGGATGTATATGATATACGCTGACCAATAAGATGTTACTGTGTGATGGAGATTATCGCTGGTGCCGGCTGTTCCGGGTGATTTAAATCCCGTGCTGTGAAGTCAGCATGGTTCGCTGATGAGCACTGACAGGTGGCACTGATAAGTGACACTGATAGGCAGCACTGATAGGTGGAACTGATGGGCACTGATAGGCAGCACTGATGGGCACTGGTAGACAGTACTGATAGGTGACACTGGTGAGAAGGCACTGATGGGCACTAAATGAAAGCACCAATGGGCACTGATTGGCAGAACTAGTGGGCACACACTGGCAGGCACTGTTTGGACTGCACTGATAATCAGGACACTGATAACCAGTGACCTGATTATCAATGTACGTACATGTCTCTTTCAGAGAAGCCGGATATCGGCTCTCGTCTCCTCTCTTAATGCTGTCAGCAGTGATCAGCTGTGATTGGCCACAGCTGATCACGTGGTAAAGAGCTGCTGATTGTCTCATTACCTCAATCTGTGATTAGCAGTGTCCTCAAATGAGGTGCCTCCCAGGAAGGCTAGGTCACCAGTTCCTCCTGTGGGATCTGAGGGGATCTTACACATGCACCGCAAGAAATTAGTCACAGCCAGTTATGTACAATAACAAGCTACATTCAAACTCTCCTGTACACACGATCTGACTTTCCGATGGAAAATGTGCGATGGGAGCTTGTTGTCGACCATGTGTGGGCTCCATCTGAATTTCCGACACACAAAGTTTGAGAGCTGGCTCTAAAATTTTCCGACAACAAAATCCGTTCGCGTAAATTCCGATCGTGTGTAGACAATTCCGACATACAAAGTGCCACGCATGCTCGGAATCAAGCAGAAGAGCAGCACTGGCTATCGAACTTCATTTTTCTCGGCTCGTCGTACGTGTTGTACGTCACCGCGTTCTTGATGTTCGGAATTTCTGACTAACTTTATGTGACCGTGTGTATGCAAGACAAGTTTGAGCCAACATCCATGGGAAAAAATCAGATGGATTTTGTTGTCGGAATGTGCGATCGTGTGTACAGGGCATAACAGCTCTTGCACGGGATTAAACTTACATTTTTTTTTTTTAAATTACCTACATTATATTCAATTACAGTATGGCTTGTGTAGCATTCGTATATGCTAAATTATTTGCTATATTTTTTCCACAAAATTGGAGGTACCCTTTGGTCTTAAAGTTGTTAACAAGTATACAAAGTACCCATTGATCTTTCCAGAAAAACAATATCTTTGTAACGTCCTGGGAAACAAACAATGTTATCAGCCTTCTCAGCAATGTTCTGTAAAATACAAATTACTGGCCCTCATGTAATTGAGATTAAGAAAGACATGTTTGTAGTCCAAATAAGAAGAGCATCTTAGGGTGACAATGAGTCCCCTTCTATAGATACAGGACAGTGAATAAGTGCTGTCACACTAGGTCAAGAAGTGCAGGTGGAATCAGCAGGTGGAATAAAATGGGAAAAGCCTAAAAAAAGAAAACAAATGCAGTCATCACGTCCAAGGACTGGTAAGCTGCAATAAAGTACACTTTGTGCTTGGGTTAAGTTTCACTGACAGCAACAGGAGCCAATGGCTACCACTGCTCTTGTTTGAGATCAGGAAGTGAGGGGAGCGGTGCTGCAGCTAGAACAGCGCTGGAATGGTGACAGAAGTCTGGTAAATGTTTAGGGATTGGGGGGGTGGAGGGGGTAGGACAGTTAAAGCAGCATTTTTTTTTTACCTCAAAGTGGAACTTTGCTCTCTCAGTGAACATTGACTATTTTTAATCCTCATGCTGCTAGCATTAGTAAATAGATAGGAAAGTATAAGTAAAGTATATCATATTTACTTATTTGAAACTTGTTTTTTACATTTCTTCCATTACTTCCTGGTTTCCATGCCTAGGCAAATGATGGTATACATCCCAGGAGTCTTCAGGAGGGAAGGGAGGGTTTTGAGCTCAGCCAATGCCTGAGTTAGCATTAGTAAATAGATTGGAAAGTATATCATATTTACTTGTTTTAAACTTTTTTTTATTATCCGTTCCATTATTTGCTTGTTTCCATGCCTAAGCAAATGATGATATACATCCCAGGAGTCTTCAGGAGGGTAGGGAGGTTTCTGAGCTCAGTCAATGCCTGAGTTAGCATTATTAAAAAGATAGGAAAGTATATCATATTTACTTGTTTTAAACTTTATTTTTATTTTTTATTCCATTACTTCCTTGTTTCCATGCCTAGGCAAATGATGATATACATACCAGGAGTCTTCAGGAGGGTAGGGAGGGATATGAGCTCAGCCAATGCCTGAGTTAGTATTAGTAAAAAGATAGGAAAGTATATCATATTTAATTGTTTTAAACTTTTTTTTTTTAATTTCTTCTGTTACTTCCTTGTTTCCAAGCCTAGGCAAATGATGGTAAACATCCCAGGAGTCTTCAGGAAGGTAGGGAGGGGGCTGAGCTCAGCCAATGCCTGAGCTAAAGGCAGATGGATTCCAGGAAGTAAATGCTTACAGAAAAAACAAAGAGAACAAATGTCTCTTAAGAGGGCAAGAAAACCCCAAGGCACTGTCTGAGAAAAGCAAGCCAAATTTTATTAAACACAATAATAAATACACCACAAAAATAAATATAAGCTACAAAAAATTATAATGCAAGCGGGCCATGGTAAGTAGTCAATCACAGACCCTAAAAATTAAAAATGACAACGTTGTTGTTAAAAACAGGGGAGCCACGGCTATGCATACCACATATATACACCATTCACCATTCAAACTCATGTGAAATTAATTCAAAGCAGCAAGCAGCTGTTGATGAAGTATTGTGAATCACTTTTCAGAGGCATGGTATTTCAGGAGTTGTGGGTATTTGTGGATGGAAGGAAGTAAATGCTACATGAATCATCTGCCTAAAATACCAGGGGTGTTTTTCAAAATTAGTTCTCAGCAAAATAAAGCATTGAAACATGGATGGATGGGGGAGTTTGCTTTGAAATATTAACAATGAATTAAATAGCGTTTTTGGTTTGTGGTGCTCACATACATTGCAGATCCACTTTAATGCAAAGAATGCATTAGGGTATCACAAATTTAGACTTTACAACTACTTTAAGATATATTGCTATTGATACAAGACGCCACCATCATTTCAAATCACCATGAATGGAAACTGCTGTGCTGCACATTTTGGTTTGGAAAGTAGAATGGATTTGTAAAGAGAACAGATATTTCTTTCTCGAACATCACGGGACACAGAGCCACAGTAATTACTGATGGGTTATATAGGTATCACTGGTGATTGGACACTGGCACACCCTATCAGGAAGTTCAACCCCCTATATAATCCCTCCCCCTTGCAGGGATACCTCAGTTTTTACGCCAGTGTCTTAGGTGATGAACGTGTAAAGATGTCCTGTGCTGAGCTCCAAAGGGAATATCCTAAGATCCTATACTGGGGCAAGCCAGGCGAACCGGATCCATTCAAAGTGTCTTTTCATGGCCGAATTGAATGGTACCCGGGCCTCGTGTCCGAAGAAACGAGGTTTTACCCGTAATGCTTCTCTTTTTAGAGAGCTGGACCCCGCAGATCAGAAAATGGCTTTAAACTTCCTAATTTCTGGCGAGGTGCTTTACGGTCCCAGAACTGTTGGATCCCCCTACTGATGGGGGCCCCAGTCTCTGACGGTTTTTTCAAACGGAGCCCACCGTGAGAGGTGAAGATTGGGTCTGTGTAAACAGCACCCTGCGGCTGGATAAGGTAAGAGGAGATTCCACAGAATTTTTGAGTTCTAGTGGCTTTTCTCCTTTAAGGTAAATGCATGCTATGCCTATTGTGACCACCGGGGGCTGCCAAGAGCACAAACCTACACATGCTGACTTTGTCTCAGGTGTTCAGTGCTGATTATTCCCAGCATCTCAAAGCAGGCTGCAAGCAGGTAAGGTGGAAAGAGGGGATTTCTCATGTTTGAATGTTCCCCCCAGGCTAGAGAGGGGCCACAGGGGTCTAGAAAGTGGTTATACCACCCGGGCTCTGTGGCCTAAAGGCCACCATCTCTGAAGATAGCCGTTCAGGCAAATCTTGTTACCAGTCTCCCTCCTTCTCCCCCCCATCCCCAGCCTTTTCTCCAGAAGCATGACAGGAGAGTCGGCAGTGCGGGAAGCGCTCGTTTTTTTCAAAACTCGAGGGGGGGGGGGCGGTAGAGGAGGGGGCGGGATGTCAGCACAGAGTGTTTAGACTCCCACTCAGGCCAGCTGTAGGCTATTAGAGGCACTCTGTACAGGTGCACTCAGCCTTCTGAGAGACACAGAGCTGACGGTCGCATGTAAGGTGGGACACAGGCATTCTCCTAGGCAGCATTTACTGAAGTAACACCAGACTGAGCATTGGGTAGCAAGGCTTTTAGCCAGACTACATCGCTCAGCGGGCAGTGTTCATTTGTATACCTCACACCTTGTTGCTTTGCACTATGGGTAGAAGAGGTTCAAGCACCCCAGGAACCAGAGACACTAGGGGATCTTGTTCAGGTTCTGAGGGCCCCCTGTCGGCAGCATCCTCCCCCCCCCTAAAGATGGGCCAGGGACGGCTAGCCAGGGAGAGCCATCGGGGTCAGGGGCTACACCTGCTTCTGGCACTTCAGCCCCTGTATATATTACACAAGAGGTTTTTTCCTCAACCATTAATGGTCTAGAGGAAAGATTAATGGCCGTGATTACGTCTTCACTCAGTGGAAGAAAACGCACTAGGCCTTCCTCTGTTCCCCAAGACCCTCAGACAGAGGAGCTCTGGGATAAAGGAGATGAGTCCCTTTCAGAGGATCGGGATGGGATGGATGATTCCTCTTCGGGGGAATCAGGTGGAGAGGGACCCTCTGCGACTTCCCAAGAGGAGAAAGTCTTAGTGCAGATCCTCACTGGATTGGTCCGATCCACATTTAAGTTGCCCATACCTGAAACTGCTAAAGAATCCTCTTCTGCTTTGGGGTCACTGAAACCTTTCCAAGCAGCACATGCTTTTCCTGTTCATACTTTACTTGAAAAGCTTATTTATTCTGAGTGGGATCACCCAGACAAACGTTTTTTTCCACCGAGAAAGTTTTCAACACTTTATCCGATGGAAGAAAAGTTTATTAAAATGTGGGGAATACCGGCTATTGATGCCGCCATTTCCTCCGTAAATAATAGCCTGACTTGTCCTGTAGACAATGCTCAGATGCTCAGGGATCCTGTAGATAAAAGGATGGAATCCCTATTGAAGGATGTTTTCTCCTTAGCAGGATCAGTGGCCCAACCTGCAGTAGCAGCGATTGGAGTCTGTCAATACTTAAGAGACCATGTTAAGCAGGTCATCAAAGTATTACCTGAACAGCAGGCCCAGGGGTTTGCTAACCTTCCAGCGGCCTTATGCTTTGTGGTTGACGCCATTAGAGATTCTATCGTGCAAACCTCCCGTCTTTCACTGGGGTTGGTGCATATACGTAGAATCCTATGGTTGAAAAATTGGTCAGCCGAAGCACCATGTAAGAAGCTACTGGCTGGGTTTCCATTTCGTGGTGCAAGGTTGTTTGGAGAGGACTTGGATAACTATATCAAGAGAATCTCTTGTGGGAAAAGCACTCTCTTACCTGTCAAGAAGAAGAGTAAGCGTCCCTCTTTCAAACGGACTCTTTCCCCAGCGCCGGGGGCTTCAGCCTCCAGGCAGTCTCGACGGCCGCCTCCATCGGGGTCCAGAGACAAGAGTCAACCCCAGGGACAAAAGAAGTCCTGGAGAAAGAAGCCTACTAGGCAAAACACTAAGACCTCTGCATGAGGGGGCGCCCCCGCTCACTCGAGTGGGGGGAAGACTGCGACAGTTCTCAGAGCTCTGGCACGAGGACTTCCAGGACAGATGGGTAGTCTCCACGGTAACCTTAGGGTACAAGCTGGAGTTTCAGGAATTCCCTTCTCCTTGGTTCCTCAGATCAAATGTTCCCAGAGACCCAGAGAAGAAGCAGTCGCTCCTTCTGGCGTTAGAGCGACTTTTGTCACAGGAGGTCATTATGATAGTTCCCGCAAAGGACCAGGGATTGGGTTTCTATTCCAACCTTTTTACGGTCCAAAAGCCAAATGGGGATGTCAGGCCGATTTTGGACTTAAGGGATCTGAACCGATTCCTAAGGATTCAATCCTTCCGCATGGAATCAATTCGAACAGTAGTTCCCACCCTGCAGGGAGGAGAATTTCTGGCATCAATAGACATCAGAGATGCATATCTGCATGTGCCCATTTTTCCTGCTCATCAGAAGTTTCTGCGCTTCGAGGTAGGAGGGCGCCGTTTCCAGCTCTCCCTTTTGGGATAGCCACTGCACCTCGAGTGTTCACAAAGATCTTGGCTCCTCCTCTGGCCAGATTAAGGGCTCAGGGTATAGCTGTCATAGCATACCTAGACGACCTGCTCTTGATAGACCGGTCGGTAGCCTCTTTGAATGGAAACTTGAGGACCACGGTCAGGTATCTAGAACACCTAGGTTGGATCCTCAACTTAGAAAAGTCTTTCCTAAAACCAGTAAGAAGACTGGAGTATTTAGGTCTGATTATAGTTACAAGCCAGGAGAAAATATTTCTACCTCAGGCAAAGATCACTGCTTTGAGAGAGCTGATTCTGACAGTAAGGACCAAGAAGGGTCCCTCAGTCCGCCTTTGTATGAGGCTAATAGGGAAGATGGTGTCTTCATTCGAAACAGTTCCCTATGCTCAGTTTCACTCAAGAATGCTGCAACACAGTATTCTGTCGACCTGGAACAAGAAGGTTCAGGCATTAGACTTTCCGATGCACCTGTCGCATGCGGTGCGTCAGAGCCCTAATTGGTGGCTCATACCCGAAAACCTGCAGAAGGGGAAATCCTTTCTACCGGTTACCTGGACGGTGGTAACAACAGATGCCAGTCTGTCAGGTTGGGGAGCAGTTCTGGAACAGGCTGCGGTCCAAGGGGTATGGTCCAAGACAGAGAGGACCTTACCCATCAACATTCTGGAGATCCGGGCGATACATCTAGCTCTAAAGGCCTGGACTATCAGGCTACAGGGTTGTCCGGTCAGGATCCAGTCCGACAATGCCACAGCAGTGGCTTATGTCAATCATCAGGGAGGCACCCGGAGCCGAGTTGCTCAAAAAGAGGTGAACCAGATCTTAGTCTGGGCAGAGAAGCATGTGCCATGCATATCGGCAGTTTTCATCCCGGGAATAGAGAATTGGCAGGCGGACTATCTAAGTCGCCAGCAGTTACTTCCAGGGGAATGTTCTCTGCATCCTGACGTCTTTTGGGCCATATGCCAAAGATGGGGGGTTCCAGATGTAGATCTCTTTGCATCCCGATTCAACAAAAAGATAGACAGATTTGTGGCAAGGACAAAAGATCCTCTTGCATGCGGGACGGATGCGTTGGTGATTCCGTGGCATCGGTTCTCACTGATTTACGCATTCCCGCCTATTCTGCTACTACCACGACTCCTTCGCAGGATCAGGTAGGAAAGGAAGTCGGTACTTCTGGTGGCCCCCGCTTGGCCCAGAAGGACTTGGTATGCAGAAATAGTAAGGATTACGGTGGGTTCCCCGTGGATACTACCGGTACGCCCAGACCTGTTATCTCAAGGTCCAGTAGTCCATCCTGCCTTACAAACGCTAAATTTGACGGTTTGGCTATTGAGACCCACGTTCTGAAGAGTTGTGGGCTCTCAGGTCCTGTCATATCTACCTTGATTAATGCAAGGAAGCCAGCTTCCAGGATGATTTATCATAGAGTCTGGAAGGCTTATATAACCTGGTGTGAATCCAGAGGTTGGCATCCCAGGAAATATGTCATAGGTAGAATCCTTGATTTTCTACAGATGGGATTAGAGATGAAGCTGGCCTTGAGTACCATCAAGGGCCAGGTCTCTGCTTTATCAGTATTATTTCAGCGGCCACTTGCTTCGCATTCTTTGGTCCGAAACTTTATGCAGGGGGTGATGCGTCTTAATCCTCCGGTTAAAGCGCCCCTAAACCCCTGGGACTTGAATTTGGTCCTGGCTGTGTTACAGAAACAGCCTTTTGAACCAATATGTCAGATTCCTTTGGTCTTGTTGACAAGGAAATTAATTTTTCTGGTGGCCATCTCTTCTGCTAGAAGAGTATCAGAATTAGCAGCTCTTTCCTGTAAGGAGCCTTATTTGATTATACACAAGGATAGAGTGGTACTACGCCCTCATCTTAGTTTTTTCCAGATCCCTGTTCTCCGGAAGAGAGATCTCTACATTCGTTGGATGTAGTAAGAGCAGTTAAGGCCTATCTAGGGGCAACTACTCAGATCCGCAAGACGGATGTTTTGTTTGTGCTGCCAGAGGGTCCCAATAGAGGACAGGCAGCGTCAAAAGCTACCATTTCTAAATGGATTCGACAATTGATCATTCAAGCTTACGGTCTGAAGCAGAAGATTCCTCCGTTTCAGATCAGGGCACATTCCACAAGGGCTATTGGTGCTTCTTGGGCAGTGCATCACCGGGCCTCTATGGCTCAAATCTGCAAGGCCGCAACCTGGTCTTCAGTCCATACATTCACCAGATTCTATCAGGTGGATGTGAGAAGGCATGAGGATATCGCCTTTGGGCGTAGTGTGCTGCAGGCAGCGGTACAGGGTCCTCAGGTCTGATTGCACCCTACTTGGTCGTGGTTCCCCCCCCTCAGGTAGCATTGCTCTGGGACATCCCATCAGTAATTACTGTGGCTCTGTGTCCCGTGATGTTCGAGAAAGAAAATAGGATTTTTTAAAACAGCTTACCTGTAAAATCCTTTTCTTTCGAAGGACATCACGGGACACAGAGGTCCCGCCCCTCTTCTAATACACTATATTGCTTGGCTACAAAACTGAGGTATCCCTGCAAGGGGAGGGATTATATAGGGGGTTGAACTTCCTGATAGGGTGTGCCAGTGTCCAATCACCAGTGATACCTATATAACCCATCAGTAATTACTGTGGCTCTGTGTCCCGTGATGTCCTTCGAAAGAAAAGGATTTTACAGGTAAGCTGTTTTAAAAAATCCTATTTTTCCAGCATGATGAGATATATCAATGACAACAAACGTTTATGCTTGCAGAAGCCTTACCACTCATGTGTGATTGTTGGATTAAACATATTGTGGACCCTGTGCCACCTAAATTACAAAGTCTTTAGATTACCATCTCAAAGAACTCCTGTATGAAGATAACATAATAGATGTCTCACGGGTGCCCTGTCCTGGCAATATTTCCCAGATCGCATTCTATATACAATAGGTTTTGATTAGTAGCTGTTATAAATTATAGGAACGGATGTAAGCAGTGTAATTGTATTTCTCTCCTAGCACAGCAACTCTTTCATAGCACACCATTTTGCTTAGAATCCAAAAGCTAGTGTTTGCCTAATTCATACTGAAGCTGATTATCAGAGCAGAAATGGGGCAATAGACTGCATTCTTCCCATGCAGACAGCTGTAAATAAAGACATGTTTCTATTCTGTATTTGCTCAATGGGGCCTTAACCACGGTAATCCTGCCACAACAATACAAAAACAATATTGAATTCAGTCATTTTATTGACTGCCATAGATCGGAGACAACAATAAACTGGAAATACCTGTGCTTGGCTGATGTTATCTCTGTTGTTTCCGAGCTTAATTGAGCCCCCATTACTAGGTCATGTGAGCGTATTGTAAAAATCAGGCATCTGGCAGTAACCCTGGATGTTTTTGTCGGGAACGGCCTTATTACTGTAAACATAGCATTTTACCCTTCTGCAATAACTACCATTTTTGGAACAAACAATTTACATAAAATGCAGCCAGATCTTCTCTGTCCTGGTAATAAAGAATGTAGCTTGTATAGGAGTATTTTAGGGCTTGTTTTTATTATTTTCAAAGTATTTGGAGATGTAATGAGGAATATTTTAGAAAATAGAATGCTCAGTAAATGTCCTTAACCACTTCAGCCCCGGAAGCATTTACCTCCTTCCTGACCAGGCCCTTTTTTGTGACTCGGCACTGCGTCGCTTTAACTGACAATTGCGCGGTCGTACGACGTTGTACCCAAACAAAAATGAAGTCCTTTTTTTTTACCACGAATAAAGTTTTCTTTTGGTGGTATTTGATCACCTCTGCAGTTTTTATTTTTTACGTTATAAACAAAATAAGAGCGACAATTTTGAAAAAAAAGGTTTTTTTTCTTTACTTTTTGCTATAATAAATATCCCCAAAAATATATATAAAAAACAAATTTCTTCCTCAGTTTAGGCCAATATGTATTCTTCTACATATTTTTGGTAAAAAAAAAAAAAAAATCGCAATAAGCGTATGTTGATTGGTTTGTGCAAAAGTTATCGCGTCTACAAAATAGGGGGTAGATTTATGGCATTTTTATTATAATTTTTTTTTTTTGTAGTAATGGTGGCGATTTGAGATTTTTATCGTGACTGTGACTTTGCAGCGGACAGATCGGACACTTTTGACACTATTTTGGGACCATTGACATTTATACATCGATCAGTGATATAAAAATGCATTGATTACTGTGTAAATGTCACTGGCAGGGAAGGGGTTAAGTGTGTTCCCTCAGTGTGTTCTAACTGTAGGGGGGGATGGGCTCACAGGAACATGACGGAGAACACTGCTCTCGATCACTGGGAGCAGTAGATCCCTGTCATGTTGCTAGGCAGAACAGGGAAATGCCTCTCCGTGCCATGATTGCAGGCCACCAGTGGACTCAATTGAGTCCGCGGGACCTGCGGACATGCTCCCGCTGCGCGGTGAGTGCGCGTGAGCACGCCAGCTAGCCACCAATGACGGAGTGACGTACGGCTACGTGGTTTTGCGCACCCGTGCCATTCTCCGTATATCAGCGTGAGGCGGTCAGCAAGCGGTTAAAATGGTACTAAATTCTAACATATTTTCACCTTAATGCAGTCCCTGTTAATAAACCCAGGACCCTGCTTTCACTATATCTGGTCTCCCACAGTACACAGAACATGGAAATGCATTAGTTTTAGTAAATATAAACTGCTAAATACCTTTTCTCATCAGCAGTTAGGGCAGTCTTGTGACTTGTATCAGTGTCTGGTTAAAGCTTGTAGGAGGAGTTTTAATGCTCCCCCAATTGTCCTATAAGGCTACAGGACCCCTCACCCTCTGTCTGGGCAGTGCTAGTTGGCCCTGTGCTGATCACATGCACTCCCCCAAGATTAAAAAAAAAAAAACTCTAGCAATACACACCAAACTGAGCATGTGTAGCTTGTCCCCTAATGCTCTGTTCTATCAGGAGATAGATTGGAGTCAGTGGAAGAAAAGGAGGATCAGAGAGACAGGATCACACAGCCTTTATACACAATGCGAAGCATTAACCTCTGCATATACAGACTGATATTATTGTTGTGGGTTCTGTAACATTTTAACCTCCCTGGCGGTATTCCCGAGTGTGGTTCGGGGTGAATTTTCATTACCAAAAGAGGTAACCCTGAGCCAAACTCAGGATTACATCGCAGGATCCTGGTGTCCCCAGGATCCTGCAATGTCCTCCCGCTGTATCCACGGGCTACGTCCTCCGCCCGACCTGATTCATCACTGTATCAAATCATTTCACCTCCCTTTTACTCCCTAGTGCTTTGTCCAGTGCCTTGCATGTAGTTTTATATTGTATATACTGTTCTTTCTGCCTGGAAACTTGAGAACGTCCATGGCATCCAAAAAGTGTCCCTTTAAAATCAAAAGAGGTTTTAGACCAGCTAGAAAACAGCGATAGTGAATTAGAATCACTTGCAGAATTGAGCAATAGTAAATCGTGGGGAAATTCATCATCAGACACTGAAAGTGACGACAGCGATGATTCTGTGACTGAGCAAATTTTTATGTTTTTGATTTGATTACGTTATTGAATAAAATGTATTATTATTATTATTATATTATAATTTGTTATAATTATTTATAGTTATTTATTATAATATAGTTTATGATTTTGTGTTTCAAACTTTATCATACCCGGGATGTCTACTAGACTCTTGTTTGGACACATTTAAAGCGGAGTTCCGCCGTTTTTTGTTTTTTTTTAAAGTCAGCAGGTACAAATACTGCAGCTGCTTGCTTTTAAAAAATGGAAACTTACCTGTCCAGGGCGCCCGCGATGTCGGCACCCGAAGCCGATCTATCCCTCGGCTGTCGGGTGCTGCTGCCGCCATCCTCGGTAAGGGAATCAGACTTGCGGCTTCACTTCCTGGTACCCTACTGCGCATGCGTGACTCGCGCTGCGCTATCCCACTGATCCCTGCTGTTTTCTGGGACCCGTGTGTCTCCCAGAATACAGCGCGGGGGGGACAGGAAGTGGCGTAGATACCCGCGGGTGGCTCGGGTATCTATGCCCGGAAGTGGGTTATCTCAACTATCATTCTTTCTGATCAGTCAGGTTTTATTTCCCAAAAATCAAGGGCAATTAACTTGCATAGGCTATTCCATAACCTTCAATTCAAGGCGAATAATATGGGGGATAGGGCTCTACTGTCGTTGGACGTCCATGAGGCCTTCGACAGGATAGAGTGGAGATATTTATGTGCAACCATGGAGAAATTTGGTTTTGGTGAGACATTCTTGTCGTGGGATCGTTTGATATACGACTCTCCTCAAGTGGCAATCAGAGTAGCGGGTCAGCTCTCGCCCACCTTTTCCCTTAGCAGGGGTACTCAACAGGGGTGTCCATTGTCCCCGCTCCTCTTTGCCATAGCCATAGAGCCACTAGCGGCCATGATTCGCTCCAACCCCTCTATTCGGGGCTTTCAATATGGGGAAAGGCAAGAAAAGATCATGCTCTACGCAGATGACACCATGCTCCTCCTGGAGGACACCAACGCATCCTTAAAAAAACCATGTTGGTTATAACTAGATTTGGGAATTACTCTTGTCTTCATATAAATTGGACTAAATCAGCCATTATGCTGCTAGATACCCAGTTGGGGGACTCAGGACCTGTCCTCCATAACATCCCGGTAGCCTCGAAATTTCATATACCTAGGTGTTAATGTTACACCGAGGCCCCTTGATTATGTCTTCCTGAACCTGTCACCTCTTCTTACCCATATGCAGGATAAGGTCAAAGTATGGACCAAAATAGTTATTCCCCTTAAGATATTTTGAGTTATCAACTCTGTCTTCCATGCACTAATTTGGCACACTAAACCCCTAAGAATTAAGTTAGAGCAACTTCAAAAATCAAAGGAGAGTGGTGGTCTGTCATTGCCCAATCCTTGGCTTTATTATGTGGCAGCTCAGCTACAGCATATTGCTAAGGCCATGACTCGAACCAATAACAACTCTGAGGCAAATATTCATATTTTACACCATGTGACAGGGGTGGAGGATGTAGCAATGGGTGTGTAGGCTTTGTCTTACAGCAAATCTAAGAAGCTTTTCTCCACCTATGTTCTTATGCAGAAAATATGGAACAAAGTGAGGTAAATGCAAGAAGTTACAGGTTACACTAGATATAGCCCAATTTTGGGCAATGCTAATTATGAGGAGCTGAAGTTGCTGCAATATGGGGTCAAATGGCGACAATATGGCATTACACATCTATCCCATATATTTGAAAATGGTAAACTGTGCCCTTTCCCCATGCTGCAATCTAAATTCCAGCTACCGCAGACTATGTATTTTTACTATATGCAGCTGTGACATGCGGTTAGGGCGCAAAATGGCTCTGAACTGTGGGTACTGTCTCCGACACCAAATTTCAGTTATATGTCTGAGGTTGAGGTTTATAAGGGCTTCATTTCATGTATCTACTATATGCTGCTGCTCCTCTATTTGAGGGATTTCCCTTTCAAGGGCTGAGGCTGGATGGGAACATGATGTGGGGGCATTCGAGGAGGAACAATGGGAGGAGGCATTGCAGGGGGTTCAGATGTTCTCACTGAATGTTACACAACGCTTGTTACAATTGTACATTCTTCTCAGGGCTCACCTCACCCCAGCTAGACTCTTCAGGATGGGGGTGAGAGAGGACTCTATTTGTGCTAGATGTTCAAGTGACCATGGTGATCTCATCCACCTACTGTGGAGATGCCACAAATTGCACATTTATTGGGGGAAGGTCCTGGATACCCTAGATGGGGTGCTTCAGGTCACTATTAAACGAGAAACCTAAAACCTGTCTTTTGGGAATCCTGGATGATTTGTAGGTGGAGGAGGTCACCAAACAAGCATTGGCTTGGGCCAGGAAACTTATTCTATGACACTGAAAGTCAGTTGAGGCTCCCTATTGGAAAGAATAGGTGGCAGCAATGGAGGATACTCTACGTTTAGAAAGATATATTTTCCAGCATAGGGGATACCTGCACAAATTCTAGGCGGTGTGGTCGCCATGGCTGGACACACCTGCATTATCACCTGTTAACCTAATTTTGGATAGAATCTTGTTAATGTAAATGCATGTGGGGTATAGATACGATTGTAATGCTGGTAGGACACGGGTATATGCTGCCAACGAAAACAGAATGTGTAGGAGATTGGGTACAGTGGGGATACTGCTGGGACATTGCATCGTTATCTTATGTATGTGGTACATCTCTGATGTGCATCCCTTTTGTATTTTTTTTTTGTCTCAATAAAAGACTTCTCCGAGTTAAAAAGCACTTCTGTCGGCCTCGAAGGTGCTGATGACCAGTGATGCTGTCCAGGAGGAGAAAGCCCAATGGCACAATAGTGAAATCAGATTCCCTCCGTCACTCGGTGTGTGTATTGAGTGCAGGAACACTGTGACTACGTTGAACGCATTTCATTACGTATGAAATCATCAGAGGCACGCAGCATAGCAGGGATAAGTATGTATTTATCCAGGGGTGAACCGGCTGCAGCCACTGAAAGAGAAAAAATTTGCAACATGTCCCTTTAAAAAAAGAGGAGATCAAACGATTAACTTCTGTCAAGTGGGCACTGCCACACACACTGATTAAATTTGTCCAGTCCCTGCTGAAAAGTGTGAACTTCTATCAGTGTATGGCCAGCTTTAGACAGAGATGTTTGAAGACCAGCCTGGATGGCAGCCATGGCTCCATCCACAGATACAGTGAAAGAGTAAACACAACCATCCAAGGGTCAGAAATTGAGGAATTTACTCAAACTGGTGCAGACAGAATCTGGAGCAGCTGTACATAGTTTCTAACTTCAGTTTGTTCAGTTAAGCTTTGAATATAAGAGCTAGATGCTGATTAGTTGCAACACACCCTCACCTCATCTAAGGGCTGGAGATATATACAAATTTCTATTTAGGTTTACATTTGCAAATACAAGGATGTTTCAAATACAAACTAAGATAAGGAAGTGTAAGTAAATAAAAATGTCAAAGTCATATCAAAAAATATTTTAAAGAGACATTGTCACTATATAACACAATGCAGGCACATTCCATGATGTAAAGCTCATCAGCTCACAGCTGCCAGCCCCCCCACTACCCCTCCTTTCCTCCCACTTTGGCATCACTGTTGCAGGTAGAGCTTCCTAATTTCTAATAGCAGTTAAAGAGCTGTATTTGGAATAGTACTTCAACTGTTTATTTAACTATATATATATATATATATATATATATATATATATATATATATATATATATATATACACAAAATTCCTACGGATGCTCGGAAACAATTTGACGCATGCTTGGAAGCATTGAACTTCATTTTCTCGGCTCGTCGTAGTGTTGTATGTCACCACGTTCTTGACAGCCGAAAATTCAGAGAACTTTTGTATGACCGTGTGTATGCAAGGCAAGCTTGAGCAGAATTTCGTCGGAAAAACCATCCAGGGGTTTCGGACGGAAATTCCGATTGTGTGTATGGGGCATTAGATAGGACCTTGAGGCCCCATTCACACCTGGGCATTTTGGAATCACATGCAGAATCGCACAATTTTGCCTGCGATTCCAAAAATTATTTGCTAATAGCACCCCAAACACAATGCAATTTTGCCACGATTGTTGTGCGACAAAACACACAAAAATTGTAGCAAAAACGCAAAACCAAACTCGTCTGGCTCAGTTCCAAGATTTGGTACATGAGCTTCTTTGGCATGTTTTTGGAGCGGAGGGAGGCCCATTAAAAATGAATGGTGCTGCTAAAAAAACGCACCACAAAATCACGCAAAAAAACAAACTGACACTGCAGCATTGTTCCATGTCGCTCACGTGTGAACAGGGCCTGAGACTTCAAAAACAAGCTTGGATCAATACAAGGTCCTGTGTAATCTAATAAGGTACAAAGGGGCTGTCTGCAAAACAAGCCAATTGGACTGATCATAATAACTAACACAGATGCTTTGAGTACATATGAAAGCATGTGTACAGGAGCATTGGCAAGGGGACAGGTATTTTAGCGAATTTTTTCCTAGTGTCTCACCATTAAGTATATATGGCCGGTTTTATAAACAGAATACAAATCCAATCCTTGCACATTAAAAAAAAAATAGGAGCATATCCTATAATCTTTCATTTTTGCTTTAACAAACAAAATAAATTGGTTTTGGCCAGGCTGGAATTCATACATTTACGGGAAAGATTATCTAGCAAGAAATCCCAAATGTTTCTCAATGACTTCTATTAAGTCAAACCAAAGGTTTCATACCAGCATCCTTTGATTGAATTATGATGCTGCTTATCGTTCAGTTGGCTAAAGCCAAGGTTGATTTAAAGTTTTATTAAACCTGTTGCTCATCTGGAGTGCAACTATTTGAGGTGCATTCATCTTCTGTTTCATTCCAGATCACCCCACTACCCTAAGTCCTAGGTGGTCTATAATTGGAAATTGTGACCACAGTTTATAATTCCATTGTGTTGACAATTCCTTTCTGCAGGCTGTGCCTTTCTATTGGTTGGTTAGGCCACTCATCTGCATAATTATCATCATCCTAATGATACCAGTTTTTCCCAGATGTCTACAAAGCACATATCGGGGTCCTTCAGGGCTTCCAGAGCATTGAGCAGTTGCCAGATTTCCTTAGGTGGGCACAAGCCCCCTCCCATAGGTGTGGTCAGTACACAATACTGGCTGAGGTCCTGCCCAATATCTTCACTTTCAACCTGGTAACCCTAGCTACTTCTATGGAGAACTTAATGGAGGTTGCCAGGGAGATCCATAGTGTGGCCAGGCTTATTATTCCTGCAACACAGCAGTCAACCCCTACATCTTCAGTTCTTGTATGGTGAGTTGTTCTATTTGCTGCCCCAATGCATGACTCCGGGCTTGCTCGGTGTAAGGTTGAGGCAGTCTCTCTGGAAATTGCCCAACTTGACACCCCCAGTATAGAGATAGCGACCTTTCCCACCTTGGCCACTCACAAGGTGGTGTTAACCTTCTCCACAAGGGGCATCCCTTCCTTGCTCCTTGGAGGACCACTCCTGTTTATGCTTCTCTGTCTCTGACCCTGGAGCTGAGCCACTCCTTGTGTTAGTTTCCAACTGGCCACCTACCATGGAGCTGTTTATTTGGTTGCAGGTGGGCCTATCAATTTTCCACCTATGATGACCATGGGTGCATACAGGCATGTAGGCCTGCACAGTCCACTCCTGATACAATATGACCGCTTCTAACATTTTACAGAACTTCTAATTTGGGTTGTTTATATTGTTTTCTTGTAAGAATTTTCTGACCTTATCAGACAGCGGCCATCTACAAACTGTTCCTTCAGCCAATCGTCTGCATCAACCCAACCAGGCCATCCTACTCAACCACTCTCCCTACAGTGCATCTCTGCTGCTATGTCTTGCAGTTTTAGTGTAAATTGCAGAATAGATTCTCCCATTCTCTGCTTTCTGCCAATGAAGTGGGCCCTAAGGTCCCCCAATATTACCGCTTCTAAGCAGTAAATTGTCTTGTCAGGGGAATTGTGGTCTTCCACTGGGAGATGCATTATTAACCTTTCACCTCCCACTCTAGGGCATTATTGACTAATTGTGCCTGATCACAAGACCCCGCAATCTCTCTCAGTCCAATAACCAAAGTCATGTCCTGGCCCTGAGTACTTGGGTAACTGTTGCTAAAGGAATCAGGAGGTCATTATAATAGGGGATCTAGTTTGCCTGCTTCCCTCTAGAGTAGTAACACCAGGCACTGCTATCTGGTATGAGAATCTTTTATAATGTATTCAGTGTTTAACATTAGAACTCAATATACATATTTAAATATACAGTACAAAATATTCACAGACCACTATGTGTTCTTCCAGAATCATCTTTGTAAGGTCAGGCACTGATGTTGGACTAGAAGGCCTGGCTCGCAGTCTCCGCTCGAATTCTTCCCAAAGGTGTTCTATCGGGTTGAGGTCAGGAATCTGTGCAGGCCAATCAACTTCCTCTACCCCAAACTCGCTCATCCATGTCTTTATGGATCTTTTTTGTGCACTGGTCCAAATCATTTGGTGAAGGGGGAATTATAGCGTGGGGATGTTTTTCAGGGGTTGGGCTTGGACCCTTAAGTCCAGTGAAGGGAACTCCTAAGGCTTCAGCATACCAAGACATTTTGGACAATGTCATGCTCCCAACTTTGTGGGAACAGTTTGGGGATGGCCCCTTTCTGTTCCAACATGACTGCGCACCAGTGCACAAAGCAAGGTCCAAAAACACATGGATGAGCTTGGGGTGGAGGAACTTGACTGGCCTGCACAAAGTTCTGACCTCAACCCAACAGAACACCTTTAGGATAAATTAGAGCAGAGACTGCGATCCAGGCCTTTTAGTCCAACATCAGTGCCTGACCTTACAAATGCGCTTCTAGAAGAATGATCAAACATTCCCATAGACACACTGCTAAACCTTGTGAACAGCCTTCCCAGAAGAGTTGAAGCTGTTATAGCTGCAAAGGGTGGACCAACTCAACATTGAACCCTATCGACTAAGACTGTGATGCCATTAAATTCATGCGCATGTAAAGGCAGGCATCCCAATACTTTTTACTATCTATCTATTTATCTATCTATCTATCTATCTATCTATCTATCTATCTATCTATCTATCTATCTATCTATCTATCTATCTATCTATCTATCTATCTATCGTGAAAAAAAACATAATAACTATATATATATATATATATAAAAAAATATAAAAATAAAAATAAAAAAAAATAATAAAATTGACCATACATCTATAGTTTTCATTTAAGCCAGCCCTAATTATTATCTAAAATGACAAAATTAAAAGCTAGGACAGGTTTAGATTTATAAATTTAAGCCCCACTCCTGACGTGCTAAAACATTGCTGAGGTCTGCATGGACTTTACCATTTCAGTATGCCCTGACCCTTTTGGTAACTAAAGAAAAATTTATTTCATTACGTAAATCTAATACCAGGAAGAAAAAACCTTCTACCTATTACTTCTTGCTTTGGCTTTTGTGTTGTTAGATTTAGTAGCATTTATTGAAAGGGAAATAATTGCTATAAAAGCAGCCCACAATTAAATGTTTATTGAAATCATTTGTTTTTTTTTCCTACTGGTTTTGGAACATTACAGTTTCTCAAATAATGAACAATAAAGGAAAGTCCGTAAATCGTAATCAGACTGGGAATTCTCTAATTATTGCTATATGCTGTGATCTCTTTCATTAAAAGCCCTGGGATTTCAGAAAGAATATGTCGAGCTGCTCCTTGCATCAGCAGCATTTCTTTCTACATCCCATTTCTTTCACCCCTACCCAGCTGCTATACATCATTAGCAATAATAGCCATTCCACTATAACAGGAAAGTTTGCACTGCTGACACTTAAAAGGTTCAGGCAGATGCTGCGGCAACAGGAAACTACCAAAAGACAACACCCAGGAATAACAGCAGCTGTAAAAGTCATACTAAGAGGACATTGTGATAGCTGTCCATGTTTGTTGTCCTCAGCCGGCTATTACGTCATTGCACTGCACAACGTAGAAAATAACAAATGGTTAAGTACTGTAAAAACCGAGCGTCAGACAACCAGACAAAGCAGATATTTAGTCCTAAAATAGTGCTGTAAATTGGAAGGACATGTATGAATATAGAAAGTAGGCACAGATATTGTAGACCAATCAAACTACAATTGTACTGTACACTATATACTCGATGAACAGTAAAATACTAAATATAATAATCTACATAGATGTACATATACAGCAAGAGAAATGTAGCAAATATCGAGTCATTTTATCACATTTTCTGTCATCAGTCACCAAAAGTCAGGGCCTAAAGAATATATAAATCCAACATTTCCTATTCCTAATACAGTATGTGTCTGCTGTACTATGTACTTGTATGAGAAAGTATCCTGTTCTCTTTGTATTGCTTCCTTTATGTGAAATTCCTTGTGTTCCTGCCAGTCCCTCTACTTTCCTATTAAAAACGGACCACACTAGGCATGAGAGCACAGCATGGTCAGTTCTCTAGCTGCAAACTCAGCCTGCTCTACTCCAATGATCGGACTTGTCCTGACAACCGCCCCGCACAGCCATTTACTGGGAAGTTCATTATGCTGTTGTTTCTCTTTCCCCAGCTTCTTCCCCCTTATGCAGCTGAGAACAGAGATTATGTGATCACTTATAAAAAATAAAAAAAAAGATTGAATAGGGTATATATAATGTTTTATTTTCTATGTATACACAAATGTTTTGGCTTTCTTTCTATTTTTAACTGAATGGATTGTTTTAGGTTAGGGTGTACATTTACTTTAAAGTGTTTGTAACCCTAAAAAGAATTTAAAAAATTGATCCTGTTCCTTTAAAGCAGTGGTCATCAACCCTGTCCTCAGGGCCCACTAACAGGCCAGGTTTTATATATTACCTTGGGAGATGCAGGCTAGAATACTGCAATCACTGAGCAGCCAATGATATCACCTGTGATGTATTTCAGTTATCTTGCAAACCTGGCCTGTTAGTAGGCCATGAGGACAGGGTTGATGACCACTGCTTTAAAGCATGTTATACAGCACAGTGCTTGTGCTGTGCCATTTTGCTCTTTCTATCACTTAAAATACCTCCATGATCATGCCTGGTTCTGCCCTTCCTCCCTGTAAACTGATCATGGTTTGTCATGGCTGCTGAGCCCTGACACTGTGGTCAGTTTACATGCCTCCATGATACACGGCTCTCCTGTGCTCCCCTCCCCCGCCCCCCCTCCCTGCCTGTCAGCTCCCATCCGCTCCCCGGCCCTCCCCTCCTGCTGCTAAAATAACTGAGTCTTCTTGCTACAATCTCATCTGTTATAGTAAATGATGTGCCCCGTGTATGTTTTTTTTTTTTTTTTTTTAACCACTTGCTTACTGGGCACTTAAACCGCCCAACAACACTGTACCCAAATGACATTTTTATCATTTTTTTCCCACAAATAGAACTTTCTTTTGGTGGTATTTGACCACCTTTGCGGTTTTTATTCTTTGTTAAAAAAATGTAAAAAGACTGAATTTAAAAATAAAAAATAAAATATTTTTTGTAATACTTTGTTATAAAATTTTAAAAATGGTAATTATTCTCCTTCATTGATGTACGCTGATGAGGCGGCACTGATGGGCACCGATAGGTGGCAGTGATGGGCACTGATGGGTGGCAATAATGGGCACTGATGGGTTACACTGATTGGCACCACTTGTGGGCATTGATAGGTGGCACTTGTGGGCATTGATAGGTGGCACTCATGGGCACTGGTGGGCATTATGGGCACTGTCAGGTGGCAATGTCAGGAGGCACTGGCAGGGGGTACTGGTGGCACAATTGAGGCAGAATTGCCTCTTCCTCTTCGGGACTGATGTCCCTTGCTGATAAGCCGGTGATCTTTTTTTTTTTCTCCTTGTGCTGTCAGCGTGAGGAGAAAAAACAAACAATCATTGTTTTGATCATGTGATCAGCTGTCATTGGCTGACAGCTGATCACATGGTAAGGGGCTGGGACCAACCCCTTACTCGGATCGGTGATCACCCGAGTCTCAGTGACTCGGTGATCACAGCGCGCTCCACGCGCGCCCTGTAGGGCGCGCGCACAGGGGAGGCCGTCATATGACAGCCTCCCGGGAATTCAGGTCCGTGCTGTAGCCGTCATGTCAAGTGGTTAAATACGCCGCTATAAACCTTATTTTTTAGCGCCGCTCTGCGCTTATGTGACCGGCCGTCTCTCTCTCTCTTCCTTGACTCCTTCTGGCTGAGCGTGGGATTCTCAGCCCCGCCCACTGAAGCTATCAGATCGAAGAAGGAGAGAGGTGGGCGGTCACGTGAGTATATAGCGGCATATTTTTTAAGAAACACAAAAACTAGGGCACACCATTTACTATAACAGACGAGATTGTAGCAAGAAGACAGTGGCTTAATAACCACTTTAATGCTGACGTTTGCTTTTATTTTGCTTCACTGGTTCCTCCTTTCCCCTCTGAACAACATGCTAATGACATTTTTAAATAAAGGCTTTCTGTTTTCCTAAAGACCTTATTATAGACTGTGCTTCTCTGTGCAATGCAGGTAGAACGTGGCTGGTGGGAGAGGTCAGCAAGATACCAAACTACATAGCTTTTCAGAAAACATCACAACACTCTGTCTCAGTATTCCTTTCTGGGGTCCTCAGCTCTGATGCACGCAGTGGACTGGTTCTTAGAAAGAGTTATCAAAAAACAAAATGTATGAATGAGGAGATGTTGGTCTAGAGGAGTGGGCATTCCCATAGCTCCCAACTGTCCCTGATTTCGAGGGTCTGTCCCTCATTTGGAATAAAGTCCCTCTGTCCTTCTCATTTTTCTCATTTGTCCCTCATTTTGGTCTGATCTATATATTTGTATATAAAATGTACTTTTTATCTTTCAAAAAAGTGTTTCCCAGTGCTAAACCTTTCATCCAATTTCGTAATTGCATTTGTAAACTTCAAAAGTCAGAATAAAGGTATAGTAGTGGTAAAAAAAGCACTTGTGGGTTGAACTAATCTTTTTTTTTTTTTTTTTTTGTATAATTCTCCTTTAACCACTTTAACTGGAATGGAAAGATTTACCCACTTCCTGACAGGCCATTTTTTGCAATACGGTACTGCGTCGTTTTTACTTACAATTGCGCGGTCGTGTGACACTGTACCCAAACAAAATTTATATTTTATCACCCCTGCGGTTTATATTTTTTGCGCTATAAACAAAAAAAGAGCGATAATTTTGAAAAAACAAACACAATTTTTTTACTTTCTGCTATAAAACATTTCCAAAAAAAAAGTGTAAAAAAACGAATTTCTTCATCAGTTTAGGCCGATATGTATTCTACTACATATTTCTGGTATACAAAATCGCAATAGGCATATATTGATTGGTTTGCGCAAAAGTTATTGCGTCTACAAAATAGGAGATAGATTTATGGCATTTTTATTATTATTTTTTTCTTTTACTAGTAATGGCGGCAATTAGTGATTTTTAGCTGGACTGCGACATTGCGGCGGACAGATCGGACACCTAACTGACATTTTTGACGCTTTTTTTGGGAACCAGTGACTTTATTACAGTAATCAGTGCTAAAGATTTGCACTGTTATTGTACTAATGACACTGGTAGGGAAGGAGTTAACATCAGGGGCGATCAAGGGGTTTAATGTGTTCCCTTGGTGTGTGTTCTAACTGTAAGGGAGACCATGTGACTGGAGAAACACACAGATCCAGTGGCGACTTGTGCTTAAAATTTGTGGGGGAGGGGGGGCACAAACAAACTGAAAAATTCAGAAAAAAAACAATTGCAGCCTCACTGTGCCCATCAATTTCAGCCACTGTGCCATCAAACACAGCCACTGTGCCCATCAATTACAGCCACTGTGCCCATTAATTACAGCCACTGTGCCATCAAACACAGCCACTGTGCCATCAAATGCAGCCACTGTGCCATCAAATGCAGCCACTGTGCCCATCAAATGCAGCCACTGTGCCCATCAAATGCAGCCACTGTGCCCATCAAATGCAGCCACTGTGCCATCAAATGCAGCCACTGTGCCCATCAAATGCGGTCACTGTGCCCATTTAGAAAGTTAACACTGTGACCCCCCCCACCCGCTTGCTGTCTGCCCGGAACTTACCCTTATCTCGGTGGGGCAGTGCGTGACGGCGGCGAGCTGTGTCCTCCATGCGTCTCCTCCCCTCCTCCTGATAGGCGTCCAATCACAGCGCCTGTCGTTTCAGCCAGCAGGCGATGGGTAACATGCCCGCGCTTCCTGATTGGCGGAGAGGCAGTTCAGTGTTAGAAAAGTGAATATTCATTTGCTGTTTTAACACGCTTGGGTAAACTGCAAGCACAATGCTCTGTGCTCACAGCTCACCTTTTTTGAAGCCTATTAGAGCCTATGGCTCTAATCAGGTGGTTCAAAAATACACCCCCGCTGCTGCAATTCAGGCACCCGGGGCCAGACGCCTGAATAGGGTGTGGTGGCGGCGGCGGCCATGGATAGAATCTATTCATGATACATAGAGGGGGGGGCTGGAGAGAGGGGGTGGCGAAAGACAGGATCTGTGTGATTTACCCTGTCAGAACAGAGATCTGCCTTGTTTACACAGGCGGATCCCCATTCTGTCACTTCGGGGAATGATCGCGGGTGGCCAGCGGACATCGAGCGCGCGCCCACAATAGCGAGTCCCTTAGGCGACGTACAGTTACTGTGATTCGTGGGATCGTGCCACCTTGCCGCAGTATAATGATGGCGGCTGGTCGGCAAGCAGTTAAAGGGGGTGTGGCAGGGGGTGTGTCCTATGACTTTTGCTAATAGGTGTCCCTTGTTCCCATCTGAAAAAGTTGGGAGGTATGGGCATTCCTAGGCAGGCTGCATTTGATTGGCCCCCATGATTAAAAGGATTGAAATCCAATGAATGAAAGGGGCCGGTGAGGAAAGAGCTAGATTATGCTGGAAGTCCCCCAGCCAGAAAATGAGGCAGGCTCTATTTGACCTGCTGCGGTGTCTAATAACCACTGTAAGAAGCTGCAGTGAAATCAGAGTAAGCAAATTCAGTACAAGTGAGAAGCCTGTTCAACTATGCAAGACTGAAAGGGAGGCTTGTAATGCTTTAAAGTCGAATTATAGGCAAAACTTTTTCCTGACGCCAACATGGCAGCATACGTATGATATAGCTCTGCCCCTATATCCACCCACAGTCTGACTGAGCACTACCTTCCCCATTCTCCATTTTTAAATCTCTAAATTCGGCCATTTGCCTATGGAGACATCTGTAAAGCAGCAGGCTGGCTGGCGCAGTGCACCTGCCTCAGACACTATAGGGAAGATCCAGGGGCTTGTACATCAATGGAATTCAACGGAATAGTGGTCCAGGCTTCCATGTCCATTTATCAAAGTTTGATTCTACATTTTAGCCCTCCCTGTTTAGCTCGTTATTTATCACATGTATGCTGCCGTGTTGGCATCAGGAAAACAGAAATCTGTATCAAATACTTACCGTAATATGCCTTTCCTGACGCCAATCCCTGGCAACATACAAACCCTCCCTTTTTTGATGTTTATATATTTACAGAGAATGGGGAAGGTAGCTCTCAGTCAGACTTTTATAGAGTTGGACAGGTCCTGTGGGTGGATATAGGGGCGAAGCTATATCATACGTATGCTGCCATGGATTGATGTCAGGAAAGGAAAATTACGGAGAGTATTTGATACAATTTTCCGTTTTTTTTTTTTGTTTTTTTTTCATAGAGCAAAGGAAGGTTATAACCTCTGTCCAATTTTGTTGTTCACCATCTGTGTCCCATTGCATTTACCTCATAGCTCACAGCCAAATGGGTGAGAGGAAACCCCTGCAAATTAAGGGAATACCTTGGGGACCCCCAGGTCATTAGAACTAGTGTCCCTATTGGAAGATTTTCCTTCTATTACTTTTCTGGGGACAAAATTTGGGATTTTCTTTTACTTTCACTTTCAATGATAACAGGAGAAATAGAGAGGGGTGAATCTCCTTAACGGGGGCACAGACAGCAATAAGACTCCATTTATACCTAGGAAATTTTAATTGCGGGTGGAATTGCAGTGATTCTGCTCACGATCCCACAATCGCGACAAAACGCGGGACACATTTGCGATGCCATTATTTCTCGGCGTTACCCCAAATGCAGAGCAATTTTGCGGTGATTGTTGCTCGACAAATCGCGGCAAAATCATGCAAACAAAATCATGGGACACGTGTACCCCAAAAGAAGTTCCGCAACTTCACACACAGAGTTCTGTGTTTACAAAAACACTGAACTCTGTCTACAGTGAACAACGATCTGGCTGTTTCTTCTCCCTGCAAAGCTAAAAATAATAAACATTTGATTTGGGTACAGTGTTGCATGACTGCGTACTTACCAGTTAAATTAGCGCAGTGCTGAATAGCAAAAAATGGCCTGGATATAAAGAGGGTAAAACCTTCCAGTGGTCAAGTGGTTAACATGTTTGTGTTCCTGATGGCCCTGTCAGTCCCTCTGCTTTCCTATAAAAAACTGACCACCCTAAGCAGGAGAATACAATGTGGTCAGTTCTCTAGTTATTCTAGGAACTCAGCCTGCTCTCCTCCAATGATCAGACTTGTCCTGACCCCTCACCGCACAGCCTTTCACTAGGAACCTCAGTGTACTGCTGCTTCTCCTCCCCCCAGCTCTTATGCAGCTGAGAACAGAGGGAATGAACAGTGGGCGCAATAAAGCGCCCGCATCATGGGATTGTGGTTGCCAAAGAAAAATATTTTATAAAGTTTTAATTTTCAAAAAAAAAAAAAAAAGAGGTCATGAGGCAAGGAGCGGGAAAAACGTTTTCTCCTCAGACTAAGAGGCTATATAGGCCTCTGTGTGACAGACCCGCTCACACTTGCCCTGAGGTGGCTTAAGTTTAAGCTCCCCTGCGCTAACCTGGCTGGCTTGGGCTGTCTCTGGGCATGAAGTCGCTAGTAAAAAGAGTCCTTGAAAGGGCTGCAGCAGAAGGAGGTGATGAATGGCTCCAGCGGTGTTTAGCTCTTTCAGAAACGGACACTCCTGTGGGTAATGTAGCAGAACAGCGAGCTATGGAGCCACTCTGTAAATCTCGGCCAGCTGTCTCTGACTCAGCACAGCGCTCACAGGCTCACAGCATTCAGCGGAGCTCTCCCTCAGAACGTTCTTTTTTAGAAACAGCAGCGGTGAGTGAGGATAGAATTACAGCCATAACTGAGCAAGCGGAGTCAGTGCAAGGGGTTAGAAGAAGCAACAGGCGGGGGAAAAGAAGTAGGAGAGTTTTATCCCCTTCTCCCCAAATGTGGCATCACTTGCATCCAGGCCAGCCAGGCTGGATGCTGTGAGAGCCCCTCTGTCTCTTTCCTCCCTTACAGGTGATTTTAGTCAAGCAGCGCCAGGTATACAGATTCCAGTCAGATGCAGTCATTCTGAAAAAAGTCCAGTCGGTCCTGATAGTCAAGAAACAGCACCAGGTATACAAATTCCTGTCAGATGCAGTCAGTCTGAACACAGTCATGCTGGTAAGTTTGCTCAAAATGAATTAATTAATCAATTATTAGTGTCATTAAATAAATTTAATGAGAATATAGCTATTAATAATTCCACGTCTGTCTCTACAAACGTATCTCCTTCTCCAGCTAATGTTTGGTCTGGTAACTCTGTAGCTAATATTAATCCTATTCCTATAAATACAAGCATTCCTGTATGCATTCCTAACTCTGTTTCTGAGATATGTTTTAAAGAGGTACTCCCCTGTGAAATGTCTCCGTTAGGTTTTCATTTGCCTTTATCAGTAAAAGAAAAAATATGGAAAGGGGAATTTTTGGATTTATTATCGTTATTACCTATTGCTAAAGATTTCATTATAAAAATGGATAGAAGATCTGAGGATAGTGCTGAAGATAGACGCCGACCTTTTGCTAGATTCTTTTTTAATTGGTTGCAGGCGTTTTGTATATTCTCTGCGATAATGGGTGAGAAGCATCCAGAGAAATGTCCTGGACTTTTTCAGCATTTGGAGCATATTTTGGAGGCATATAAAAGTTTTGGCAGCATGGGATGGTTTAACTACGACAAATCTTTTCATCAAAAAATTGCAATATACCCTAATTTAAAATGGGGTAACAAAGATGTTGGGCTGTGGTTAAATTTAATTATTCCTCAGAAACCGGTAAATGCAAGACCTAAGCCTCAGTCAAATCTGACCTCAAATGCGTCAGCATCAGTTTATAAGAAAGGAACATGTTACGCATTTATTGAAAATCAATGCAAATGGTTGAATTCATGTCGTTACCGTCATGAATGTTCTTTTTGTTTTGGTAACCACCCAGTCTCCAGATGCTTTAAAAGAACATCTAGCAATCAAGTCCTCAGGGATCATACAAAAAGCCTGCACGCCTGTGAGGCTACTCGAAATGCATCCATGGTTAATGTTGTACCCCGACAAGGAGAAAGCACAATTACTAATTGAAGGTTTTTCTACAGGTTTTAAACTCCCTATTTTCACAGGTCCAGGTTGTCAAGTTTCAAAAAATTTGAAATCAGTCTCCCTCAATAGTGAAATAGTTAGGGAAAAATTAATAAAAGAAATTTCAGCCAATAGGATTGCTGGCCCTTTTCTCTCTCCACCGTTTAATAATTTAGAGTTTCCCCGTTGGGTTTAGTACCTAAAAAAGAGCCTAACTCTTATCGGCTCATTCATCATCTCTCTTTTCCTACAGGTCAATCCCTAAATGATGAAATTGACCCCTTATCTACTACAGTCAAATATGCCACATTTGATGATGCTATTCATAGTATTAGAAAATTCGGTCAGGGTGCTTTATTAGCAAAGCAGACATCCAATCAGCCTTTAGATTATTGCCCATTGCTCCAGAATCTTACAATTCCCTTGGTTTCTGTTTTGAAGGCTATTTCTTTATGATAAATGCCTTCCAATGGGCTGTTCATTGTCCTGTTTTTATTTCGAAAATTTTTTGCTTCTTTTCTTCAGTGGGTACTACAATTTGAATCGGGTCATACGGGGATAATTCATTATCTAGATGACTTCATGTTCATTGGTCCGCCAGATTCTTTAGTTTGCGATTTAACCCTCAGGTTATTTTTCCTTTTATCTAAATATTTCGGTATCCCCCTAGCAATGGGAAAAACTACTTTTCCATCTCCAATTATTGAATTCTTAGGCATTAAAATTAATACGCAATTATTCCAGTTTGAGCTTCCTGCTCTAAAAATTTACAGGTTACAATCCTTTATTTCCTTCTTCCTGCGCAGAAAAAAGATTTTATTAAAAGAGCTTCAATCATTTCTGGGTCTTCTGGCTTTTGCTACACGCATTATGCCTATGGGTAGAATATTTTCTAGAAGATTATCCTTGGCTATGTCAGGTCTAAAATCCCCATTTTCCCACATTAGGTTGACCTGTGCTCTAAAAGATGATCTACTGGTATGGTCCCAATTTTTGCAGGATTTTAATGGCAGATCTTTTTTCCAGGAAGACTTTTTTTTTCGCAGCAGATTTAGAGTTATTCACAGACGCTGCTGGTTCTCAAGGTTTTGCTGCTATTTTTCGTTCTCGTTGGTGTTCTGGCGTATGGCCCCCAATTTGGATTGTTAACAAGTTTACGAAAAACATAGTTTTGCTGGAACTCTTTCCGGTTAGAGTGGCTTTGGAAATTTGGGGCGATCAGCTCGCTAACAAAAGAATCATTATCAATACAGATAATAGAGGTGTATTATTCGCTTTAAACTGTCTTTCTTCAAAATCGTTACTGGTCATAAAACTTTTGCGTTATTTAGTTCTCTTATGTTTAAAATTAAACATTTGGATTAAGGCAAAACATATACCTGGCAATCTTAATGTCATCGCTGATGCCTTGTCTCGATTCCAGATGGCTCGCTTCAGACAGCTATAAACAAAAAGCCCCACGCAGATCTGGTTGGGTACCGCTGCCCGAGTCATCTTTGGGATCTAATTTAAACCCAGTAATCCAGGTTATTAAGAATTCGATTGCTCAAAAAACATGGACCAATTATTTGGTTGCATGGGAAAGGTGGTTGAATTTCAATAAGGAATTGGGTTCTCCTGCTTTACCACCTTCTGAGAGTTCGATATTAGCATTTCTTTGTTCTTTAATTCAATCGGATTTTTCCTTTAATCACATTAATACAATATTAGCAGGAGTTTCTTTTTTCCTGAAGCTGAATAATTTCCCAGCCTGTAACAGTTTCTTTTCTGTTAAACAAGCTTTAAAAGGTTTACGGAAGGTTAAGTTGGCTCCAGATAAGCGAAGGCCAATTACTTTGGACACTTTGTCAAAGCTGTGTTTGGCTACTCCTTTTGTTTGCATCTCGGAATACGAAGCTATTTTATTTCATGCTGCATTCGTTTTGATGTTTTTTGCGGCCTTTCGTATATCCGAGATGTTGCCAAATAACAAACACAGTTTAGAAGGTTTGTTTTATCAGAAGTATCCTTTTCAGACGATAAGGTCTTTGTTTTTGTCAGAAAATCAAAAATGGATAGATCAGGCAAAGGCCAGTGGCTCAATCTATTCGCTTTTGGTGACTCCATCCTCTGTCCTTTATTAATTCTCAAAAAATACCTTTCAGCCAGACCAGCTTCAGGTCAGCATTTTTTGTTCACATAGATTCATCTCCTATGACAAAATTCCAGTTTTCAGCAGTCTTAAAACGTTGTTTTACTCATTTGGGCCTTTCCCTTTTCAAATTTTCTACTCATTCTTTCAGAATTGGAGCTGCTACTGAAGCTGCTAGATTGGGTTTGAGTGATGAAGTTATTATGAGATTAGGTAGATGGGAGTCTAGTAGATTTAACATTTACATCCGTCCTAACTTGTCTCTTTGATTATAGGTGAAAAATCTTGCATTTGGATATTTGGCCATTCATACATTTACTGGGCTCATAAGAGAGCTGCTCAGCGTTGCTATGGTTCCAACTTATCCTTGCCTGCTGATAAGTTTGTTATACTTTGGAAAGGTATTCGTGGTCTACAATGGTCTAATCTTTTCCTTCACATTTCTGAATTATTTCTTTCTTGGCCTTATCCATCTATCATAATTTTACACGTTGGAGGTAACGATGTTGGTAGATTAAAAACTTTGGATTTAATGTTTTTAATGAAGCAAGATTTGCATCGTTTAAGATTAATGTTTCCAAATACATGTGTTGTTTTCTCTGAAATGGTGTCTCGACTGCATTGGTTATATTCTAAAGACAGCAGACCACTGGAAAAGATAAAGCGGAGAATTAATCATTCAATTGAAAAATGTTTAACATCAATCGGGGGGATCTCCTTCCGTCACGTAGATTTGGAAGGTGGTTTTCCTGGTCTTTACAGACAAGATGGTGTACATCTTTCAGATGTTGGTCTTGACATTTTCAATTTAGGTCTTCAAAATTGCATTGAACAGGCCGCGGTGCTGGGGTAGCCTGGTTTTGTTTTCAAAACCCGGCTGGTGGGGACTTGTTTATGAATTTAATTTTTCAGCTCGAGTCCTATGAATGAGCAAGTTAGAATTGGTTTTAATTTGAAAGAATATTTATTATATTTCATGGTTTATTGAATAAAGTTATTTGTTTAATTCTAATACCAATAAAGGTGCCGCGGCCAATTTTATTCCAACCTGTTGCAGTGTGATTATTTATTGTTATATAGTGCAACCTACAATTCCATGAACAGTGGGCGCAATAAAGCGCCCGCATCATGGGATTGTGGTTGCCAAAGAAAAATATTTTATAAAGTTTTAATTTAAAAAAAAAAAAAAAAAAAAAGAGGTCACGAGGCAAGGAGCGGGAAAAACGTTTTCTCCTCAGACTAAGAGGCTATATGAGCCTCTGTGTGACAGACCCGCTCACACTTGCCCTGAAGTGGCTTAAGTTTGAGCTCCCCTTCCCTCCCACCCTTGTCGCTGGCACTATTATGTGGTTATGTCACCCTTGAATCAAGGGGGGACTTGTTTTTTATGAATTTAATTTTTCAGCTCGAGTCCTATGACTGAGCAAGTTAGAATTGGTTTTAATTTGAAAGAATATTTATTATATTTCATGGTTTATTGTATAAAGTTATTTGTTTAATTCTAATACCAATAAAGGTGCCGCGGCCAATTTTATTCCAACCTGTTGTAGTGTGATTATTTATTGTTATATAGTGCAACCTACAATTCCATGTAATCACTTAAAAAAAAGGGAAAAAAGGTATTTATAATGTTTTTTAACCACCTCAATACAGGGCACTTTCACCCCCTTCCTGCCCAGGCCATTTTTCAGATTTTAGCGCTATCACACTTTGAATGACGATTGTGCGGTCATGCTACTCTGTTACCATGTGAAATTTTTATCATTTTCTTCACACAAATAGAGATTTCTTATGGTGGCATTTAATCACTCCTGGGTTTTTTATTTTTTCCTAAAAAAATAAATAAAAAGACTGTAAATCTTGAAAATAAGTAATTTTTCTCCTTCACTGATGGGCGCTGATGAGGCGGCACTTATGGGCACTGATTAGGTGACACTGATGAGCACTGATAGGTGCCACTGATGGATGGCACTGATGGGCACAGATAGGTGGCACTGGTGGGCATGGATAGGCAGCACTGATGGGCATTGATGGTTGGCATTGATGGGCAGCAGTGATAGGCATTGATGAGGAGCACTGATAGTCAGCACTGACTGGCATCACTAATGGCCACTGATTGCTGGCAGTGGTGGGCACTGATTGCTGGCAGTGGTGGGCACTCATTCCTGGCACTGGTGGGCACTTATTGCTGGCACTGTGGGGGCTTTATTGTAATCAGGGTACTGATGCTTAGTGCCCTGATTACATTCCTAGATGTCCTCTGCGAGGAGATGCCGCTGATTGGCTCTCCTATCCTCACACTCTGTCAGTGTGAGGCTAGGAGCGCCTATTACCGGCATCTCCGTGTTTACATGTGACTGTCTGTGATTGGACACAGCCAATCACATGGTTAAAGAGACGCGGCCGTGGCTCTTCACAGAGCTTGGGGTTTCGCCGTGTTCTAGCAACACAGCTCAGATGCGATTGGCACGTGCGGGCGTGCAAGAGCAGCTGTTCTGGGAAGCCATCATATGAAGTCCAACCAGAATGAGAGCCCCCCCCCCACTCTGAGGCAGCTCCACGCTCGCCAACAGCCATTTTCCACTCGCAAAGTGGTTAAATATATACAAAAATGTTTTTCTTTTCATTTCTATTTTAAACTGAATGGGTTGTTTTACAATCACTGTAAGCTACCGATCTCTGTAAACAGGCTGCTTCAGGTAAAGCAGAAAAGAACCAACAGGAACACATAGGAAAAGGAGCTGGGTGCTCCACAGCCTCCACCTGTTGTCTCGATATGAAAATATAAAATATGTATTTGCAATATTTTTTATCTATTCAACTTAAAAAATATATGTTTAAGGAAATGTGGACTTGTATGGACTGCTTATTGATCTGTCCATTGCTTGATATATACACAGTCCATACAAGTCTATAAATATGCCAGGCATTTTCATATTACTTTGCCAAACTAGCTATTGAAATGCATTATAAACAAGGTCACAGCAAGGCAGGCCTGCTAATAGTACAAGTTTCTGATCTGAAGTCTGCATGCTTATTTACTGCAAGTGTTCAGGAGAGTAAGGGAGTTTTGCCAAAATATTATTTACAATTTAAATTCTGCATGAAATAAATCTGCCTGGCCATGGATAGTGACATTCTTTTCTGCAAACTGTAATTCACAAATATACTGCTTTCCCACAAACAAAAACAGACTTAGGCGATGCAAACAGATGTCATAGAAAAGTAACAAAGGCGTTTCACCTTTGCCATCTCATGTTCCCCAATGAAAAATCAATAGCCGGAAGACCTAATATAGAACAAACTAGTCTGTAAATTAATCAGTAAGATTAAGATGAATGGCAGACACCCAGAAACACTTAAGAAAATGAAAAGCTCTTTGCCTTTATCTTGGCAATAGGATGCAGACCGTTAAAAAACAAGTACTGTGATTTCTTCAATACACAACAAGCTTCAAAAAATGATCCAGTTATATGCTGGTACAAAGGTATTATTTGTAATTAAATAAATTAACTACTAGGTCCCCTGCCCATGGGGCTGTCCAGCAGCAGTGCTTCCCTCCAAGCAATTTAGGTCGGCCATAGATGAGTCGAAAACCACACGAAAGCAAAAATGGTGCATACCTTTATGCCATCATTTGTTTACTTTTTCTAAACAAAATTCAGCATGTTCGATCAGGTACTTTCGATTGCAGCAGAAAAATAGCGTTTTGCAGCTGGCACACTAATGATGCGAAAAAGGAATGACCAAGAATTTTTATTTTGACTCCTCTATGGCCCGCTTTAGTGCACTCAGGAGGGATATATATTATAGAGAGAGAGAGAGAGAGAGATATCTCTCTCTATATATATATCTCTATATATATATCTATACATATATATATAGATATATCTATATATATAGATATATCTATATATATACTGTGTATGTGTATATACAGGGCTCAACATTTCAAGTCCTGAGCTACTAGCCAGGCTTTAAGGGTTTAAGCAGTTGCCCCGCCCAACCCCTACCATGCCCCGCCCCTAATCACACCCCTAAACACGCCTTCATAAATGATCTCATGAAATGACACTTAAATGTTTTATGGACAATTAAGTTACAAAAATAAATATTAAACAACAACTTTATCAGTGCAGCCCCACCTGTGCCCATCAGTGCAGCCCTACCTGTGCCCAATACAGTGTGACCTGTGCCTGTGCCCAATACAGCCTCGCCTGTGCCCAATGCAGCCTCACCTGTGCCCAATGCAGCCTCACCTGTGCCCAATACAGCCTCATCTGTGCCCAATACAGCATGGAAGGCCTGTGCACAATGCAGCCTCACCTGTGCCCACCTGTGCCCAATGCAGCATGACCAATGCCCAATACAGCCTCATCTGTGCCCAATACAGCGTGGCCTGTGCCCAATGCAGCCTAACCTGTGCCCAATACAGCGTCATCTGTGCCCAGTACAGCCTCATCTGTGCCCAATACAGCGTGGCCTGTGCCCATTGCAGCCTCACCTGTGCCCACCTGTGCCCAATGCAGCGTGACCAATGCCCAATACAGCCTCATCTGTGCCCAATACAGCGTGGCCTGTGCCCAATGCAGCCTAACCTGTGCCCAATACAGCGTCATCTGTGCCCAATACAGCCTCATCTGTGCCCAATACAGCATGGCCTGTGCCCAATGCAACCCCACCTGTGCTTACCTGTGCCCAATGCAGCGTGACCTGTGCCCAAAGCAGCGTGACCTGTGCCCAATGCAGTGTGACCTGTGCCCAATGTAGCCTGCCTGTTCCCAATGCAGCGTGGCCTGCCTGTGACCAATGCAGCGTGACCAGTGCCCAATACACTCTCATCTGTGCCCAATATAGCATGGCCTGTGCCCAATGCAGCCTCACCTGTGCCCACCTGTGCCCAATACAGCACTACCTGTGCACAATGCAGCCTCACCTGTGCAGAGGAAGAGACGAGTTGTCCAGATCAGCAGAGAGTGGGATTGTCTGCTGTAATAGCTTTCATTTGAATTTCCCGTGTTCCTGGGGCTCACCGTCACATAGCCCCACCTCTTGCCCCGAGGCCTTTGATGATGTCACATGTCCCGAATTGGACCAGTATTCTATCAAAAGCGCTGGGCCAAGAGGTGGGGCTATGTGACGGTGAGCCCCAAAACACAGGAAATTCTAATGAAAGCTATTACAGCGGGCAATCCCGCTCTCTGCTGGTATGGACAGTGCCGCCAGTGCTCGCCACCCTCACTCTGAGGCAGCCCCACGCTCGCCAACAGCCATTTTCCACTCGCAAAATGCAGGTGCGCGAGTGGAAAATTTGAAGGCTGATATATATATATATATATATATATATATATATATACATACACAGTAATATATGCATTATACCTATCTATTCCAGCAGGTGGTGCTGTAGTATTATAGCGTATAGTTCATGTATTCTATGATATGAGAGGAAGTACCCTCTGTATCTAAGTGTGCACTTGTTTGTGTTTAGCTTCCTGTTTCTGTCTACATGATGTAAAGACATAATCTAACATCCTCCATAAAAGTAAAGCCATTTACTGTATCCAAGAAGCTTCCAGTGCTTACTTACAATACTCTGCACAGGTTATGGGTCCCAGGCATTGGAGAGGATACCCCAGGCACAGCCAGAAAACCCAGCAGCACCTAGGCACCGGAAAAAGAATTTTGCAAATCTGTGAGTACATTGAGTACTGTATATAAGCAGCTGAAAGATGGCAAGTGGTTCAGATGTGAAGTTTGCAATCGCAAAGCTGAATATCCCTGTATGTTGCAGTCGTTCAGGTGCTTATCTAATAGTTTCTTGAAACTATCCATGCCCCCCGCTGAGACCACCCCCTGTGGAAGGGA
This sequence comes from Aquarana catesbeiana, assembly GCF_042186555.1. NCBI lineage: Eukaryota > Metazoa > Chordata > Amphibia > Anura > Ranidae > Aquarana > Aquarana catesbeiana. Next base: position 246,009,584 of record NC_133325.1, on the reverse strand, counting down.
ATTCCACATCCTTGCTGCTCTTACAGTAAAGAACCCTCTACATAGTTTAAGGACCTCTTTTCTTCTAATTTTAATGAGTGGCCACGAGTCTTGTTAAACTCCCTTCCGCGATAAAGTTTTATCCCTATTGTGGGGTCACCAGTAGGGATGAGCCGAACACCCCCCTGTTCGGTTCGCACCAGAACATGCGAACAGGAAAAAAGTTCGCTCGAACACAGCGAACACCGTTAAAGTCTATGGGACACGAACATGAATAATCAAAAGTGCTAATTTTAAAGGCTTATATGCAAGTTATTGTTATAAAAAGTGTTTGGGGACCCGGGTCCTGCCCATAGATCAATGCAAAAAAAAGTTTTAAAAACGGCTGTTTTTTCAGGAGCAGTGATTTTAATAATGCTTAAAGTCAAACAATAAAAGTGTAATATCCCTTTAAATTTCGTACCTGGGGGGTGTCTATAGTATGCCTGTAAAGGGGCGCATGTTTCCCGTGTTTAGAACAGTCTGACAGCAAAATGACATTTCGAAGGAAAAATTCCATTTAAAACTACCCGCGGCTATTGCATTGCCGACAATACACATAGAAGTTCATTGATAAAAACGGCATGGGAATTCAACACAGGGAAACCCCGAACAAAATAAAAAAAAAAAAAACGTGGGAGTCCCCCTAAATTCCATACCAGGCCCTTCAGGTCTGGTATGGATATTAAGGGGAACCCCGGCCAAAATTTTAAAAAAATAATGACGTGGGGTTCCCCCTAAATTCGGGTCTGGTATGGATTTTAAGGGGAACCCCGCGCCAAAAAAAAAAAGAAAACGGCGTGGGGTCCCCCCAAAGATCCATACCAAACCCTTATCCGAGCACGCAACCTGGCAGGCTGCAGGAAAAGAGGGGGGGACGAGAGTGCGCCCCCCCTCCTGAACTGTACCAGGCCACATACCCTCAACATTGGGAGGGTGCTTTGGGGTAGCCCCCCAAAACACCTTTTCCCCATGTTGATGAGGACAAGGGCCTCATCCCCACAACCCTGGCCGGTGTTTGTGGGGGTCTGCGGGCGGGGGGCTTATCGGAATCTGGAAGCCCCCTTTAACAAGGGGACGCCCAGATCCCGGCCCCCCTGTGTGAAATGGTAAGGAGGTACTTACCCCTACCATTTCACTAAAAAACTGTCAAAAATGTTAAAAATGACAAGAGACAGTTTTTGACAATTCCTTTATATAAATGCTTCTTCTTTCTTCTATCTTCCTTCATCTTCTTCTTCTGGTTCTTCTGGCTCCTCTGGTTCTTCCTCCAGCGTTCTCGTCCAGCATCTCCTCCGCTGCGTCTTCTATCTTCTTCTCCTCGGGCCGCTCCGCACCCATGGCATGGGGGGAGGCTCACGCTCTTCTCTTCATCTTCTTCTTCATCCTATTCTCTTCTTCCTTCTTCTCTTCTTCATTTTCTTCTCCGGGACACTCCGCACCCATGCTGGCATGGAGGGAGGCTCCCGCTGTGTGACGGAGTCTCCTCGTCTGACGGTACTTAAATAACAGGGGGCGGGGCCACCCGGTGACCCCGCCCCCCTCTGACGCACGGTGACTTGACGGGACTTCCCTGTGACGTCACGGGGAATGCCACAGGAAAGTCCCGTCATGTCCCGTGCGTCAGGGGGGCAGGGTCACCGGGTGGCCCCGCCCCCGTTATTTAAGAACCGTCAAACGAGGAGACGCCGTCACACAGTTCGGGGTTTCCCTGTGTTGAATTCCCATGCCGTTTTTATCAATGAACTTCTATGTGTATTGTCGGCAATGCAATAGCCGCGGGTAGTTTTGAATGGAATTTTTCCTTCGAAATATCATTTTGCTGTCAGACTGTTCTAAACACGGGAAACATGCGCCCCTTTACAGGCATACTATAGACACCCCCCAGGTACGAAATTTAAAGTGATATTACACTTTTATTGTTTGACTTTAAGCATTATTAAAATCACTGCTCCTGAAAAAACGTCCGTTTTTAAAACTTTTTTTTGCATTGATCCATGTCCCCTGGGGCAGGACCCAGGTCCCCAAACACTTTTTATGACAATAACTTGCATATAAGCCTTTAAAATTAGCACTTTTGATTTCTCCCATAGACTTTTAAAGGGTGTTCTGCGGCATTCGAATTTGCCAAGAACACCCCAAATTGTTCGCTGTTCGGCGAACTTACGAACAGCCAATGTTCGAGTCGAACATGAGTTCGACTCGAACTCGAAGCTCATCCCTAGTCACCAGTATGGTATTTGTATATTAAAATCATATCCCCTCTCAAGCATCTCTTCTCCAGAGAGAATAAGTTCAGTGCTCGCAACTTTTCCTCATAACTAATATCCTCCAGACCCTTTATTACCTTTGTTGCCTTTGTACTCGCTCCATTTCCAGTACATCCTTTCTGAGGACTTGTGCCCAAAACTGGACAGCATACTCTAGGTGCGGCCGGACCAGAGTCTTGTAGAGCAGGAGAATTATCGTTTTATCTCTGGAATTAATCCCCTTTTTAATGCATGCCAATATTCTGTTTGCTTTGTTAGCAGCAGCTTGGCATTGCATGCCATTGCTGATCCTATCATCTACTAGGACCCCCAGGTCCTTTTCCATCCTAGATTCCCCCAGAGGTTCTCCCCCCAGTGTATAGATTGCATTCATATTTTTGTCACCCAAATACATTATTTTAATTTTTTCTACATTGAACCTCGTTTGCCATGTAGTTGCATTAATTTGTTCAGATCTTTTTTGCAAGGTTTCCACATCCTGTGGAAAAGTTATTGCCCTGCTTAGCTTAGTATCATCTGCAAATACAGAGATTGAACTGATTACCCCATCCTCTAGGTCATTTATGAACAAATTAAACAGGATTGGTCCAGGCACAGAACCCTGGGGGACCCCACTACCCACCCCTGACCATTCTGAGTTCTCCCCATTTATCACCACCCTCTGAACTCGCCCTTGTAGCCAGTTTTCAATCCATGTACTCAGCCTATGGTCCATGCCAACGGACCTTATTTTTTACAGTAAACATTTACAGGGAACTGTGTCAAATGCTTTTGCAAAATCCAGATACACCTCGTCTACAGGCCTTCCTTTATCTAGATGGCAACTCACCTCCTCATAGAAGGTTAATAGATTGGTTTGGCAGGAAAGATTCTTCATGAATCCATGCTGATTACTGTTAATGATACCTTTCTCATTACTAAAATCTTGTATATGGTCCCTTATCATCCCCTCCAAGAGTTTACATACTATTGATGTTAGGCTAACTGGTCTGTAATTCCCAGGGATGTATTTTGGGCCCTTTTTAAATATTGGTGCTACATTGGCTTTTCTCCAATCAGCTGGTACCATTCCAGTCAGTAGACTGTCCGTAAAAATTAGGAACAATGGTCTGGCAATTACTTGACTGTTTTCCCTAAGTCCCCTTGGGTGCAAGCCATCTGGTCCCGGTGATTTATTAATGTTAAATTTCTCAAGTCTAATTTTAATTCTGTCCTCTATTAACCATGGAGGTGCTTCCTGTGATGTGTCATGAAGATAAACACTGTAGTTTTGGTTACTGAAGCCCCCCGATTCCCTCGTGAAGAATGAGGAGAAGAATAAATTCAATACCTTCGCCATCTCCCCATCCTTTGTAACCAGATGTCCTTCCTCATTCTTTATGGGGACAATATGGTATGTTTTCCCTTTTTTACTGTTTACATACTTAAAGAATTTCTTGGGATTTTTTTTGCTCTCCTCCGCTATGTGTCTTTCATGTTCTATCTTAGCCGTCCTTATTGCACCCTTACATTTCTTGTTGCATTCTTTATAAAGTCTGAATTCTGATGATCATCCCTCAATCTGGTATTTTTTGACAGCCTTCTCGTTTGCTTTTATATGCATTTTTACATTCGAGTTAAGCCACACAAATTACCAGCTGTGAAAGTTTAAACTCAACAAGGATGACTTGTGGCAAGTGCTGAATACAGACAGACCCACAAATGGAGAGACGGAGGAATGGGATAGGAAGGATAGACAGGCAAAAGCAATCATAAGCTTGCTAGTTGAAGATGACCAGCTTATCCACATAAGAACAGAGAAAACAGCCAAAGCTATTTCTACTAAGAAAGTTATACAAGATGCGACTACAAGAAGGCCAGCAAATATGTAACTACGTGAAAGCTATGTTAGAAATCATAGAACAGCTACTCACCATCAGAGAGGACATCAAAGATAACCATATTGTTGTCCTGCTCCTCTGCAGCCTTCCAGAGACATATACTGCTCTTATTAACGCTTTAGAAACCAGACCCGAGCAGGAGCTGACACTGGAATATGTCAAAGGCAAATTAATCGATAAATATGACAGAAGGAAAGAAATACACACCATGATGACAAAGCTCTTAAGATGTACAAAGGCCCAAAGCACAACAAAAAAAGCAGAGCCTGTTTTCGCTGTAAAAGGACCGGTCACTTAAAAAAGGACTGATCTATCTGGAAAGCTGAGCAGCAAAAGCTAAAGCTTTCCACAAAAGAAAGAGTCAAAGCAATCACAAAGGAAACTGAAGGTACATCAAGGAGTGGCACCTCTAAAGTGACACAGAGCAGCAAGCCATGAGGCTGGTGCATGGACTCAGGTGTGACAAGGCACATGATTAGCAATGAGACCTTCTTCACAAACACTGATTACAGTGCAAAAGACAAAGTTTTCCTAGCAAACGGCAAAAGCATCACATCTGAAGGTAAAGGCCAGGGCTTCCTAAACTGCATTACACCACAAGGCAAGCAAAGTATCCTTGTAAAGAAAGTGCTGTATGGTCCAGAACTAGAAGGCAGCCTTCTATCTGTCAGGAAAGGCGTCAGCATAGTACAGCTGCTGTTTCCAGACACACACATATGCGCATGCGCCAACAAAGAACGAGCAGAACATTGCATATGTGAACGAACGAGCTTCAGTACTGGCTAATTGCTGTTTGGTCTACAGCATTCTGTGTATGTTCCTGATTCCTGTGTTTGACTTCTGATCCTGACCCGGCTTGCTCCTGACCATTTCTGTCTGCTACCTGCTCCGACCCCTGGCTTCACCCCAGATTCTGTCTCTGCATGCTGCTCCTGTTTGAACCTGCATCTGTTGCCACTCTGCCTGTGACCCGACTACGCTACAGCCTGCCATTTGTACCTGATCTGCCCGCCCGTTACCAACCCGACTCGTCTGACCCAGCTTCCAGCTCCTCCAGCCTGCTACAACTCCTTCAGTCCAGCTCAGCATCTTCAGGCTCCTGCTTCCTGTTGTGCATCCACGGTCTGTCATCAGCCAAGCCCTGCCAGCCTGTCTGCTGTCTCATCTGCCTACTATCAGTCAATCCTGGTTTCCTTCCTGTGGGTTCCTGGCTACTACCCGCACAGATTACTGGACTGATCCTAGGCGCTCTTACCCTGGCGTGTTCCAGTGCCTGCTTTCCCACCATCAATGGCCCTCGAGCCGGAGCTGTACGAGAGGCCTTCCTCTGCACATCAGGCTTACCAACCAGGTACGTGACACTATCAGTGAATAGTCTTGCAAATAACGGCCTCACAGTTAAGTTCCAGGGTGATGAATGCACAATTCACAATAATAAGCAATTCCTTGCAAAAGAAGAACTGGATGATCACCTATACAAGCTCATTACCACAGACCAGCAAGCCAATATAGTCTCTAAAGACCCACACAGCAAATGTATTCATTTATGGCACAGGCGGTGGCACAGAAGTCCAGAATCTATATAGGACATTATAAAGAGAGGCTTATCAAAAGATTTGACAATAGCTCCTTGCAAAGTGTTCTTGCAATGCAAGTGCTGTATTGAAGCAAAAGCCACATGTGCTCCCTTTCCACAGGCATCTCAAAGAAAATCTAACCAACCCCTGCAGCTCATACACAGTGACGTGTGCGGTCCAATGAAAACTCCCACATCAGGCGGGAACAGATATCTACTGACTTTCATTGATAATTATTCCAGATACACAACTACTTCTCTGATGAAACACAAGAATGAAACATCAGAGAAACTTCAAGAGTTCGTTGCCATATCTAGGAACAAATTCCAATGAAAACCAGGAATAATAGGCATCGACAATGGGGGATAATACATAAGCAAAGAAGTGGCCTCATACCTGAAGAGACAAGGAATAGTACACCAGACAACCACACCATACACTCCTGAACAAAACGGTGTAGCAGTAAGGAAAAATCACCCTCTTATAGAAATGGCCATGTGCATGTTGTCGGATGCCAACCTTCCTCAAAAGTACTGGAGAGAAGCAGTCATGACTGCAACCTACCTACAGAACAGACTACCCTTGAGCCATTAAAAGTACTCCATTTGAAATGTGGCATGGATCAAAGACTAGCAAAAGGGCACATCAGTGTGTTTGGATGTAAAGCATATGCCTATATTCAAAGTGAGAAACAATCCAAGCTGGAGAAGAGAGCCATAGAGGGCATTCTAGTAGGCTACAGTGAGCAAACTAAGGGTTACAGAATCCTACACCTAAAGACTGACAAAATGACAATAAGCCGTAGTGTTTATTTTGATGAGAGCCCATCATCAGAAACACTGATCCCTGAAAGCTGTGAAGTGAATATGCCAAGCAAACCAGAAGAAAAGGTCAACCAAAGCGAACCTGTACAGGAGTCCGAACAAGAGATGGAACTCACAACGCCTAAATCAAGTTCCCCACCAGATCCTGCTTAACTGCCTGAAGTCAGAAGGTGCACTCGGACCACAAAGGGGATATCACCCCGCAAGCTGTCATACACTGTCAAAACACACAACATACTTAAACCAACATCCTGGAAAGATATAGAAAAAATGCCAAAACCTGAAGCCAATAAATGGAGAAAAGCAGCAGAAAAAGAACTAAAGTCACTTCAAGAAAATAAAACCTGGACACATATAGAGCTCCCTCCTAACCACAAAACTATAGGAAGTAAGTGGACTTTCAAAGTAAAGTCAGATGCAGAAGGGAACATTCACAAATAAAAAGCCAGACTAGTTGCCAAGGGTTACTCCCAGAAATTCAGTGAAGATTATGATGAAACATTAATTTGCTCCTGCCTTAAAACACTCCACCATCAGAGCGCTTCCTAGCTTTGCAGCTGCGAAGGGCATGCAAGTGAAACACCTAGACGTTAAAAATGCTTTCCTATATGGAGACATTAAGGAAGATCTCATGGAGCAACCACCCGGGGTTTGAGCAAGGAGACAACCTTGTGTGTAAACTTCAGAAGTAACTCGGTCACATATTCTTGTCCGGTGGTTTTTCTCTAAACATTATCTTGTAACCATGTTTGATTGTTTTCTGGACCCATTGGTCCGTGACTTTCTCCGCCCATACCCTCCAAAAGGACGCCATCTGGCACCCACCTGGAGGGGACGGACGGCCAAACCGTCAAAAAGACTTCACCGCTTTCTTAGCGGTCTGAGCAGCCTTGGACTTCACGTTCTGAAGAAAGGAGCTTTGTGTGCCTCTCCATTGGGGTCTCGTATATTCTGGACCCGGTCTATACGACCTGGCCTCACGCGCTCTTCTGAACTCTGGTTGGCCTGACTGAACAGCTTGCTGTCTCCTTTTGGGTACTCTAGGTACATTACATATTTTATTTTGTTATTTAACCACTTCCTGCCCGGCCTATAGCAAAATGACAGCCGGGTGGTGGTTCAGTTATCCTGACTGGGCGTCATATGCTGTCCAGCAGGATAACTGCTGGCGCAGGCCCATGGGGGCGGGCAATGCGGCGATCGGGGGTGGGCCGTGTCAGTCTGACACACCGATCTCAGTAAAGAGCCTCTGATGGAGGCTCTTTACCATGTGATCAGCCGTGTCCAATCACGTTTATTGGCTTTTCCTCACTCGCGTCTGACAGACGCGAGTAGAGGAGAGCCAATCGGCGGCTCTCCTGACAGGGGGGGTCTGCGCTGATTGTTTATCAGCACAGATCCTCCGCGGATGCCCACATTGGACCACCAGGGTTGCCTCCAGGACCACCAGGGATGCCCACCACACATGGATGACCATGTATGCCCCCCATATGCCACCAGGGATATCACACAGTGCCCAAAATATGCCAATCAGTGCCCACAAATGGTTCCAGTCAGTGCCCACTACTAATGCCTGCCAGATGTCTCCTCATCAGTGATGTCCAGCAGTGCCATCTATCAGTGTCCATCAGTGCCACCCATCAGTGTCCATCAGGGCCACCCATCAGTGCCCATCCGTGACACCTATCAGTGCCCATCAGTGCCGCCTACGAGTTCCCATCAGTGCCGCCTATCAATGCCCATCATTGCTGCATAGCAGTGCCGCCTATCAGTGCCCATCAGTGCAGCCTATCAGTGCCCATCATCAGTGCCCATCAGTGCCAGCTCATTGGTGCCACCTCATCAGTGCCCATCGGTGCCGCCTTATCAGTGCCCATTAGTGCAGCCTCATCAGTGCCCGTCAGTGAAGGAGAACTTATTTATTTACAAAATTTTATAACAGAAACAAAAAAAACCTTTTTTTTTTTCAAAATTTTCAGTCTTGTTTTATTTGTTGCGCAAAAAAAAAAAAAACCCAGCAGTGATCAAATACCACCAAAAGAAAGCTCTCTTTGTGGGAACAAAATGATAAAATATTTGTTTGGGTACAGTGTAGCATGACCCCGCAATTGTCATTCAAAGTGCTACCACTCTGAAAGCTGAAAAATTGGCCTGGGCAGGAAGGGGGTGTAAGTGCCTGGTATTGAAGAAGTGGTTAAAGCTTTCTACAACTTACTGATCACTCTAATGTACTGTGAGCTGTAGTAACAGTCATTGTTAGCAAGGGTTTCCTGAGATCTCAAAATTACTTCAAGGGATACTCTGGGGTTACATAGTTACATAGTAGTAGTCTGGTTGAAAAAGGACACAGGTCCATCTAGTTCAACCAATAAAAAGGGGGAATTTTTTTTTTAATATCCTGTATTTGTGATGGCGAAGCTTGGCACCCCAGACATTATGGAACTACATTTCCCCTGATGCTCATGCCCTCTGCAGTGTAGTTGAGCATCATGGGAAATGTAGTTCCAAAACATCTGGGGTGCCAAGGTTCGCCATCACTTTCCTATATACACAATCCTATACCCACAGTTGATCCAGAGGAAAGCAAAAAAAAAAAAAAAAACCCATGAAAGCAATGATTCGATTTGCTTCAGCAGGGGAAAAAATTCCTTCCTGATCCCCGAGAGGCAATCGGATGATCCCTGGATCAACTTTACCTGATAATAAATGTTGATAAAAGTATCCAGTTATATTATGTACATTTAGGAAAATAATCCAGGCCTTTTTAAAGCAATCTACTGAGCTGGACAAAACCACCTCTGGAGGGAGTCTATTCCACATTTTCATGCCGCGTACACACGATCGGAAATTCCGCCAGCAAAACTCCAATGAGAGCTTTTTGTCGGAAAATTTGACCGTGTGTATGCTCTATCGGTGTTTTGCTGGCGGAATTCCAGCCAGCAAAAGATTGAGAGCATATTCTCTTTTTTTCGGTCGGGAAAACTTCCTATCAGAAAATGCGATCGTCTGTACAAATTCTGATGCGCAAAATTCTTACGCATGCTCGGAAACAATTCGACGCATGCTCGGAAGCATTGAACTTCATTTTCTTGGCTCTTCGTAGTGTTGTACATCACCGCGTTCTTGACGGTCGAAAGTTCAGAGAACTTTTGTGTGACCACATGTATGCACGGCAAGCTTGAGCGGAATTCCGTTGGAAAAAGCATCCAAGTTTTTTCCAACGGAAAATCTGCTTGTGTGTACGGGGCATTACTGTGAAGAAACCTTTCCGTATTAGGAGATTATATCTCCTTTCTCCAGGTGTAAAGCGTGCCCCCTTATCTACTGTGATGCCCTTAAAGTGAATAACTCAAAACCAAGTTCACTATATGGAGCACTTATGTATTTGTACATATCCCCCCTTAATCTCCTCTGCTCAAGAGAGAATAGATTCAGGTCCTCTAATCTTACCTCATAGCTGAGCTCCTCCATGCCTCTTATCAGTATGGTTGCCCCTCTCTTCACTTTCTACAGTTCCCCGATATTTTTTTATGAGTTGGTGCCCAAAACTGAACTGCATATTCCAGATGAGGTCTTACTAATGATTTGTACAGGGGCAAAATAATATTTCTCTCTCTGGAGTCCATACCTCTCCTAATACAAGAAAGGACTTTGCTCGCTTTGGAAACTGCAGCTTTGCATTGCATGCTATTATTAAGCTTATGGTCTACTAAAACCCCCAGATCCTTCTCCACTATGGATTCCCCCAGTTGTACTCCCCCCTAGTATGTATGATGCATGCAAAGTGTATCTATATTCAAACTGTAAAACTATTGTGTGCATTTCCACATTGTATTTCCATTATTTTCAGCCTACCTCTATTAATCTGAATGATCTTGAAGTTTGTAAACTTACTTTGTGAAGATCACTGCACATTTAGGCTCCCTTCACACCTGGGCTTTTTGAGATTGTGGCAGAATCGGTGAGATTCTGCCCGCGATCTCAAAATGTACTACAATCGCAAAATACAGATCCAGGTGCCATTTTTTTTTAATTCACCTAAAACATGCAGTGCAGTTTTGCTGCCATTGTCACACGATTTATCGCGCAGCAATCGCAGCATGTGAAGCTTGTCGTCCAAAAAAAGGAGCAGGAGCTTCTTTTGGGCGACAAGCTTCAGGCAGTGTGATTTGCTGCGATTGCAGCAATACCACGCCTAGGTGTAAATGGAGCCTTACTTCCTTGAATTCTGTGTTATATATTCACTATATCCTGTGTGACTAGGCATTGCTATGTCACACATTTCACACAGCCTGCCTTCTGATCTACAGAGGTGCTGAGAGGAGGAGTTTTAGGAGGCGGAGTCAGCACGGGAATTACTGTTTGCAGAAAGCAAAGTACCATGGGACATGTAGTCCTTAGTAATTAAACATAAACAGCAGAGGATAAGCTGCAAAGCATACAGGGAAGCCAGAAAATTGTGGAAAGAGAGGGTAAGTAGACAGAACTCACAACATGAAAGGAGATTTTTCAAGTAAGTTTATATTGGATTGTAAAATATAACTATTGCTTTTACATAGTTGCCAATGTTTCAAAAAAACACTTTTGGCAAAGCATTACTTTAATTAGAGGTGGGGCATTCATTTATTATGGGTGTGATTTACAAGAAGTAAAGGAAAAGTGGGTGTGCTTTAAAGCACACTATATAGGGGCGTGGCTTAAATGGAGTGTGGTTAAATAGCGTCTGAGATGACTTACATGCAGAACGGAGTGCAGAATGAACTGCACTGCTGTGTTCCACAGGAGAAGTACAGGCAAACGAGCTTTGCATGAAAAGTAGACTCCATTCCGATCAGCACGGGATCAGCTCACATATACCCTGCTGATCAGAGCAGAGCGGGCGGATGACACATTCATGTTCGTTCAGTCTCTGCAGAGTGGATATGGACAGAGCCCATTCTGCTCTTTGAGCAGTCGGGAGTAAAAGGGACTCCACTGTCCATTGACACCAAACTACCCTCTGATCCAATCCGCCTAAACAACAGAGGATGGAAAAAAAGTATCTGAAAATGCCCCCTTTTTTTTGTTAATCCTACAGACACTGGATTGTGAGAAACTGCACTGCCCAATTTCTTCCAGTCAGGACAGTGCTACATTAAAAAAAGGAGATAAAAAGTAAATAAACAGCACTTCTTTACCTCTATCAAAAAGTCACACGATAAAAGTAAGAATGCTGTTAGCTGACATGACTGTGAGAAGTTGGGTAGTGCAGTTTTAGACCCCATACACACTATACAACTTTTTTTGTCTGATTTCCTATAGATTTACCAAAACCATGTAGTGCAAGGGCCTGCCTGATTGCATACAAATTGAAACTCTAATGCCCTGTACACACGATCAGACATTAATCGGACATTCCGACAACAAAATCCATGGATTTTTTCCGACGGATGTTGGCTCAAACTTGTCTTGCATACACACGGTCACACAAAGTTGTCGGAAAATCCGATCGTTCTGAACGCGGTACGTCAGGACTATAAACGGGGCAGTAGCCAATAGCTTTCGTCTTTTAATTTATTCTGAGCATGCGTGGCACTTTGTGTGTCGGATTTGTGTACACACGATCGGAATTTCCGACAACGGATTTTGTTGTCGGAAAATTTTATAGCAAACGCTCAAATTTTGTGTGTGGGAAATTCCTATGGAAAATGTGTGATGGAGCCCACACACGGTCGGAATTTCCGACAACAAGGTCCTATCACACATTTTCCGTCAGAAAATCCGACCGTGTGTACAGGGCATTAAGGTTTCACCACATATTATATGGTTTTGGTAAATCTGAAGGAAAAAATCTACAGATAATTGTAAAGTGTGTATCCAGCTTTAAACCCAATTTCTTACAGTCCAGTGACTACTGGATTAAAAAAAAAGTAAAAAAAAAACGGCATTTGCAGAGACTTTTTTTTTCTTTTTCTTTTATAGCATTGAGTAAGCATTTAAAGCTGGATACACACTATACAACTTTTGTTGTTCAATTTCCTTTAGATTTACCTTCAACTATGTAGTGCAAGGGTCTGCCTGGTTGCATACAAATTGAAAGTGTTTATGTCTGACCTCATATTATATGGTTTTGGTAGATCTAAAGGAAAAAATCTAAAAAAAAAATGTATAGTGTGTATCCAGCTTGTCGGGAGACATTGGCCAGCTCAAAAAAAAAAACGGCCGACATTCGACCCATGTGTATGTCGGTCTGTCCGATAGAAGCTGGCTGTTTGGCCAGCTTCTGTCGGATGAGCATGCTGGCAAACCAGCAGCCGACCAACTCCCGATCAGTGCTCTTAGCCAATGGCAGGGAATGCTGATAAGAGTGTTCTGGCGGTGGGGGGGGCGTCACCCTGTCAGAACACAATGTCTCCATACGGGAGATCATTGCACTAACTTTGCATAGTTGGTACAGCAGCTCCGACCTGAGCTGACAGTGTGTACCAGGCTTTTCCTCCATCTCCGTGTTGTTTACAAACATCCTCACATGCCCCAGCAGATGGCGGTCTGGGCACGCCCCCTCCCTGAGTCCCTCTCAATCAAACTTCAAGCCACGCTGACTCTGCCCCTTGGGAATGTTCAGTCTGAATGGAACCACCTGTGAGAGCACCTTGAAATCGTCAGCTGTTTGGGGAGGAGGTAGGGGAAGGGATCTCTGTCCCCGGGAAGCAATGGCTGGGGTTTGTTTTCTGTCTCTCCCACCGCCTGGCAGCACAATTGATCTTCTCCCTGAGTATTCCCATGTGAGTGACACAAACTGCGCCAGACACCCGCGGCACTGGCTGTAACTGTCCATAATCTAAAGCAACTGTGCTATTAGAATGCTGATGTTATAAAATGAACGTGTATGCTGTGATCATAGATCTCATTTAATGGAAACCTAAAAAGAGATAAACATCAAAGCTGCTATTGCTGACCTCTCCTTTGAAAAATGCTAGCTGCGCCTCAAGCAGAAATGTTCTGTTACATGCAAATAAGATATTATATTACCAGTCCTATTAAAAAATGCATAAATAGAATGCACAGATATTGCTTACCAACCTTTGAAAACCGCTGCTTGAAAGACCCCCACTCTAGAGGTCTCGTCTCTGCTCTATACTTAACCCTCACTAACTCCTCCAGCCCGTCACAGCTCCAATACATAAGTAAATGGGAGAAAGACCTTGGGGAATCAATAGATCAGGCCGACTGAAATAAAATCTGGGCAGCTGTAGTAAAATCCTCGCTTAATATACTGGCACAAGAAAATTCCTCTAAAGTGCTCTTGTTAGTATATGACACCAGAACGTAATGCCAAATTTGTCCCAAGAGCCACATTGGCCTGCTTTGTAGACTGTGGGGAAAGCGGTACCCTTGTACACATCTAGAGAGACACAGACCTAAAGTTGATTCTGGATCTGAGTATATAACATGATTAGGACACTTATCAACTGTAATTTGACACAGAACCCATGGGAAGCTTTGCTATGTAGATGCGTTTCTGATCCCTCTAAATGTGAACAAAAATTGGCAGAGTTTGTGTTTCTTGCAGGCAGGCAAATGTTAGTTAAAGCCTGGAAACAACCGATTATCAGCTTTACAGAGATGAAGCAGAGACTGATGGTCAATACAATATATGAAAAGCTTGTGGCAATACTCAGTTTCCTTAAAATTTGGCCTCCATGGCCAGACTACAATAGCCATATGAACATTGAACATATGAACATTGATCACTCTTCTTTTGCTTGAGTTCACCCATCAGAGCGACAGAACAACTGCCAGTCCCCACAGGTTTCCCTGTTCTCACCTTCTCACTCTCTACCCATAATTCATACCTCCCTTAATCATCTCTCTTTTACCTAGTCCTCCCCCCTGCCTCCTGCCTATCACCCACTTTTCTCTCTTCCTCTCTTTCTTTACCCACTATTTCTCTCCCTCGATATTCTGTATCTTTTCTATCCATTACCAGAAATAAGTCCAGATAACACTTGCTTCAAGTCCTTCTACTTTTGGCTAACTCTTATACAATTCTATATTGTAGAGATTGCTGTTATCAATATACTCTTCATAGCAAATTTCTCCAATGTCACTCTACATTTTATTGCTTCATACAACAACTTCTTGCCTTTTAGATCAGCTATAAACACTAATTGTGTTGTTTAGTATTAACTCTAGGATATGGATGTTCCCTTGCTTTACCTTATTGTTCTCATTTATTATACTGCAATCAATGTCTTTTGTATATGGCCTTTCTTGCAGTATGGCACTTCAAATATTGCTTCACTTTATAATCCCATTGTAATCCTCTATACCTCTATATACTTTTTGAAAAAAAAAGCAATAAACTTTTGGGAAATAAAATGCTAGCTGCTTGGTTGTCATGCTGACTTACAAATGTTAAAGCAGAACCCCAGCCAAAAAAACAAGAAAGACATTAATAGCCAGTTAGAAAATAAAATGACTTGGGGGCTAAGAATATGCACACATCATACATACTAGGGAGAGTACAATTTTGGGAATCAACAATGGAGAAGGATCTGGAGGTTCTGGTATATCATAGGCTTAATAATGGCATGTAATGCCAAGCTACGGTTTTCAAAGCAAGCAAAACATTTTCTTGTATTAAGAGAGAGTCCAGAGAGAGAGATATAATGCCCCTGTACAAATCATTAGTAAGACCTCATCTGGAATATGCGGTTCAGTTTTGGGCACCAGTTCTCAAAAAGATTATCGGGGAACTGGAGAGAGAACGGCAACCAAACTGATAAGAGGCATGGAGGAGCTCAGCTATGAGGAGAGATTTGAGAAACTGAATTTATTCTCTCTTGAGAAGAGGAGATTAAGGATCAATATGTTGATATGATATGATCAACATGTATAAATACATAAGTGGTCCATATAGTGAACTTGGTGCTGAGTTATTCACTTTAACATTATCAAAGAGGACAAGGGGCACTAGTTACATTTGGATGAAAAGATATTTAGTCTTCAAATACAGAAAGGTTTCTTCACAGTAAGTGCTGTAAAATGTGGAATAGACTTCCTTAAGAGCTGGTTCTGTCCAGCTCAGTAGATTGCTTTAAAAAAGGCCTGGATTATTTCCTAAATGTAAATAATTTAACTGGATACTAACATGTATGGGTAACGTTGATCCAGGGAATATCCTATTGCCTCTTGGGGGATCTGGAAGGATTTTTTCCCCTGCTGGAGCAAATTAGATCCTGCTTTGCTGGGGTTTTTTTTTTCCTTCCTCTGGATCAACTGTGGGTATAGGATTGTGTATAAAGGATTGTATATTTTTTTTCCCTTTTATTGATTGAACTTGATGGACTTGTGTCTTTTTTCAACCTGACTAACTATGTAACTATATGACTTATACTGCACTATTCCCCTCTCAGTACACAGCTTTCCCACGCAGTACTTTTTTCTGCCACTAGATGTGCTCTGTCTGATGACTAGCATCATTCAACCAACTTCCAGTACAGGTTGCCCTGGACCTGCCTCAGATTATGACTGGGAAGCAGAGTAATAAGCTTATTTCTCCGTGACTCTTCTATCGCCTCCTATCAGCATGCTTCTTGTCAGCAAATTAATTGACTGGCTTCTTGTACTGCTTCTCTCTCAAACACTCCAGCCCTGCTGATACCAACTCAAATACAGGTACATACTCTGCTTGTACTTAATTTAAAAATACATTTACCGATGTAACAGTTATTACAAAACTGCAATAATTTATTGATGCTCGTGTAAAAAAAGTCCTTAACCATCTGCCCACCATCATAATACATCCTGGACTTTAGGTGGAGATATCTGAATGATGCCTGCAGCTGCAGGCATCATTCAGATATCTTTTGTTCAGCCGGCGATACCCTGCAATATAAAAGCCATCATAGCGGCTGTTTAGCTGCTTTATTGCTTTTACAGGCGGCGAGAGGGGACGCCCCCCCTCCTCCCTCCAGTGCTTCTCCGGTCTCTCCCGTGCAATTGGAGAACCGGAGAATGAAACCGCTGGCATTGGTGGTTTACCATAGAGCTGGCCGTAGACTAAATGTCCCCGGAGGCTGGAAGTGACGTCATGATGCTATGCTATGCCCTTATCTATATGTTATGACACAATGTTACTAGGTCATCTTTTATTAATTACATAGTTACATAGTAGGTAAGGTTGAAAAAAGACCATCAAGTCCAACCTATGAATGTGATTATATGTCAGTATTACATTGTATATCTCTGTATGTTTCAGTCTATCAGGTGCTTATCTAAACTATCAATGCCCCCCCGCTGAAACCACCGCCTGTGGAAGGGAATTCCACATCCTTGCCACTCTTACAGTAAAGAACCCTCTACGCAGTTTAAGGTTAAACCTCTTTTCTTCTAATTTTAGTGAGTGGCCATGTGTCTTATTAAACTCCCTTCCGCGAAAAAGTTTTATCCCTATTGTGGGGGTCACCAGTATGGTATTTGTAAACTGAAATCATATGCCCCCTCAAGCGTCTCTTCTCCAGAGATTAAGTTCAGTGCTCGCAACCTTTCCTCATAACTAATATCCTCCAGACCCTTTATTAGCTTTGTTGCCCTTCTTTGTACTCGCTCCATTTCCAGTACATCCGTCCTGAGGACTGGTGCCCAGAACTGGACAGCAAACTCCAGGTACGGCCGGACCAGAGTCCTGTAGAGTGGGAGAATTATCGCTTTATCCCTGGAGTTAATACCCATATTAACGCATGCCAATATTCTGTTTGCTTTGTTAGCAGCAGCTTAGCATTGCATGCCATTGCTGAGCCTATCATCTACTAGGACTCCCAGGTCCTTTTCCATCCTAGATTCCCCCAGAGGGTCACCCCCTAGTGAGTAGATTGCATTCATATGTTTGCCACCCAAATGCATTATTTTACATTTTTCTACATTGAACCTCATTTGCCATGTAGTTGCCCACTCCATTAATTTGTTCAGATCTTTCCACATCCTGAGGAGAAGTTATTGCCCTGCTTAGCTTAGTATCATCCGCAAATACAGAGATTGAGCTGTTTACCCCATCCTCCAGGTCGTTTATGAACAAATTAAACACAATTGGTCCCAGGACAAAACCCTAGGGGACCCCATTTCCCACCCCTGACCATTCCGAGTAATCCCCATTTATAGAAAGGATATGGCCTCCCAAAGCAAAATTTAAAGTATGTTTCAATATAAATGTATCATCATCCAGGTTGAGAAGAATTATTTGGGAGTGTGGGCCCCACCCCAGACTCACCAAGAACACAGAAAAGGCAAGTGGACTATTGCGGTACATATAAAGTGAGTATGGCCATAAAGTTGAATTTTATCAATGACTTGTACTTTATGGCCATACTCACTTTATATGTACCACAATAGTCCACTTGCCTTTTTTGTGTTCTTGGTGAGTCTGGGGTGGGGCCCACACTCCCAAATAATTCTATTCCCCATTTATCACCACCCTCTGAACTCGCCCTTGTAGCCAGTTTTCAATCCATGTACTCAGACATGTGCGATTAGCTTCGTACGGATCGAAAATTCGTACAAATTTACGTAAATTTGTACATTTGGGAGGATCCGAAATATGAATTGCTATGCTTCCGAATTTTTTACAAAATACGAAATTTAGTTTACGAATTTCGGATCCAAATTCCGTTACAACGGAAATGAGAATGTTCCTTAATTACGATTATTTATTATGATGAAGTTAAAAAACCCAGGAAGTCAGCACAGAACAGGGATGGTGGGAGCCCCTCATAATAAATTCATCATAATGAACATTCGTAATTGTTACGAAAAGTTAACGAACCTAACGAAAATTCGTATTTCGTACAAATCCAAATTGAATTTCGGACACGAATTACGAAATACGAATTAATTCTAGTACGAAACGTAACAAAACTAAATGAATTTATTGACGGCGCACATATCTAGTACTCACCCTATGGCAGTAGTGTATTTAGGTTTTGTGCTGCCCTAGGCCTGACTAAACTTGTGCACCCCCTAAATTAAATATGACCCACCCCTTCCTGTCAAGACCACACCCCTTGCTGTTTAAGACACGCCCTGAAATTTTCGAGTGGGGACACTAGTTCTGAGTGCAAAGTGGGGCGGTACCATCTGTGATCGGCTGTGACTTCATCACCATATCTAATGGCTGTTCACCTCCCTCGTTGGCGAGTGGTGTCTCCGTGACACGCCGCCACCGAAGGTACAGGGCTGCGCGCACACGATCACGCGCATGCCCTGTTTAAATGGACGGACGTCATACGACGCCTGCCCAGAGCCGCGCCGCCTGGCCATCATATGATGGCCGGCGGGCGGCAATCGATTAAGCACAAAGTTCTGATCATTTTATGGAGAGGACTAAGTAGATATAACCATGCCAATGGTGCAGCAGAAAACATATATAGCACAGTGAGGAAGGTTTGTGGTCCAGGATGATAGGACAGTCAAAATTAGAAGTTGGGCCCCCCCCCTACAGTTGCGGAATGCCAGCCGTCCGCATACCGGAAGCAGTGTGGCTGCTTTATGGGGGCGCTAGAATAATTTGCCTCTCAGTCCAGTCCGCCCCATAAGACTGGTGCTACACTAACAGTGTAGCGCAAGCCGGAGGGGACTCTTTCCATGCTGCCCCCCTGCAAAGTGCTGCCCTAGGCCTGGGCCTTGTCGGCCTAGGCCAGGATACAGCGTTGCCCTATGGTCCATGCCAACGGACCTTACTTTGTACAGTGAACGTTTATGGGGAACTGTGTCAAATGCTTTTGCAAAATCCAGATGCACCACGTCTACGGGCCTTCCTTTATCTAGATGGCAACTCACCTCCTCATAGAAGGTTAATAGACCCGCCAGCCATTCCATGTTCACGCTGCTACTTCGGCCACATACTTCATACAAAGTCCCAAACATTCTTCTCATGCTAATTACTCGGCATAACATCATCTTTCACATTATACAAAAAAAATTGGGATAAATATTATGTTTTTTGTTAATTTTAATTCATGAAAGTGTTTTTTGTTTTTTTTGCTAAAAATGCATTTGAAAAATTGCTGCGCAAATACCATGTGACATAAAAAATTGCAACAACCGCCATTTTATTCCATAGGATCTCTGCTAAAAAAAATTAATATTATGTTTGGGGGTTCTAAGTAATTTTGTAGCAAAAAAACACAGATTTTTACATACAGTATCTCACAAAAGTGAGTACACCCTTCATATATTTGTAAATATTTTATTTAATCTTTTCATGTGACAACACTGAAGAAATGACACTTTGCTACAATGTAAAGTAGTGAGTGTACAGCTTGTATAACAGTGTAAATTTGCTGTCCCCTCAAAATAACTCAACACACAGCCATTAATGTCTAAACTGCTGGCAATAAAAGTGAGTACACCCCTAAGTTAAAATGTCCAAATTGGGCCCAAAGTGTCAATATTTTGTGTGGCTACCATTATTTTCCAGCACTGCCTTGTAATCCATGTCCTTAGTCTGCTTGTCTTCAGCAAACTGTTTGCAGGCTTTCTTGTGCATCATCTTTAGAAGAGGCTTCCTTCTGGGATGACAGCCATGAAGACCAATTTGATGCAGTGTGCGGTGTATGGTCTGAGCACTGACAGGTTAACCCCCCCACCCCTTAAACCTCTGCAGCAATGCTGGCAGCACTCATACGTCTATTTCCCAAAGGCAACCTCTGGATATGACGCTGAGCACGTGCACTCAACTTCTTTGGTCAACCATGGCGAGGCCTGTTCTGAGTGGAACCTGTCCTGTTAAATGGCTGTATGGTCTTGGCCACCGTGCTGCAGATCAGTTTCAGGGTCTTGGCAATTTTCTTATAGCCTAGGCCATCTTTATGTAGAGCAACAATTCTTTTTTTCAGATCCTCAGAGAGTTCTTTGCCATGAGGTGCCATGTTGAACTTCCAGTGACCAGTATGAGAGAGTGAGAGCGATAACACCAAATTTAACACACCTGCTCCCCATTCACACCTGTGACTCTAACAAGTCACATGACACTGGGGAGGGAAAATGGCTAATTGGGCCCAATTTGGACATCTTCACTTAGGGGTGTACTCACTTTTGTTGCCAGCGGTTTAGACATTATTGGCTGTGTGTTGAGTTATTTTAAGGGGACAGAAAATATTCACTGTTATACAAGCTGTATACTCACTACTTTACATTGTAGCAAAGTGTCATTTCTTCAGTGTTGTCACATGAAAAGATAGCATCAAATATTTACAAAAATGTGAGGGGTGTACTCACTTTTGTGAGATACTGTATAGGAGAGAAATGTCAAAATTGGCCAGTTGGCAAGTGGTTTTAAAGTAAACCTTTCATAAGAGTTATATGGGCAGTCAACGCTAACCTCTGATTTTGAAAATGTTAGCTGTCCGTCATGCTGATGCTACGCTTTCCAATTCACTGACTGTTTAGAAGTATAGAGATAAAAAAAAATAAAAGAAGAAGATTACAGACACTTTTCTGACACTTGTTTGCAGCATGCTTGTCTGTCTAGTTTGCTCCTTTTTTTTTTTTTTTCAGGAGGAGGCCGTAAAATGAAGCGCCTCATCTTCTCCCATGACAGCTATACTTTAAGGTTAGCGGCAAGTGGTAAACTCGCTAAAACTGCCAAAGTTTCAAATCAAAAGGTCATCTACTGTGATAACTCCTACTGCAAAGAAATGTACAAATGGAAGTGTGTTGTTTTATCTGTTCTAGAAGTACAAGAAAATACCTGTTGCTCATGACAGAAGTTAAGTGCTGTCCTGTTTCTTGTGCACACTTCCTGTGGTATCTCATGGAGTCTAATTAGCCCCCCACCCTGTTCTTATCTTGTGACCATAGAATAATTAGCCTTTGTGTTGTGGAGAATAAGAATGTGGGGGGGGGGGAGTAGTTTAACAAAGGACAACTGGCAGGACTGTCACCAATCAGTCCACCTTGCTCCCCATCTGGGCCTGATAGGATAACCATCTGGTCTGTCACTCGATTGTATGGAGATCTTTTCTACTTACAGTGGAAGTATCTTTCTTTGCAATTTATACCTTTGCAGCAGGCATTGGAGGAGTAGTGACATGTGTGTTTTATTATATGAATATGAAACCCAAAGATCTATTGTTTGTTACACTTATATAGGATATAGGATTTTGATGAGTGTCACAACTCTGTCAGCTCTATTGGTCCCAGTAGCACCGGACGATTACAGCGTTGGAGGTAGAGGGATCAGAAGAGGAAGATATCAGCTAATCACTCAGCCAGATGCACAAGGGACACATCCTATCGGCTATATATAAAGTCCCTTGTGCTGATTTTTGTTTTTTCATATGTGACTAAATTTAGTCTTTAATACCCTTCCATGTAGTAAGTTTATAATAGGATGTCTTGCTGATGCATTTTATAATAGTAATAATAAAACTAAGTTCTATGATATGTGCAGTCCTTCAGTTCACATAAAAAAGTGCCTTCATCTGACAATTTGTACTATGGTATTTTAATATAGGGAGTGTGTAAATCAAGGTAATTACTTGCATGCTATATTCAAATCTACCTTCTCATAAATTCACAACAGTAATTGTGAGAATACATTTCTGCCAGATCAACAGGTACTTTTATTTACTTTCAGGGTCCTTAAAGAGGTAAAACATGGGAAAGGTGCATGTATTGCACTTTAAAGCCTAACTCTAGCCAATATATGTATTTTTAGAACTGTAGAAATTTGGAAAGAGTTATCAAAACTTACTTCTCTTTGTAGCCCCATTAGGGTGGTTTCCTTCACTTCCTGTCTCGGTAATGCCAATAAAAAAAGGAATGAGCTATGGGCCTTACTGGGACAGCAATAAAGACAATGACAGAAGTTCAAACATTTCCTTATTCTACTAAAACTGTGTTTCTGTTTTTCTGTGTTCTAAATGCAGATCGTTCCCATCAATTCCTGTTCTGACAGCAATAAAAATCTGGCAGAGGTACTAGCCTTTTCCACTCTATATAAAATTAGATTGAGAACATTTTCAATGTAGTTGGGCTTTAATTGTCAGCCACATAGTACACTGTCACCCTACCTTCTCTCCCCCTGCAACTCCATTCAGCTGCTAGAAGTGATGTTTCCAGCTCTTCCAACTACAGCATGTGAGTCACTCTCTTTATTATTATTGTTATTAATCTTACGCAATTATATAGTGCCAATAGCTTAAACAGCACTTTACAAAGTGTAAAAGCATAAGAGCACACAGCACTAACATACGTCCCAGTCACATTGGTGGATATTGTCTGGCTGGATTCCCCAGTACAGACATTCAAGTGGAGTGGTATTGCTCACAGCTGCCTGGACTACTTTCCAAGAGACTTTTCCATTTGTACCAGTGGAGAGCCTGTTACAGGGTTTTTTTTATCTGGGCTAACCTCTGCTGCTGGTCCTCTAAACAAGTGACAGACTGTATTGCTTTGTAGGGCACTGCAAGTATTTGCCATAATTTTAATTTTGTAGGCAGGTGTTGTGCTGCAGTTTGTTAACCAACCTGAAGATGCTGCAGTGTCGCTTTCTAAGGGTGGAAAGAACTTATTGGGGGACTAATAGAGCCGACAGAGCTATGACACTCATCAAGACGGCCAACTATGCCCGCTATTTTTGTCCTCTCCTCCATTCATAGATGCTGTACTATACCTTCTATAAATGAAACTTGATCTATGAAGGGAGGAAGCAGACCTTTCATTCATCTGCCTGTCTTTTTTCATTCATAGTATTGTTAGAACCAAATTTCTACAGTTCTAAAAATACATATATTGGCTAGAGTTAAGCTTTAAAGTGCAATACATGCACCTTTCCCATGTTTTAAGGTGTCCTCTGTTATGGGTTCCAGGTTGTCATCTTGCTGAAGCCAAATGTTATTGGTACTGAAATCCCACTAAATCTGGGCAGCCATTTTGGCATACGTGTGTATATATCTATCTATATATATATAATCTCACAAAAGTGAGCACACCCCTCACATTTTTGTAGATATTTTATTTTATCTTTTCATGTGACAACACTGAAGAAATGGCACTTTGCTACAATGTAAAGTAGTGAGTGTACAGCTTGTATAACAGTGTAAATTTGCTGTCCCCTCAAAATAACTCAACAGACAGTCATTAATGTCTAAACCACTGGCAACAAAAGTGAGTACACCCCTAAGTGAAAATGTCCAAATTGGGCCCAAAGTGTCTATTTTGTGTGGCTACCATTATTTTCTAGCATTGCCTTAACCCTCTTGGGCATGGAGTTCACCAGAGCTTCACAGGTTGCCACTGGAGTCCTCTTCCACTCCTCCATGATGACATCACAGAGCTGGTGGATGTTAGAGAACTTGCGCTCCTCCACCTTCCATTTAAGGATATCCCACAGATGCTCAATAGGGTTTAGGTCTGGAGACATGCTTGGCCAGTCCATCACCTTTACCCTCACCTTCTTTAGCAAGGCAGTGGTCGTCCTGGAGGTGTGTTTGGGGTCATTATCACATTGGAATACTGCCCTGCGGCCCAGTCTCCAAAGGGAGGAGGATCATGCTCTGCTTCAGTATGTCACAGTACATGTTGGCATTCATGGTTCCCTCAATGAACTGTAGCTCCCCAGTGCCAGCAGCACTCATGTAGCCCCAGACCATGACACTCCCACCACCATACTTGACTGTAGGCAAGACATACTTGTCTTTGTACTCCTTACCTGGTTGCCGCCACACACGCTTGACACCATCTGAACCAAATATGTTTAGC
Source organism: Aquarana catesbeiana (assembly GCF_042186555.1). Classification (NCBI taxonomy): domain Eukaryota; kingdom Metazoa; phylum Chordata; class Amphibia; order Anura; family Ranidae; genus Aquarana; species Aquarana catesbeiana. The sequence goes on along the minus strand of NC_133325.1, from coordinate 245,985,273 downwards.
TTGGTCTCATCAGACCACAGGACATGGTTCCAGTAATCCATGTCTTAGTCTGCTTGTCTTCAGCAAACTGTTTGCTGGCTTTCTTGTGCACCATCTTTAGAAGAGGCTTCCTTCTGGGACGACGGCCATGCAGACTAATGTGATGCAGTGTGCGGCGCATGGCCTGAGCACTGACAGGCTGACCCCCCACCTCTTCAACCTCTGCAGCAATTCTGGCAGCATTCATACGTCTATTTCCCAAAGACAACTTCTGGATATGACTCTGAGCACGTGCACTCAACTTCTTTGGTCGACTATGGGGAGGCCTGTTTTGAGTGGAACCTGTCCTGTTAAACCGCTGTATGGTCTTGGGCACCATGCTGCAGCTCAGTTTCTGGGTCTTGGCAATCTTCTTATAGCCTAGGCCATCTTTATATAGAGCAACAATTCTTTTTCAGATCCTCAGAGAGTTCTTTGCCATGAGGTGCCATGTTGAACTTCCGGGTGACCAGTATGAGAGAGTGAGAGCGATAACACCAAATTTAACACACCTGCTCCCCATTCACACCTGAAACCTTGTAACACTAACGAGTTACGTAACACCGGGGAGGGAAAATGGCTAATTGGGCCCAATTTGAACATTTTCACTTAGAGGTGTACTCATTTTTGTTGCCAGTGGTTTAGACATTAATGGCTGTGTGTTGAGTTATTTTGAGGGGACAGCAAATTTACACTGTTATACAAGCTGTACACTCACTACTTTACATTGTAGCAAAGTGTCATTTCTTCAGTGTTGTCAAATGAAAAGATATAATAAAATATTTACAAAAATGTGAGGAATGTACTCACTTTTGTGAGATACTGTATATATGTATATATATATATATATATATATATATATATATATATATATATATATATATGTTTTTTTTCAGCAGGAACGCGGGGGAACACAGTTCCGGCACCTCCAGCACTGAATGTATCTAATGGCAAGGGGTGCTGGGGTGTGCTGGAGGGTCTACTGATGCTGACTGTTGGGAGATCTATTGTTGCTGGAGGGGATCTGTTTTTGTGTGGTTGCCTATTGTTGCTGGGGAGGTCTATTGTTGCTGGCGGTGGATCTATTGTTGCTGGGGAGGTTGTGTAGCTGGGGATTCAACTGCTGCTGGAAAGGATCTACTGTTAAAGGAGGGGTCTATTGTTTCTGGCTGCTGGAGAGTCTATTGATGCTGGCCGCTTGGAGATCTGGTCTTGCTGCCGGGGTCTATTGTTGCTGGGATGATATTTTGTTGCAGGGGTCCTATGTTGCTGGGGGGTCTATTGCTGCTGGCTGCAGGGGATCTATTGTACTGCTTTTCTTGTTATCATTACCAGTTTCCATACAAATTACTTTAGCATAGCATAACATAATCATACTTGGCTCTGTATTCTCTGAATGAGACGGTGCTAGAAGGTGGGTAGGGGGTGGAACCAAGAGATGTTGCTCGGAGGTGGGTAGGGGGCAGAGACAAGAAGTGACTCAGTAGGTGGGAGTGCCAGCACTTATTTTCTGAGAAAAAAAGCCCTGTGTGTGTATATATATATATATATATTGTTATATGGGGAATTCAGCTCAGTGGTGGAAGTACTTTTTAAGTGAGACCATGCCAGTCTGAACTTCGTTTTAGAGCTTGTCAGCCCACTTTTATTTAGATGAAATCTAAAAGTTCACAAAACTTGCCCAAGCAGGATTTCACACAGCAAAACAACTTCACAAAAATACCAAACCACCTGGCTCACTCTTCTGCAGCACCTGCTTCCGTTGAACAAGGAAGGGTACACACACATCAAAATTGGCCGAGTTTTAGTATGTGTGTACAAGACCTTACCCCTGCACCATAATGATAGTTACACTGTATTGCCACCTAGTGGGCAAATGCAAGAATTGTTGCTGGTACTGTATCCCTGTTACTCTGTTTGGCTTCCCTTTTCAATAACCCTAAAGCCTAGTACACACGGGCTGATTGTTGGGCGACATCGGTTGGTTCAATAGAAATCAGCCGACATTCAGTCCGTGTGTACTGCAGCCGGTCCGACAGAAGCTGACTGTTCGATTGGCTTCTGTCGAAGGGGCATGACCAAAAAAGGTCTGTCGATTGGCTCCTGATCAGCGCTCTCAGCCAATGTCTGAGAGAGCTGACTGGAGTGTTCTGGTGGTGGTGGGGGGGGGGTTCCCCCTGTCAGAAAAAAAAAATAGCACAGCAGGGGAGATTGATGTACTAACATTGCATAGTTAGTACAGCGGCTCCTCCTGAGCTGTCAGGTTTTTTTTTCATTCAGCCCTGCTGGGTTGAACAAAAAAAATATCTAGTAATGTGTACCAGGCTTAAGTTAACACTGGTTATACCTCTTTGTACCCGTCTAACCTGCATATAGTCAGTAAAGGTCAAGTAAACCTCTCTGTGTGATTGGTCCTTGGCGGATACCACTACACAGCAGTACAAAAGGCATTAACTGAGGGAGTAGTTGATAGAGAAAGCAAAAGTTCTGTTTTTAGGTGGAGGTGGGATTGTTTTTTCTGAAAAGATGAGTTTTCAGAGATCATTTAAAGGTGAACAGAGTAGAAGATAGCTTTACAGATTGAGATAGGGAGTTCCCAAAGGATGGGAGATGTTCTGTAAAAGTCCTGAAGGCACGCATGGGAGAAAGTGAAGTGGAAGCTAGAAAGCAGGAGGTCCTGGATTGAGCAGATGGGATGGTTTGGGTAATATTTTAAGGAAAAGTTGGTGATGTAGCTGGGGAAAAGTTGCAGATGGCTTTGTATGTTATTGCTGTTTGGGTAATATTTTATGACAAGGTTGGTGATATAACTGGAACAGAATTGCAGATGGGTAGGGAGTTCCCAAGGAAGGGAGAGGTTCTGTAAAAGTCCTGGAGGCAAGCATGGGAGGATGTGAAACAGGCTCTAGAGAGCAGGAGGTCCCGGGAGCAGTAGATGGGATGGTTTGGGTAATATTTTAAGGCAAAGTTGGTGATGTAGCTAGGGCAGAATTGCAGATGGCTTTGTGTGTTATTATTAGTGTTTTGAATTTTATTAGTTAGACAAGTGGAAGCCAGTGGAGAGATTGGCAGAGTTCTTCTGACAGCATGTGATTCACTTCCCTTCCTTGCACCCTGCAGCAGGGAGAGAGTCCCAAGCACTTTGTAAGCTCCAACAAGTGGTGAGGTTACACACTACTTTAAATCATTGAGCCAATGAAGGAGATAAGAGAAGATAGGTGCCTGAGGGATGGGGGCATCATGTAAACCTGGTGTTTTGCCCTTTATGATCCAAGCTCAGGTTCACTTTAAAACCGTGAAATCGGTGACTTTTAATACACTATTTTTTTCAAATAGGTATTTTGTCATTTTATTTTTTTATATGAGAAACAAAAGCTTCACGGTAAAGCACAAGACAGCTATTAAATTAACCGCAGAAATCAGTGGAGTGTTACAAAACAGGCTGTTATATCATATCAAGGCTTATACTGGTGCTATTATTTTGAACAACAGGAAACATTTTTTCAGCTCCAGTGACATTCATTTTCTTATTTAAATTAGTGATTCAAACTTGCATGACATTTGAAATGGTTGTGAAACTGCTGTTTCATTCCTTATGTTCCATCTACTTAATGTGATAGCATGGCGGTGTAACGGCAGGTTGGAGTCTGACAATGATTTCTAGCTGGGATCAACACCTAATCCTATTACATGACCCTCATGTGGGTAAACAGGTTGTTCTAGAATGCGAACTGCACTTATCAACGCCGCAATATATATGAGCTGTTTCATTTTAGCCCCATGATTACCATCTGTTTATGCTCATTCAACAACTAAACATGCACTTTTTAAGATGAGGTCAAGAAAATATTGTTTTATATTCCTAGCGTACCTCAGGTTTATTTTTGATGATGTCCTGATCCAAACAGATACATGATAAGGTCTTTTGCACACGAGGATAAGCATAGCATAAGGGATGCAGGCATTGTCTTCTCTGACACACCAGTGCAGAACAGCTGCTTTTTTTTCTCAATGGAGAACAAAGGATTTTATCCATACATAGCTCAGGTTAAACTGTATCTAAAGCTAAAAGCTTTCTTTTTTTTGTTTTAGTCTTGGAAGTGTTGAAACCCATATCAGGCTTTTATTGCCATTTGTGCCTGTTGGGGAGATGCACCCTCACTATTTGTCCTGGTGACCATTGTCCCAAGGGCAGAAACTAATGGAAATTCCAGAATTTTATGGCTTGTGTGGAACAGGAGGTGGGGGTCAGGAAAATCTTCCAACAGAACACTTGTTCTGATGACAATTGAGGGCCCGTTCATACTATGTGCAGTGATATGAGTTTTTCTGCACCTGATCAACGCCAGTCTCCACAAGGACACATAGAAAATAATTGTCATGGTCAACTCTGGTACAATGTGATGTGTAGTGCAGTGAAAAAAATTTAGGCATGCCGCATTTTTGCACAGAACATCGAATGGCACCATGAAGTGTAAATTGGTCACACTTCAACAAAGTTTTAAAACAGGGAACAATGCATCACAGAGCCACTCATCAACTGTCACAATGGACTCTAGTTCACACATTAAAATGGAGCATGCAGCTCGGGTGAATGGGTCCTTAGAGGAGATTTCCCCCCACTTTAGAGAGAATTACCCTCACTTCCTGTTTTGTTTCCAGGAAATTTCGCCAATAGTGCAGCAACAAATAAGATGATTTACCCATACCATATTCTATCCAAACTAAAAAAAAAACATGTTCTTGGCTATAGAAACGCTTTAACTTTTCAACACACACTGATGAACACGTGGGCCTGTCAAAGCTTGTTTTAAATCTGCAGTGTGCTGGATGTGCATTACAAACTTTCTTCCCCATAGGGGGTTGTCCAGTGTAGCTGTAGCTTGGATGCTGATTGAAGCAAGGATGTCAGAGAGCTAAATAAAATGTGGCACGAATGAGAAATGTAGAATGAAATGAGTGTTCAGACAGACAGGGACTGAAAACCTACCCAAGGAAGCCACCTCTTGCCTGAGAGCCAGGATACTGATTGGGAACTTCTGCTTGATAGTGATCTACAAGCAGCAATGGAGATGACCTACTGCCTATTTTTTCACAGATGATTGCTTAGTAATGGCAATATAAATTTAAAAAGTTAAAGGAATTTCTTCTGTCTTTCAATTCAGTATTCAACATTGTCTCAGGTGTGAAGCTCTCTATAGCATGATCTTTACTGCAGTTGTTTTTTAAAACCACGATCTAATATTAGGATTCTAAAAAGACTTTAAAGAGGCTTTCCAACCCAAAATACTATGTTTTCAGCAGGTTCACTACCTTCCTACACTTGAGGGTGTGTAGCACTACTAAAAGTGTAAGTTGAAAAAGCTTCAGTGTTCCTAAGACTGAAAAACAAAAGTATAATTGTATTTTTTTTCTATGATCATATTCCCTCGAATGTGTATATTAGCTTAGCTGAAATGTCTCTTTTAATACTGTATCGGTTCCTTTTTGCAATCTGAGCAAAATATCCATAGGCAAAAGATTAATCTGTATGTTAGTTTGTAGGGGCGTCAACGAAAAGGTAAGATGGCGTAGTCAAAAATTGGTATTTTATTTGTTAAAATATCAAAAAAAAAATGCCAGTGTGTTTCAAATAGCCTTTCTTCCAAATTAGGATTGGTATGCAGCTAAATTATATTGTGTGCTTTGAAATCACTGTGTACAGGTTTACCAGCTGTATATTGATGGGCAACAGTGAAAAGAGTGAAACTAGTTCCAAAACTTGTGTTCCATTGTTTACGTTGAGCACCAAGACCTATGCCCTAAACAGGAGGATATCTGAGACCCCTAAAATGCATTGGCATGTTTCATGATATTTTTAGGAAAATGCTCCATCTCTAATCGTTCCTTGGTGCTTCCACGCACCTACTTACAGAGTTAAGTACCTAAGGCAGATATAAAAAAAAATACCAATTCAATCAGCTCTGTATTTTTTTACACATCATTTGTATGTTTTTAAATTCATGCAGTGCAAGTACCTGAATTTGACTGGGTATCAGCCTTTGGCAAACTACAGTACAGCAGAGCATTGACTAGGAGACTTATGCCGCGTACACACGATCGTTTTTCTCGTCGGAAAAAGATATGACAGCTTTTCCGATGGGATTCCGCTCAAGTTTTCCTTGCATACACATGGTCATGTCCAAGGTCAAGTTCGCTGAAATTACGACTGTCAAGAACGTGGTGACACTACGACGAGCCGAGAAAATGAAGTTCAATGCTTCTGAGCATGCGTTGGATTGGTTCCGAGCATGCGTAGGGATTTTGCGCATTGGAATTGCCACAGACGATCGCATTTTCGGATAGGAACTTTTCCCGTCCGAAAAATTGAGAGCATGATCTCAATCTTTTGCTGGCTGGAATTCTGCCAGCAAAAGACCAATGGAGCATACACACGGTCTCATTTTCCGCCGAAAAACTCTCATCTGTCTTTTGCGGGCCGAAATTCTGATCGTGTGTACGCGGCATAAGAAATAGTGCAAGTAGCCAGTCAGATGTGCTGCAATGCCCATAGATAGGGACACATAGATAATAGGTGAGAGAAGAGATGAGCTCATCATCCTGCTGCTCCCTCTTTTACTGCCCAGTCCAAAACTGTGGGAGAGACAAGATCTGTGTTTCTCAAATTGGTCCTAAAGTCCAACTGTTTGTATCGTAAAGTGGAACTTGCGCTGTGATAAGGGAGGGGGGGGGGGAGGGGGGGAGACTAAACTATAATGAATACAACAAAAATATCAGATGACCTAGATACATAAGTGAAATATGTAAAGGAGGGCTCACAGATGCAAATATGTATAAATAAAAGGTGGAATACAAACACAAAAATTACCACTTAGTGGTGCATACCAAAAGTGCTATAATCAAACATAAATAAGAATAGAAGTATATACCAGCAAGCAGTGTACAAGGGTATGTGGATCAACTACAAAGAGTGCGTAAATCCAAAATATAACAAATATCACATAAACTATCAAATAAAATCGCTTAAAGCGTGTATAAGTATGCTAACATTATGATCAACTGATGGCATAAAAACGAGTGGGTAAATAATAACAAAAAAAGTGGATAAGATATAAATATTTATGAAAATATTTTGAAAGTACATAAGATAGTCCCAGTGGTCGATGTTGGTAACATGCCAACACTTGGTGACTTGAACATACAATCCAAAGATGAAAAAAATGAAAAAAAATGAAAAAAATGAAAATAATGTGACAATAGTCCCACCACCAAATGTGACACTTCTCAATGCAGATGGAATGCTAATGGTGGGCAAGGGGGGGAGGGAAGAGTGTTCTTCAAGCAGGGACACCTCCGTGTTCACAGGCCCCTTACCTTACAGCTGTAAGGTATACAGCATATGTAGTGGAAGCCCGGCAAATGGGGAAATCCAAAAGTACAGCGGATGGCATTGATTGAGGATGCAGTATGTCATATGCAGAGACAAAACGAACAGCATGTGGTATAATTCCGTTTGATGTGAAGGACACAGGAGGGGGGGGGGGAGGGGAGTTGCACTAACTTGTAAACAATGAGCGCACGCCTCAACCCACGAGCGCCGAGCTCGTATATTCCCAAGCTCTGGATCTTCCAAACTATCCCCACTTCCTGCTCCTCACCGCCCGTTATGCAGAGTTCGAGTGTGCATGTTATTTCGTTACTCATACAATAAAGCATATGTTATATGGGATCACGCTATGTGCAGTTTTGTTTTCTATACCGCACACTCGAACTCTGCATAACGGGCGGTGAGGAGCAGGAAGCGGGGATAGTTTGGAAGATCCAGAGCTTGGGAATATACGAGCTCAGCGCTCGTGGGTTGAGGCGTGCGCTCATTGTTTACAAGTGAGTGCAACTCCCCTCCCCCCCCCCTCCTGTGTCCTTCACATCAAACGGAATTATACCACATGCTGTTCGTTTTGTCTCTGCATATGACATACTGCATCCTCAATCAACGCCAATCAACGCCATCCGCTGTACTTTTGGATTTCCCCATTTGCTGGGCTTCCACTACATATGCTGTATACCTTACAGCTGTAAGGTAAGGGGCCTGTGAACACGGAGGTGTCCCTGCTTGAAGAACACTCTTCCCTCCCCCCCTTGCCCACCATTAGCATTCCATCTGCATTGAGAAGTGTCACATTTGGTGGTGGGACTATTGTCACATTATTTTCATTTTTTTCATTTTTTTTCATTTTTTTCATCTTTGGATTGTATGTTCAAAGTCACCAAGTGTTGGCATGTTACCAACATCGACCACTGGGACTATCTTATGTACTTTCAAAATATTTTCATAAATATTTATATCTTATCCACTTTTTTTGTTATTAATTACCCACTCGTTTTTATGCCATCAGTTGATCATAATGTTAGCATACTTATACACGCTTTAAGCGATTTTATTTGATAGTTTATGTGATATTTGTTATATTTTGGATTTACGCACTCTTTGTAGTTGATCCACATACCCTTGTACACTGCTTGCGGGTATATAATTTTATTCTTATTTATGTTTGATTATAGCACTTTTGGTATGCACCACTAAGTGGTAATTTTTGTGTTTGTATTCCACCTTTTATTTATACATATTTGCATCCGTGAGCCCTCCTTTACATATTTCACTTATGTATCTAGGTCATCTGATATTTTTGTTGTATTCATTATAGTTTAGTCTCCCCCCCCCCCTCCCTTATCACAGCGCAACTACCACCCCCTATCTATACTATCGTTTTTGTCTGTTTTGGAGCAGTTTTAGGTGTTGCAGCAGTGCCCCTTTAGTATAGGATTCAGCTGACAGCGCAGGAGTCTTTTCACGCAAGTAAAGTGGAACTTTATTCAGTAAATTAAGTCCTGCTAGATCACTTCAGGCTGGCCCCTTTTGCAGGTGAAGCTATGTAAAACATTATAAATAATTGTCTATACTGTTTACAATCCAGTAATACACCGTCTCACCCTGATCTGCACATGCTCAGTTAATCTCTATTTTTAGGCATTGTGCCGAATTTGTAGAGGCTGATCTTCTGACAGCCTAAAGATTTAATGCTGCTCAGGACTCTGGGCTTCAGCAAAATGGCAGCTTCCAGCACGAAGAAACAGGAACAATGCTGAAGGCATGTTACAGCACACACTAATGTTGGTAGAATAATTATTAATGTGTAATTTATATTCCTTGCTAAAGTAGAATAGGCTCCATTCACAGAACCATAGCGCATGCGGTATGTACTGTAGATGTGTCGACATATTTTCCCAAATATCGCATGTGACCGTGCAACTGTCAAGTCACTATACCGTTTTGGGGTACTTACCACAAAACGCTCAAAACTGTCAGTAAATATCGTATGAAAAAGGGTTAAGGGTCAATTCACAGAAGGAAATAAATAATTGAATGCATGTAGTAATTAAGTTGTGATCCAGGTATGCAGTATTTAAAGAATGTAAAAATATAATAGCCAGTTTTGAGTAGTCTCTGCCTTTTTTGTTCAGTTCAGTAATGCATAGAAACCTAAATATGGAAATATGGAATTCATTGGGGGTTGATTTACTTAAAGTATAACTAAAGGAACAACGTATTTTTTTTTAGTGTTTAGGTGAATTTTTGTGAATTGCAAAAAATTTGAAGAACGCTATTTTAAAGATGGAAATACTGCTTTGTGAATGTAGCCCAATATTTTTATCAAGTTGTTATGGGTAAAGTTCCACTGTAAAACACCCCACTATCTGTTTACCCCTTCCCTGAACACATAGCCCAGTCCCATCTGCAGCATAGCTACTGCACTTCCTTATCTCACAGTAGGCAGAGGCAACAGCAAGAGCTATAGGCTGTGAGGAGGGAGTGGGGAGGCATGGCTTACTGGCTGTGTGTGTGTGTCTATGGATGCACACAGCCTGACTTGGAGTGTACCTGCACGGGTGCCCGCATAGCAAACTGCAGGAAGAAGTAGCAGATAGCTCCAGTGGAGGACCGCCAAAAAAGCATTCAGGAAACTATAACCTCTTTTTTATTTCAATAAAAAAAAAATAGCCTTCACAATCACTTTAACTACAGCAGAGAAAACTCAGGTCCCTGCCCTGCCAGACAGGGATGTGCTGTGTGGCAGAATTGTGTAAATCTCAGGACTGGATGGAAGGAAATGCATGTCCTTTGCAGGTTAAACCCCAATGTATGTATTTCATCTGTAAAATAAGCAGTTTTTCCTGGAATTGAAATTTAAAGTGGTTGTAAACCCCATTCATGAAATCTGAACAAAGCACACATACCTGCAGTGTTTACTTCTCTTTCTCTTCAAAGCTCTAAGTGTCTTTCTCTCTGGTGCTTCGTTCCTCTGTTATCAGTATGAGTCACTTTTGAGAAGTTTTCCCACCACATGAGATAAAATTTGTGATGGGGAGTGAGATAAGCGCACAGCTTGTCTATTCAAACACAGCTCTGCATGTTCCTTCATTCCTCTGTCTATGTGGAAGAGGGGGGGGGGGGTTCCCTTTCCTCTAATCAGCTCTCACACAGTGTATAAGAGATATACAGCTCTCCATCCCCTTCTCTGTACTCCTCACAGATGCAGAAGGATTTGATCAAAATTGTGCTCTTTTGAAGGATTGTAGAGAAGAGAAGACTGCAGATAGATAAGTAAAACTTATGTAGGAGGATTTGTTTCATTTCATTGTATCACCTATTGTATCATAACGCTATTGATCTACATTTTAACTGTAAGTGCATTACTTTTTTATACAATAAACTCTTTAAACGTTTTACGCTATGGAAGCCTTTTTATATCCTTTTATGGGGGATGAGTGCCTACCTGCCTTATAGAAGATACCTTGTGGGGAGAACCTAAGGAGCCATCCAGGTTGAAAGACCCGAGGCTGGGGTAGAAAGCCACAGGCATGCATGATCTCCTTTAAAAAGAGATCTTACGAGCTGGTAAGCGGCAGTATTTTCATTGGTGGAGGTACCCTTCTGTCATCACATTCTTCTGGGTATTGCAGTTGCATGATTTCCATCGTTTGGACGTTTGCTAAGCCAACACTTGGAAGATTGTTCTGCTAGTGAACCTTTTTTTCTATAACCCATTATGGTGGACTTGAATTTGTTTATTTCATTTATTTATTCATATTTTTTATTATATAAGTTTTTCCACTTGTCACTGGTGGTCACGTTTCAGTGTGTGTACATTCATTTCCTTTATTTAGATGTGATTGAATTTTTTTGCATTTATATATATTTTTCAATTTATTTAGCGCAGCTTTTTTTTGTTTGAATTATTTAGTGTGTGTATCTTACATTTTAGTTGCAGCTTCATTCACTTTATACATTGTATATTTTCCTATACATGCTTTATGGGGATAGCGCAGTAATTTTACCTTTTTTACTTTAAAGGAGAACCCTTATATCGGAAGGCTTCCTTCCATGTGACTGGCCTAAAGCTATGAGGAAAGCAACAAGATTTTACAAAGATTTGATGAATCCCAGAATTAGCACCACCACGACTATCACAAAAGAATTAACATGACATGAAACATGAATATTGTTTTCAGTGGCAATCTTTTGATGGCAGTGATTTAAAGGGACTGGGTGAGCCAATGGCTTCTAGTTTTTTTTGTGGTGAGTACACACCTAAGTGAAAATGTCCAAATTGGGACCAAAGTGTCAATATTTTGTGTGACCACTATGATTTTATAGCACTGCCTTAACCCTCTTGGGCATGGAGTTTACCAGAGCTTCACAGGTTGCCACTGGAGTCCCCTTACACTCCTCCATGACGATATCACGGAGATGGTGGATGTTATAGACCTTGCGCTTCTCCACCTTCCATTTGAGGATGCCCCACAGATGACAGATGCTCAATAGGGTTTAGGTCTGGGGACATGCTTGGCCAGTCCATCGCCTTTACCCTCACCTTCTTTAGCAAGGCAGTGGTCGTCCTGGAGGTGTGTTTGGGTTTATTATCATGTTGGAATACTGCCCTGCGGCCCAGTCTTCAAAGGGAGGGGATCATGCTCTGCTTTAGTATGTCACAGTACATGTTGGCATTCATGGTTCCCTCAATGAACTGTAGCTCCCCAGTGCCGGCAGAACTTATGCAGCCCCAGACCATGACACTCCCACCACCATGCTTGACTGTAGGCAAGACACACTTGTCTTTGTACTTCTCCCCAGGTTGCCGCCACACACGCTTGACACTATTTGAACCAAATAAGTTTATCTTGATCTCATCATACCACAGGACATGGTTCCAGTAATCCATGTCCTTAGTCTGCTTGCCTTCAGCAGTTTGTGGGCTTTCTCGTGCATCATCTTTAGAAGAGGCTTCCTTCTGGGACGACAGCCATGCAGATCAATTTGATGCAGTGTGCAAAGTATGGTCTGAGCACTGACAAGCTGACCCCCCCACCCACCCCTTCAACCTCTGCAGCAATGCTGGCAGCACTCATATGTCTATTTCCCAAAGACAACCTCTGGATATTATGCTAAGCACGTGCACTCTACTTCTTTGGTCGACCATGGCGAGGGCTGTTCTGATTGGAACCTGTCCTGTTAAACTGCTGTATGGTCTAAGCCACAGTGCTGCAGCTCAATTTCAGGGTCTTCTTATAGCCAAGGCCATCTTTATGTAGAGCAACAATTCTTTTTTTTTAGATCCTCAGAGAGTTCTTTGCCATGATGTGCCATGTTGAACTTCCAGTGACTAGTATGGGAGAGTGAGAACGATAACACCAAATTTAACATAACGTATGAGTTGCAATCTTGGAACACCCAATAAGAGGATAGTATGCGACCGGTCTAAACTACGTGGCATGTTCACCAATGCCAGGAGCCTGGCGGACAAGATGGGTGAACTAGAGATACTGTTATACAAGGAGGATTTGGATTTTGTGGGAATTGCAGAGACCTGGTTCAACAGCTCTCATTATTGGCTGGCAACCATTCAAGGGTACACCCTTTATCTCAGGGATAGAGAGGGTAAAAAAGGGGGAGGGGTATGCTTATATATCAAGAATAATGTACAAGTGAATGTGAGAGATGACATCGCTAACCGCTTGCTAACCAGTCGCCGCAGTTGTACTGCGGCAACATGGCTCGGCTGCGCGAATCGCCGTCATGTTACATTGCTTCTATTTATGGCCACTAGGGGAGCTCGCGCGCCTGGTGCTCTCCCCCGGAGCCATTGTGAGTGCCCGGCAGTCGCGATGACCCCCGGGCTCCTGCGATCGCTCTGAGGGGAGAAGAGACTGATTGTGTGTTCATAGAAAGTATGAACACCGATCTGTCTCTTCCCCTAGCTAGTCCCATCCCCCCTTCAGTTAGAAGACACACTAGGGAACACAGTTAACCCCTTGATCGCTCCCTAGTGTTAACCCCTTCACTGCCAGTGACATTTTTACAGTAATCAATGCATTTTTATAGCACTGATCGCTGTATAAATGCCAATGGTCCAAAAAATGTGTCAAAATTATCCAATGTGTCCGCCATAATGTCGCAGTCACGATAAAAATTGCAGATCGTCGCCATTACTAGTAAAAAATATAATAATAATAAAAATGCTATAAATCTATCCCCTATTTTGTAGACGCTATAACTTTTGCGTAAACCGATCAATATATGCTTATTGCGATTTTTATTACCAAATATATGTAGAAGAATACATATCGGCCTAAACTGAGAAAAAAATAGCTTTTTTTAAAAAAAAATGGGGATATTTATTATAGCAAAAAGTACAAAATATTGTGTTTTTTTCAAAATTGTCGATCTTTTTTTGTTTATAGCACAAAAAATAAAAACCGCAGAGGCAATCAAATACCACCAAAAGAAAGCTCTATTTGTGGGAAAAAAAGGACATCAATTTTGTTTGGGTACAGCATCGCACGACCGCGCAATTGTCAGTTAAAGCAATGCAGTTCCGAATCGCAAAAAATGCTCCGGTCATTCAGCAGCCAAATCTTCCAGGACTGAAGTGGCTAAGGGAGCTAGGGAGGAAGCGGAATCCTTATTGGTAGAGCTCCAAAGGAATGAAGCTAAGGGGAAAATATTACTGGGAGTATGCTATAGGCCTCCTAACCTGAGGGAGGAGGGGGAGACAGATCTCCTATCACAAGTTGGATTAGCAGCAAGGATGGGAAGTGTTATCTTATTGGGGGATTTTAATTATCCAGACATAGACTGGGCAGAGGAAACCACGCATTCGTCTAAGGCTCACCAGTTCCTAAGTGTCTTGCTGGAAAATTTCGTGATTCAGATGGTAGACGAACCAACTAGAAATAAAGCGTTACTGGATCTATTGATTACCAACAATACAGACCCGATCACAGATCTGGAAATACGGGGCAATTTAGGAAACAGCAATCACAGGCTTCAGTATAAATCACACAAATAGGAAACATAAGGGGAATACAAAGACACTAAATTTCAAAAGAGCCAACTTCCCTAAACTATGAACCTTGTTATAAGGCATGAATTGGGATAAAATCTTAGGAACAAAGAACACGGAGGAGAGATGGGTTTGCTTTAAGAACATATTAAATAAGAGCATTAGCCATTGCATCCCATTGGGTAATAAATTTAAAAGAGCGAACAAAAGTCTTGGATGGCTTAACTCCAATGTAAAAATGCATATAAAAGCAAAGGAGAAGGCCTTCAAAAAATACAAGGTTGAGGTGATCATCATCAGCATTCAGACTTTATAAAGAATGCAACAAGAAACGTAAGGGTGCAATAAGGACGGCTAAGATAGAACATGAAAGACACATAGCGGAGGAGAACAAAAAAAAATCCCAAGAAATTCTTTAAGTATGTTAACAGTAAAAAAGGGAGGGCAGACCATATTGGCCCCATAAAGAATGAGGAAGGACATCTGGTTACAAAGGATGGGGAGATGGTGAAGGTATTGAATTTACTCTTCTCCTCAGTCTTCACGAGGGAATCGAGGGGCTTCAGTAACCAAAACTGCAGTGTTTATCCTCATGACACATCACAGGAAGCACCTCCATGGTTAACAGAGGACAGAATTAAAATTAGACTTGGGAAACTTAACATTAATAAATTACCGGGACCAGATGGTTTGCACCCGAAGGTACTTAGGGAACTCGGTCAAGTAATTGCCAGACCATTGTTCCTAATTTTTACTGACAGTCTACTGACTGGAATGATACCAGCTGATTGGAGAAAAGCCAATGTAGCACCAATATTTAAAAAGGGCCCAAAATACATCCCTGTGAATTACAGACCAGTTAGCCTAACATCAATAGTGATAATAATAATGTAAACTCTTGCAGGGGATGAAAAGGGACTATATACAAGATTTTAGTAATGAGAATGGTATAATTAGCAGTAATCAGCATGGATTCATGAAAAATCGTTCTTGCCAAACCAATCTATTAACCTTCTATGAGGAGGTGAGATGCCATCTAGATAAAGTAAGGCCCGTAGACGTGGTGTATCTGAATTTTGCAAAAGCATTTGACACAGTTCCCCATAAACGTTTACTGTACAAAATAAGGTCCGTTGGAATGCACCATAGGGTGAGTACATGGATTGAAAACTGGCTACAAGGGCGAGTTTAGAGGGTGGTGATAAATGGGGAGTACTCGGAATGGTAAGGGATGGGAAATGGGGTCCCCTAGGGTTCTGTCCTGGAACCAATCCTGTTTAATTTGTTCATAAACGACCTGGAGGATGGGGTAAACAGTTCAATCTCTCTATTTGCGGACAATACTAAGCTAAGCAGGGCAATAACTTCTTTGCAGGATGTGGAAACCTTGCAAAAAGATCTCAACAAATTAATGGGGTCGGCAACTACATGGCAAATGAGGTTTAATGTAGAAAAATGTAAAATAATGCATTTGGGTGGCAAAAATATGAATGCAATCTATACACTGGGGGGAGAACCTCTGGGGGAATCTAGGATGGAAAAGGACCTTGTGGGTCCTAGTAGATGATAGGCTCAGCAATGGCATGCAATGCCAAGCTGCTGCTAACAAAGCAAACAGAATATTGGCATGCATTAAAAAGGGGATCAACGCCAGAGATTAAACGATAATTCTCCCGCTCTAAAAGACTCTGGTCCAAGAGTATGCTGTCCAGTTCTGGGCACCAGTTCTCAGGAAGGATGTACTGGAAATGGACCATTCTTTCAGAAGCGCATTTGTGAGGTCAGGCATTGATGTTGGACGAGAAGACCTGGCTCGCAGTCTCTACTCTAATTTATCCCAAAGGTGTTTTATCGGGTTGAGGTCAGAACTCTGTGCAGGCCAGTCAAGTTCCTCCACCCCAAACTCACTCATCCATGTCTTTATAGACCTTGCTTTGTGCACTGGTTAAACCATTTGGTGTAGGGGGGATTACTGTGTGGGGTTTTTTTTCAGGGGTTGGGATTGGTCCTTAGTTCCAGTGAAGGGAACTCTTAAGGCGCCAGTCCATAGACCCGATGGATTTTGGGGGGACCCCTACGCCTTTTTTTTTCAATTTTGGTGCAGGGTTCCCTTAATATCCATACCAGACCTGAAGGGCCTGGTATAGATTTTGGAGCGCAATTTTCTTTTTATATGGGTGCGGGGTTCTCCTTAATATCCATACCAGACCCAAAGGGCCTGGTAATGGACTGGGGGGGAACCCATGCCATTTTTTTCAATGATTTTTATCTTTATTGCCAGGACCCGACGATACATTACAGCCACGAGCAGTTGTAAATGACTTTTTCTGCTTTAGAAATGTAGTTTTGCTGTGGTATTGTTATAAACACGGGAAAAATGCGCTACTTTACAGGCATACTAAAGACACCCCCCAGGCTCGATATTTAAAGGAATATTTAATTATTATTGTTTCACTTTAAGCATTATTAAAATCACTGCTCCCGAAAAAAATGTCAGTTTTTAAAACTTTATTTTGCATTGATACATGTCCCCTGGGGCAGGACCCGGGCCCCCAAACACTTTTTATGGCAATAACTTGCATATAAGCCTTTAAAAGAGCACTTTTGGTTTTTCATATTAGTGTCCCATAGACTTCAACAGCGTTTCGTGGCTTTCAAATTTGCCGCGAACGACGCATATTGTTTGCTGTTCAGCAAACGGGCAAACACCCGATGTTCGAGTCAAACTTACGTTCGACTCGATCATCGGGCTCATCCCTATTGGCAGGCTGTGTGTTGAGTTAATTTGAGGGGACAGCAAATTTACACTGTTATACAAGCTGTACACTCACTACTTTACAGTGCAGCAAAGTATAATTTCTTCAGTGTTATTACATGAAAAGATATAATAAAATATTTACAAAAAGTGAGGGGTGTACTTACTTTTGTGAGATACTGTAACTGATCACAATGGTATGAAAGAAGGATTTCATGCCTATGTGTCCTTGGATGCTCAGAATGTCAGACAATTTTAAGATGCTGCTGCTACGTACTGAATACCAGCATCAAAACAGAAAACAATGCTTCCTACTGTTGGCTTGGCCATATGAGGTTTATAGGCATTCGTGACTTATAGAATGATTATTATGAAATACACAGTACCAGAAAATGATACAGAAAAAACTTTGATTATTCGGGTGTTTGTCAACTAACTTGTTTGTGAAATATCTAGCTAAATCCCTCTACAGACACGGCGAGGGTTGTTAATTTTGCTGGAAAACCCGTTTAAAAACTGAGCGTTAAAATGTAGCAGTTGCTATAACAACAATGAATAGAATGTTCAAGGTAGACAGTTAAAGCTACAGATAGAGAACAGATCTTTGTAGCTCTGTGCATGTTCACAGGATTGCTGTGTTTCAGTACTGAATCCAGTATGAACTCTCTGTGGAGCTGTCTTACAAAAATGGCATTTTAGTACCTGTGTTATTTTATTCTATATTATACTTTGCTTGAAAAGGAAGAATACATTTAAAGCCCTAAAAGCTAATATGTATATTATTCAACACAGTAGTATTTAGTCTTGCAAAAATTATTTAGCTGCAAAACTGATGGAGCAGCAGTTATTATTTTGTGGATCTGCGCAATTTCTGATTTTCGCTCAGCGCTGTCATGTGTCGCAGTCACAGTGCATGGTAGCTGCTGTCACTAAGTGCCATAGTCATTATCATTATTTATCACAGTCACAGACCAGCGTTACTGCATTTTCTAATTGCCAATGTGCCGTACGATCTGTAAGTAATTCTCACTTCCTAATTAGTACAATAACATCATCATCTTTATCGTATTTTTTATCACAGACTGTTACTACATTTTATGATTACCAATGTTCAATAGTAGGAGTAAATCTCACCCAGTGGAATAATGTCACCAGCAGCAGTTACTATTTTTTAGAGCTGTTTAGTGTTATCATGTAAAAGGTAATCTAAAGCCCCATACACACTATCAGATTTTCTGCTGATTTTTGTCTTCAGATTTACCAAAACCATGTAGTGCAAGGGCCTGCCTGATTGCATACAAATTGAAACTCCTAAGGTTTGACCTCATATTATATGGTTTTGGTACATCTGAAGGAAAAAATCAGCAGAAAATCTGATAGTATGTATTGGGCTTTAGCCATATTAATGCACCAGCAACATCATAGTTGGGGGTCTACCCCCTTCTCAGTCCTTGTACATCAGTATTGTTTGGAATGAACCATGTGATGAGGCGCTAGCTTAAGCCTGTGATAACCAATTACAAGTCTATATACTGATGCAATTGGCAATGCAATCATATAAACATCAAAACAAATTCGTGCAACATAAAAAGATTCATTAACCAAACTTATAATAAATAAAGTCTACTTTTAGTGTGTCTCTGGAAGAAATCTTCTATTACACCAATTTTTTCTTTTTCTAGTTAAACATGCTCTTCACACTCAATAATGCTCCACCTTTCTATTTGTTCCACTACCTATTATATGGTGGTCCACTCACCCCAATCATGCACCCTACTCGTGCACAATTATTGCTTTATTGTTCCCTTTTCTGGGACTTCCATATACTGGTGGATATGAGAGGAGAGGTGGCAGATACCAAGCATATACCATCCATAGGATTGCATTTGTCTAAGCTGAGAGGGTCCTGGAGGCCCAAAGATATCTGGTGAGTGCCCCCCATATAATAGGTGGTGGAGCACATAGAAAGGTGGAGTACTATTGAGTGTGAAGAGCATGATTTGCGTGATTTGCACGGGTTGAGGAAAAATTGGTGTAATAGAAGATTTCTTCCAGAGATCCATTAAAAGTGGACTTTATTTATTATAAGGTTGGTTAATTCATATTTTTATGTTGCACAAATTCGTTTTGATGTTTATATGATTGCATTGTCAATTGCATCAGTATTTACACTTGTAATTAGTTAACACAGGTTTAAGCTCGCGTCTCATCGCATGGTTTATTTATAATTTTTGGGTTTTTGCACCAAAAAAAGATGGCAGCAGCTCATGAATATTAATATTAATCATTTAAATCTAGAGGGCGCCATTTCCACATAATACAAAATTGTTTGGAATGAGAATAAGAGTAAAAGGTAGAGAAGAAGGTAGATCACCAAAAGCTTGAACTGAAAAATGAACTGGTAGAGCAAATAATAAAAGACCATACTCGACTGTGTTATCTAATATATATAGTACTGTGAAAAAGTTTTAGGCAGTTGTGAAGAAATCATGTAAAATAAGAATCCTTTTAGAAATATATATTTTAATTGTTTGTTTTTTATCAATTTACAAAATGCAAAGTGATCAAACAGAAGAAAAATCTAAATCAAAGCAAAAATTGGTGTGACTGCGCTTTGGCTTCAAAGCAGCATCAATTCTTAAGCTGGCTAAACATTATACAATGCTCTTGTACAATTTTTCTTTAGATTTACCAAAACCATATAATATTATGTAAATGTAAACACTTTCAAATGTAAACACTTTCAATTTGTGTGCAATCAGGCAGGCCCTTGCACTACATAGTTGAAGGTAAAGGTTTGAACAAGAAAATTGTAGAATGTGTAGCCGGCTTTACACTTGTACACTTTGTACACTTGCACAAAGTCAGGGATTTTGTAAGATTAGAGTCAGGTGTATGATTAACCAATTATACCAAGCAGGCAGTAATGATCATCAGTTTCACATGTAAGTTGAAACAGAGTCATTAACTGAAACAGAAACATCTGTGTAGGAGGCCTAAACCTGGGTAAGGAACAGCCAAACTCTGCTACTAAGGTGGGCTTGTGGAAGACAGTTTCATATCACAGGTCATAAACCATGGAAAGACTGAGCACAGCAACAAGACACAAGGTCATTATGCTGCATCAGCAAGATCTCTCCCAGGTATAATTTTCAAAGCAGACTGGGGATTCATTAACTGAAACAGAAACATCTGTGTAGGAGGCCTAAACCTGGGTAAGGAACAGCCAAACTCTGCTACTAAGGTGGGCTTGTGGAAGACAGTTTCATATCACAGGTCATAAACCATGGAAAGACTGAGCACAGCAACAAGACACAAGGTCATTATGCTGCATCAGCAAGATCTCTCCCAGGTATAATTTTCAAAGCAGACTGGGGATTCAAGATGTGCTGTTCAAGCACTTTTGAAGAAGCGGGCAACGTTGAGGACTGTAGACACAGTGGTCGGCCAAGAAAATTTATTGCAGCTGATGAAAGACACATCTTGCATCTCACCTTCAACATCAGAATATGTCCAGCATTGTCATCAGTACAAAAATGGTGGAAACCAGTGGGACCCAGGTACACCCATCTACTGAGAAATCTTGCTAGAAGATGTCTTCATGGAAGAATTGCAGAAAAAAATCCATACCGATGTGGAAACAAGGCTAAGAGACTCAACTGTGCACAAAAACATAGGAATTAGGGTGCAGAAAAATGGCAGAATGTGCTCTTGACCAATGAGTCAACATTTTAAATATTTGTGTAATCCTTAGTATAATCCGTGTAGTCCCATATAAATGTCCACAACAAATGAAGTAGGTAGACCAATCAAAAGAGAATATCACGTACTAGGCGATAATGTTTGGAAACTGAGTGATTCTTAAAACCCGTCAGGATATTAGTGATGTGCTCGTTAGTGCTCCAAGTGAGGCTTAACGAGCACATCACTAATATCCTGACGGGTTTTAAGAATCACTCAGTTTCCAAACATTATCGCCTAGTACATGATAGGAATCCTGCCAATACTCTTTTTTTGGGTATTGACCGCTATCAACCCCACTGGCGAGGGAGCTCTATGGTACGGGACATCTCTAAATTAGAGATGTCTTGGGTCCATAGAATTAAAAGCTATACACCCCATGGTTTAAATATAGATGTAGACATTAATGCTTTTATTGACAATTCCTAAAACATGATTATGGCATACGGAAGGGGTGAATAGAATACATCTGAATTAGGGAACACCAAATATACCTTGATCTGTTTTTTTTGGAATTCCCCATTTTTTATAACATATGGGTTTTGATATTAGTGTGTTTTCATATTTCCTGGGCTGAGCCTGATCATACTTCCTGTCCATTTGAGGAGGTTGTCGGATTTAGTTCATCTAGATACAGTTTTCCATTTTTATGTTTTTTAGTAATTCCCCAATAATATATGTATGGGTATTTGTACGATGCAATTTGATCTATGTATCATATGGTAGTGCCGATGGAAGTACACTGGTTTGGATCTATAGAATCCTGGAGTGGTTATGTAATAAATACCCATTTGCCATATCATATAGATACCCATCAAACATAGGGGATTTGATTATTTTAGACATTTATTTTAATATTATCTGATATTTTGTGTTTATTTTATGAATTATGGTTTTTGAATGTTATTGATTCATACCCTTTTGACATGGTATCACTCTAATTCAAGGGATGTTGGTCTTGGGGCACCTCCGGTTGTTGACTTGGCCCCATTCCTTGCATTATATAATGTAGATGCCCACATCCAAGATGGCGCTGTGTGTTTCCCTCAACGGGACTCAGAGCGAGGCTTGGTGTGCGTATATAACGTGGTGGCTCAGCATGCTGCCCGTTCCCCATTGAAAACGTCAGCGTGTGACGAAACGCGTCTGGGAGGGACGTGCTGACGTCACCACATTTGCCCTGTGAGGACGGGAGTGTGTTTGAGCGCCGACCGGCTCTATTTTTCGCCTTTTATCTTCATCTTGTGTAAGTGTTACTCTATCTTAATAAACCAGATTTTACGGTATTACACTATTGGCTGTTTTTACCTTATATGCACTGCTGAGCTTGGGCTTGATTGGCCAGGACGTGTCTACGCCATTCCTGTTAGGAGCCTGTCTGCGCTCCATCACATCTGCCCACCTTATCTGGATGTCTGGTAAGCAGGACTTCCCCTAGGTTCGCTGCTGCAGTTTATTCTGTGTTTTACACGTTTGGCTGTGTGGATTTTTGCTCATATAAATTTACCATCTGGTAAGCAATTTGTGCATGTAATGTGGTACACCTAGAGGGTTCCTTTTTTCTTCTCTGGGTGATTTGGTGCACACTTGCTTTTTATCCCATCTGGGAAGCAGTTTCTGGGTGCCTTTTTTTTGTTTTTTGTTTTTTGTTTTTTATTTTTATTTTTATTTTTCTCCACCTACTCACTCTAAGATATATCTTTGCATGATTGTATGACACTCATCTACCATCCTTAATTGTTGCGCCGACATTGGATGATATATGATCACACATGATTAGTTTTGTTGAGTGTTGCACTTATTATTTGTATTTGGAGTATTTTACATTATCAGTATTACGCTATGTTTTTGCCATATATTTTTGGATAAATCTCCATGGACTGAATACACGGGACGAGTGCGTTTATCCTGCATCACCCAGATCGCCCATCCAAAGGCCCAGGCTGGGTTTAAGCCACTTGCCTCTATTTGGCTTACTTCTGGTAAGCGCAATATCTTGGTGTTTTTTCAGTTCCATTGTGGTTTCATCATTTATCACTTCGGATGAACTTTCACGTTATTCTCTTTTGATTGGTCTACCTACTTCATTTGTTGTGGACATTTATATGGGACTACACGGATTATACTAAGGATTACACATTTTCTTTAGTGTTTATATCATTTAGCGCGTTTTTCTGTTTATTATTTTGTCTTTGGTGTGCCACACTTATAACCGCAGCTTTCACAATTCTTTTCTAAGCACAGTTTTCTCTTTTTTATTATAAATATTTGGCTGCAACAGGAGACAGTTTTGTACACCGAAGGGCTCAAGAGTGGTGCAATAATGAGTGTCTGCAGGCAACCGTGGAGTGTGGTGGGGTTCCTTGCAAGTTTGGGGCTGCACTTCTGCAAAAAGAGTTGGGGATTTGGTCAGGATCAATAGTGTCCTCAATGCCCCTTTCTAAAAAAGAGTGGGCTCACAGCAGTAACAGGTGTGTTGGAGTTGATAGGGAGAGCTGACCATTCTATAAAGCAGTGAGGCTTTTTTTCTTGTATTTATTTTATAGATTATGAATTTGGTATATGTCCCTCATAGCATTGCCTGGCTTCCCATGCCTTTTGTTTGACCTTCGTATTATCCCTTCCAATCGCTAGAATTAAATAATAGGACCCCCCCCCCCCCAGACTTTAACTGAGTTTGCTGCACAATTGGCAAACTTCAAACAAGATTTGTAAAACGTCAAACCAAACCCAGGCAGATGCACTTATTCCTAATTCCCATCATCATTCGCCACAGTGCATTTGCTGACTGTCATACTTCAGTTCAGAATGCCTGTCATAAAATGTTTTATTTACTGTTGTGGCTGACAACTTTGCATTTTCTTTATTTTATGAAAAAAACAGGGTAGAGGGGGATATTTACAAAAGCTTAAATAGTGGTGTATGTTACCTTTTAGTGAGCTTATGAGATTTCTCCCCAATTCCTATTAGGAATGAGCCAAACACCCCCCGGTTTGGTTTGCAGCAGAACATGCAAACAGGCAAAAAATTTGTGCGAACACCGTTAAAGTCTATGGGCCTTGAACGTGAAAAATCGAAAGCATTAATTTTAAAGGCTAATATGCAAGTTATTGTCATAAAAAGTGTTTGGGGACCCAGGTCCTGCCTCAGGGGACATCAATGCAAAAAAAAGTTTTAAAAACGGAAATTTTTTTCGGGAGCAGTGATTTTAATAATGCTTAAAGTGAAACAATAAAAGTTAAATATTCCTTTAAATATCATGCTTGGGGAGGGTGACTATAGTATGCCTGTAAAGTGGAGCATTTTTTTCCGTGTTTAGAACAGTCCCTGTACAAAATGACATTTATAAAGGAAAAAAAGTCATTTAAAACTGCTTGCAGCTGTAATGTAATATTCCCCCCCCCCCAGCCCATTACCAGGCCCTTTGGGTCTGGTATGGATATTAAGGGGAACCCCGCACCCAAATTTAAAAAAAAAAAGGCGTGGGGCCCCCAGGCCATATATAATCTGAAGAGCAGCAGTATACCAGCGGTCCCCGGGTTACAAACAAGATAGGGACTGAGGGTTTGTTCTTAAGTTGAATCTGTTTGTAATTTGGAAAAGGTACATTTTGTAAGTGTAGCTCCAGCCCAAAAATTTATTTTTAAGCTTTTTGGATAACATAGGGAAGGGTTATCATCACCCCTGTAACATTTGTTTTGCTGTCTGTGCCCCTGTTTAGAAGATTTCACCTCACTTTCTATCCCAATGACAATTGGATTTAGAAAATTTGGGGTTATTAGGGAAACAAGGATTGGTGATAAAGCATCAGTGGAGACACCCTATTAAATCTTACAGGAGAGAATTTCCCTTCCTAGGGGTAAATTTCCTCTCATTTCCTTCCTGTAGTCTCCCACCATTTCTAAGTAGGAGTCGTTTGTAAGTCGGATGTCTGAAAATAGGGGACCGCCTGTATATACTATACGGTCTGCTCTATACACTCTGTGGAAAATTGTGCCTTAGGTGTTGGTTGTACCAGAACATAGGGGACCGCCTGTATATACTATACGGTCTGCCCTATACACTCTGCGGAAAATTGGGCCTTAGGTGTTGGTGGTACCAGAACACTGTAAGCCCTCACAGTTACTCTTGGTGGGCGCTGGAACGGGCCCTGCTGTGAAAAATTATATCAAGAATTGTAATTACGCGCCCCTGTTAAACAGGGGCATAAAATTGGGCCTTAGGCAGTGGTGGTGGTGGTGGTGGCACAACACTGTAAAGCCTCACAGATACTTTTGTTGAGCGCAGGAAAGGACCCTGCTGTGAAATATTAGATCAAAAATTGTAATTACGCGCCCCTGTTAAATAGGTTCATAAAAACTGGGCCTTAGGTGGTGGTGGCACAACACTGTAAAGCCTCACAGATACTTTTGTTGAGCGTAGGAATAGGCCATGCTGTGAAATATTGGATCAAAAATTGTAATTACGCGCCCCTGTTAAACAGGGGCATAATAATTGGGCCTTAGGCGGTGGTGGTGGTGGTGGTGGCACAACACTGTAAAGCCTCACAGACACTTTTGTTGAGCGCAGGAACAGTTCCTGCTGTGAAATATTAGATCAAAAATTGTAATTACACCCCCCTGTTAAAATGGGGCCGAAAAATTGGGCCTTAGGCAGTGGTGGTTGTGCCCTGAACCAAAAATATTCCTAGAAGCTATCATCATGAAGATTGAGGAGGAATAGGATAGTCACTCAGCATAATAGGATAGTCACTCAGCATATGCAGTCTTCAAGGGATCCCACATCCATGGAAAAATCAATTGGTTATATCAGCATTAGGTGCTTGGTAGCTGGTGATCCAAGACTGATTCATTTTTATGAATGTGAGCCAATCAACAGAGTCTGTGGACAGACGCACTCTGTGATCGGTTACAAAACCTCCAGCAGCACTGAATGTGCATTCAGAAAGAACGCTGAATGCAGGACAGGCCTGTAGCTCAATTGCATATTGAGCAAGCTCTGGCCAGTGGTCCATCCTCAAGACCCAGTAACCGAGTGGATGTTCTGGTGGAAAGGTCTCCACATCTGATCTTGCCCCTAGATGTTCCAGACGCTGGCGATGGTTGCTGGAACCGATCAGACCTGGGCGCTGAGGACTAAAGAATTGCCTGAAGGCATCGGTCAGCTGGCCACCTTTTCCTCCGCTCTTTCTGTGACTGAACGAAGCCTCAGCAACACGTTGTCCAGCACCAGGAAATTATAACCTCCCAGGCTCTGGAAACGCATTGCACAAACCTTTCTGCAAGGCCTCCCGAAGATGTTTCATCCTCTGCTCTCTCTGCGAAGGCTGGATAAGTTCTGCAACCTTACCCTTGTAACGTGGATCAAGAAGGGTTCCCAGCCAGTAATGATCCCTCTCCTTGATACCACGAATCCTAGGGTCCTTTCGCAGGCTTTGCAGGATCAGGGAGGCCATGCAGCGTAAGTTTGCAGAGGCATTCGATCCTGAGTGCTCTGGGTCACTAAGGATCACATGATCCTCAACCACCTCCTCCCAGCCACATACAACTCCATGGGTTTCTGGGGACTGCAAATGATCCCATGAAGACTGCTGCTGATGCTGAGTGTTATCCTCCACCTCCATGCTGACACAATCCTCCTCCTCCTCCTCCTCTTCTTCTTCTTGTGTGATCGGCGGGATTGCAGGAATACTAGTATCTGGATAAAGGGGGCCTTAAGAGGTGGGTGCACTGTGTGTATTGTGTACTGTGTACACCACCAGAAAAGTAGTAGAAACTGCACTAGGGGTGCACGGTACTGCGTACACCAACAGAAGTGTAATAACAACTATGGGTGTACTGTATTGTGTACACCACTAGAAAATTAGTAGCAACTGCACTAGGGGTGCACAGTACTGTGTACACCAACAGAAGTGTAATAACAACTATGAGTGTACTGTGTTGTGTACACCACCAGAAAATTAGTAGCCACGGCACTATGTGTGCACGGTACTGTGTACACCAACAGAAGTGTAATAACAACTATGGGTGTACTGTGTACACCACCAGAAAAGTAGTAGCAACTGCAATATAGGTGCACAGTACTGTGTACAACGCCTGAATATATATTAGAAAAAGTACAGGAACGGCCTGCAGTCAGATATAGTTAAACTGGATACAGTGGATATATATATATATATGAGACTGTCTGTGTATATATATATATATATTAAATAACTGAATAACCTGCCTGACTGAAGTATATTAGAAACAGTACACCAGGAACGGACTGCAGTCAGATATAGCTAAACTAGATACAGCGGCAGTGGCGGAACTACCAACATAGCGACCCACGCGAGCGCTATGGTGCCCCTGCAGCCGAGTAGGACCCTTGAGTCGGCGTGCCAATGAGCGGGCATCGGGTGAGCCGTCGAGCTGCCCGTCCGTTCGGCGCTCGTACAGTGAATGAATGAATGAATGATTTGTAAAGCGCTGCAAATGCGAACTGAATCGCCTCAAGGCGCTAGATGCGTTCTCTGTTGCCAGCTTCTTAGAAGAGGAAGGTCTTGAGTTTTTTCCTGAAGGCCTGATGGTTTTCTTCCATGCGGATGTAAGTCGGAAGAGCGTTCCATAGCCGAGTTCCTTGGACTGCGAATCTTCGTTCTCCCTTTGTTTTGTAGCGGTATTTGGGAATGATGAGGAGGTTTTGGTTAGCTGATCGAAGACTGCGATTGGGTGTGTAGTGTTTTATTTTCTCTCGATGATATAGAGGAGCGTTTCCTTGTATGCATTTGTGGGTGAGGCAGAGGGTCTTGAATGTGATCCGATTCTTTACGGTTAGCCACTGTAGACTCCTCAGGGATGGGGAAATGGATTCCCAGGGTTTTTTCCTGTTAACAGTCTTGCCGCCATGTCTTGGATGAGTTGTAAGCGCGCAAGCTGATATTGGGGTAATCCTACATAGAGCGAGTTTGCGTAGTCGAGTCGGGAATTGATGATTGTTCCAACTACTGCTGCTTTGTCCCCTTCTGGGATGAAGGGGATGAGTCTACATAGCAGGCAGAGGAGATGGTGAGATCCGCTAACTACTGATCCTATTTGTGCATCCATTGTCATTTCTGAGTCAAAGATGACTCAGAGACTCTTGGCTTTGGTGCTTGGAGAGATGGTCTGTCCAAAGACGGTGGGAGGTGTCCACGGGGTCTTAGTTTTGGAATTTTTGTTAGCGTGTAGGAGAAGAAGTTCTGTTTTTGAACCATTGAGTTTGAGGGAGCTAATGGTCATCCAGTCATCTATCAAAGTGAGGCATTTCTGCAATTGCTGCTGATGGTCTTTTTGTCCAGTGATGCGAAGGTAGAGTTGGATATCATCAGCGTATGAGTGGAAGCAGAGGTCCGTTTTTCTGATGATATTGAGGAGTGGGCGGATGTAGATATTGAATAGCACTGGTGACAAGGGTGAGCCCTGAGGGACTCCACAGGAGATTGCCCGGGTGTCTGAGGTGAATGCTCCTAGTTTCACTATCTGAGAGCGATTCTCTAAGAAGGATGCAAACCATTTTAGACCAGAATCTGTGGCTCCTGCTACTTCTGTGAGGCGGACAAGTAGAGTATTGTGGTCCAATGTATCAAATGCTGCACTGAGGTCTAACAGTACCAGGAGACACGATTCTCCGTCATCTGCTGCTTCAAGGGCGTCGTCCCATATTTTGAGAAGTGCTGTTTCTGTGCCATGGCCTGGGCGGAAGCCCGATTGCAGAGGGTCCAGGTGTTGGTGTGTGTCCAGGTGGCGTTGTAGCTGTTGTACTACTGCTTTCTCCATAATCTTGGAGATGGTGTTGAGGCTTGTTATCGGTCTGCGGTAGTTAGGGTCCTTAGGGTTGAGATTGGGTTTCTTTAGCAGGGGTTTGATGATGCCTTGCTTGA
Organism: Aquarana catesbeiana; assembly: GCF_042186555.1. NCBI lineage: Eukaryota > Metazoa > Chordata > Amphibia > Anura > Ranidae > Aquarana > Aquarana catesbeiana. Next base: position 245,956,454 of record NC_133325.1, on the reverse strand, counting down.
GGGCAGTTGGCACAATCCCTTCTTTGAATGATTTTGAAAAGTTGATTGACTGTGTGAGCGGATGCAGCTGGGCGGCTTGGTGGGCGGGTGAGGGAATGTACGGGACGCTGCCAGCTAGGAGGATCGGTGGGTGGACTGGTCAATCAGCGGGTGGCGGAGCAGAGAGATGACATCATCCCTGACTGCCCGGGGCCCGCCCTGCATCCCGGCAGTTCCGCCCTCACTCACTGTGCAGGCAGCAAAGAGATTACATCATCTCTCTGCTGCCTGACTCAGACTGGGAAACAGGAAGTGTCAATCCCCATTCCCCACCTTAGCAGGAAAGTGACAATCTGCAACTTGTGGCAAGTGGACAATCTGCAACTTGTGGCAAGTGGACAATCTGCAACTTGTGGCAGGTGACGTGGCAACTGGACAATCTGCAATGTGTGACAGGTGGCGTGGCAAGTGGGCAATTTGCAACGTGTGGCAGGTGACGTGGCAAGTGACAATCCGCAACTTGTGTCAAGTGGACAATCAATGTGTGGCAGGTGACGTGGCAAGTGGACAATCCACAATGTGTGGCAGGTGACGTGGCAAGTGGACAATCTGCAATGTGTGGCAGGTGACGTGGCAAGTGGACAATTTGCAACGTGTGGCAGGTGACGCCGAAAGTGACAATCCGCAACTTGTGGCAAGTGGACAATCCGCAATGTGTGGCAGGTGACGTGGCAAGTGGACAATCTGCAATGTGTGGCAGGTGACATGGCAAGTGGGCAATTTGCAAGGTGTGGCAGGTGATATGGCAAGTGACAATTCGCAACTTGTGGCAGGTGACAATCCGCAACTTGTGGCAAGTGGACAATTTGCAACGTGTGGAAGGTGATGTGGCAAGTGACAATCCACAACTTGTGGCAGGTGACGTGGCAAGTGGACAATTTGCAATGTGTGGCAGGTGATGTGGCAAGTGGACAATCCGCAATGTGCAGCAGGTGACGTGGCAAGTGGACAATCCGCAATGTGTGGCAGGTGACGTGGCAAGTGGACAATCCGCATCTTGTAGCAAGTGACAATCCGCAACTTGTGGCAGGTGACATTGGCAAGTGACACGCTCAGGGCTCCCACTGTTTCTGTATTATGGTGAGTTGAACTATTTCATTTTATATAACTATGTAATAATAGAAATAATGTGTTTCAATCATCCTGACACCAAACCAACCATGGTGCCGTGATGATTAAAGTGCCAACATTCATTGTTCATTTTTTTTGTGGGGGGGCCCATACAACATTTTGCTATGGAACCCTGTAATTTCTAGTTACGCCCCTGTAAAGCGGAGATATATATATATACGAGACTGTCTGTATATATATATTAAATACACTGCAGCTAATTGAATAACCTGCCTGCCTGCTCAATCTAAATTACACTCTCTCTCCGTCCATGCCAACAACACACTACACTGGGCTGACATGCAGGCAGCCTTATAAAGTGTGGGACATGGACTTAGTCCCCCTGAGCCATGATCGGCAAAAGGCACCCTACCTTTGGCCAATTATGGCTCTCTTAGCTGAGGGCGCTGGGATTGGCCAAAGCATGCAGGTCATGGTGCATGCTTTGGGCAATCATCATACAGCAATGCACTGCGCTCCCGCAGTGCATTATGGGCCGTTAAGCGCTGCTTGAATTTGGCGCAAATCGCCCATAATGTTCGGTTTTCGACGAACGGGCGAACAGCCAATGTTCGAGTCGAGCTCATGTTTGACCCGAACAGAAAGCTCATCCCTACTTCCTATCTTGGTGACACAACAGAAAGTGAAAGGAGTCCCTTCACACTGGTACATGCTTGCTTGTTCCCCTGCGTTCCTGCACGTTCCGATTTTGACAGCCCATTTGTTTCAATGAGTTGCCAAACGTATTTGAACAGATCGCACCATACCAAACCGCATGGATGTGTTGGGGTGCCATTAACAAAATAATTTGCACAGAAATGCAAATAAAGTTGGTGGCACACCACACTGTAGAGATGTCAAATCTTTATTACATATGTAAATCGAGGACAACACAAGGACAGAGTAGCCTGAAGTGGCCGGAGCTGTTAATGGCTTGTGAGCCGGAGCAAGAAGCACCCACCATGGGGATTGCATCTAATGAGTGATACCTCCACCTGGAGCAATACTATTTCTGTGTTTGACCCATATGCACAGAACACACACTTTTCCTGCACTGCGTTCAGGTGTGAACTGGCCCTTAGAGAGGAACAGGTGTCCATACTTTTCCTTAACTCCTGTTATGGTGACAACCACAACATTTTTTGATTTACTCACATTATCTGTCCTGGTAACAATGGTTACCAGAATCAATAGAGAGGGTAAATCCATCCAGCTGGGCCACAGACAACAATAAAACATAGCAGTGCTTCTGACCCTTTGTGATTCTATCACAATCAACAGCAAAAAAAAGTTTAATACACATGTTGCACGCAAAAGAGTTTTTACTATTCCTCTTGTTTTCCAAAAATAATCCACTTTTGGCCAAAAATACACCACTTTTGTCTGAAACATTCAAAGACTAGATCACTGTTTTCTGGTATAGCAGTTAGTTATACAACCCTTTATAAATAGCGACGAATGGTAGGCATACATGCTGCCAGAGTGGAAGCCTGTTTCACACATGGGCTTCAGCTTGTATAATGCCGCGTACACACGAGTGGATTTTTCGACCGGACTGGTCCGACGGACCGAGTCCGGCGGACAATCCGACTGTGTCTGGGCTCCATCGGACCTGCAGCGGACTTTTTCGGTCGAAAATCTGACGGACTTTAGATTTGGAACATGTTTCAAATTTGTCCAACGGACTTGAGTCCGGTCAAAAAATCAGCTCGTATGTATGCTGTATGCTAGTCTGACGGACGAAAACCGACGCTAGGGCAGCTATTGGCTACTGGCCTTACTTTAGTCCGGTCGTACGTCATCACGTACGAATCCGTCGGACTTTGGTGTGATCGTGTGTAGGCAAGTCCGTTCGTCAGAATGTCCGCCGGAAGTCCGTCAAAAGTCCGTCAAGTCTGTCGGAAAAACTGTCGAACCTTTGTTGCCGAAAAGTCCGCCCCTGTGTACAGGGCATAAGAGTAGTGTGAACAGCAAAAGACAAAGCATTTGCAGAGCATTCAGCAAGCTTTGTTTAAAGTATCATTCAGCTCCAGTTTGTAAAAGTTGAACATGGATCCTAATGGGAGTGCTGATTCCCACGTTAACCACTTGACCACTGGGCACTTAAACCCCCTTCCTAACCAGACCAATTTTCAGCTTTCGGTGCTCTCACACTTTGAATGACAATTACTCAGTCATACAATACTGTACCCATATAAAATGTTTGTCCTTTTTTTCACACAAATAGAGCTTTCTTTTGGTGGTATTTAATCACCGTTGGGTTTTTTATTTTTTGCGCTATAAAAGAAAAAAGACTGAAAATTTGGTAAAAAAATGAATTTTTTTTTGTTTCTGTTATAAAATTTAGCAAATTAGTAATTTTTCTTCGTAAATTTTGGCCAAAATTTATACTGCTACATATCTTTGGTAAAAATAAGTACAACTTGGTGTATATTATTTGGTCTTTGTGAAAGTTATAGAGTCCAAATGCTATGGTGCCAATATCTGAAAATTGATCACACCTGAAGTACTGACGGCCTATCTAATTTCTTGAGACCAAATGACCCATATTTGGAAAGAAGACATTCCAAGGTATTTAGAAAGATGCATGGTGAGTTTTTTTGAAATTGTCATCTTTTCCCACAATTCTTTGCAAAATCAAGATTTTTTTTTTTCTTTTTTTTTTTTTTCACAAAATTGTCATATTAGAAGGTTATTTCTCACACACAGCATATGCATACCACAAATTAGACCCCAAAACACATTCTGCTATTACTCCCGAGTATGGTGATACCACATGTGTGAGACTTTTACACAGCGTGGCCACATACAGAGGCCCAACATGCACGGAGCACCTCCAGGCGTTCTGGAGCACCCATGCCAATTCTGACATTTCTCTCCTACATGTAAAAATAATAATTTATTTGCTAGAAAATTACATAGAACCCCAAAACATTATATATATTTTTTTTAGCAAAGACCCTAGAGAATACAATGGCGGTTGTTGCAACTTTTTATCTCGCACGGTATTTGCGCAGCAATTTTTCGAACGCGTTTTTTTTTGGAAAAAAAACAGTTTTGTGCTTTAAAAAAAAATAAAACAGTAAAGTTAGCCCAATGTTTTTGCATAATGTGAAAGATGAAGTTACGCCGAGTAAATAGATACCTAACATGTCACCCTTCAAAATTGCACACTCTCGTGGAATGGTGCCAAACGTCGCTACTTAAAAATCTCCATAGGTGATGCTTTAAAATTTTTTACTGGTTACATGTTTTGAGTTACAGAGGAGGTCTAGGGCTAAAATCATTGCTCTCGCTCCAACGTTCGCAGTGATACCTCACATGTGTGGTTTGAACACCGTTTTCATATGTGGGCGGGACTTACGTATGTGTTCGCTTCTGCATGCGAGCACACGGACATGGGCGCTTTAAACATTTTTTTTTTTTATTGTTTATTTTACTTTATTTATTTTAGTTTGACACTTTTTCCCCCCCAAAAAAATTTTTGATCACTTTTATTTCTATTACAAGGAATGTAAACATCCTTGTAATAGGAATATGGCATGACAGGTCCTCTTTACAGTGACATATGGGGTCAATAAGACCTCACATCTCACCTCTAGGCTGGGAAGCCTGAAATAAAAAAAAAAAAAAAAAAACCGATCTTGGCTTCGATCGTAGCGGTGAGTCGGTAGAAGCACCGGAGGGTGGCGGGAAGGGGGGGGTGTCCCCTCTCGCCTCCTGTAAGAACGATCAAGCAGTGTAACAGCCACTATGATCATTCTTATGGTGTAGGAAATCGCTGGCTGAAAAAGCTGATATCTGAATGATGCCTGTAGCTGCACCCATCATTCAGATATCCCCGCTCAAAGTCAAGGACGTCATATGACTGTGGACGGGAACTGGTTAAAAATTGCGGGGTATTGCAGAGTATTGCGGAGTAGTGCAGGGTATATTGCAGAGTATTGCTGGGCATATTGCAGAGTATTGTGGGGTATATTGCAGAGTAGTGCCGTGTATATTGCAGAGTGGTGCCGTGTATAATGCAGAGTATTGCGGGGTATTATGCAGAGTATTGCGGGGTATTATGCAGAGTATTGCGGGGTATAATGCAGACTATTGCGGGGTATAATGCAGAGTATTGCAGGGTATTATGCAGAGTATTGCAGGGTATTATGCAGAGTATTTTGGGGTATTATGCAGAGTATTTCGGGGTATTATGCAGAGTATTGCGGGGTATTATGCAGAGTATTGCGGGGTATTATGCAGAGTATTGCGAGGTATTATGCAGAGTATTGCGGGGTATTATGCAGAGTATTGCGAGGTATATTGCAGGGATGGCTGAGCATGGAGGGATGGATGGATGTGACTGCAATTGTCACTGAGCACCGCTGTGGGCACTACACATACAGCCCACAGCGGTGCTGCCATCCGATCCCTCCCCCTCTCCCCTCGCACTGTACCGATTGGTACAGAGAGGGTCGGGAGGAACTGGCGTCATGACATGACGCCGGTCTGTTGACATGTGATCGCTCCGCGATGAGCGGCCGTTTACCGTGATCCGTGATGCGCCGGGTCCTCTGGACCCAGCGGTCACGGAAGTTCTCGGGTGCGCGCCCCAGGGGGCGCGCGAGAGCAGTATTCTGGGAGGACGTCCCACGGACGTCCACCCAGAACTAGCCGACCGCGCTGCAGCCGTCTTTCGGCTATGGCCCGGTCGGCAAGTGGTTAAACAAGCTGCTTCAGCACTTTTTTGAGGCTTGTTGAAAGCTTTCTGAAGCCTGCTAGCAGCTTGCCTAAAAAGGCAATCAGTACCCCCATTTGGATCTGTGTTCAGCATTTACAAACTGGAGTTGAATGGTACTTTAAAAGCTTCAAGAAAGCTTGCTGAAAGCTCTGCAAATGCTTTGTCAAAGCTTGCTGTTCACACAAGCTGAAGCTCGTGTGAAACAGGTCTAAGGAAACAACCGCTTGGGGCACATGTCTTCTGGTAAATCAGCAGCTGGATGGGGGCTTTATAGTGTAGACTAGGGATGAGCCGAACACCCCCCGGTTCGGTTCGCACCAGAACCCGCGAACGGACCGAAAGTTCGCACGAACGTTAGAACCCCATTGACGTCTATGGGACTCGAACGTTCGAAATCAAAAGTGCTCATTTTAAAGGCTAATTTGCATGGTATTGTCCTAAAAAGGGTTTGGGGACCCGGGTCCTACCCCAGGGGACATGTATCAATGCAAAAAAAACTTTTAAAAACGGCTGTTTTTTCGGGAGCAGTGATTTTAATGATGCTTAAAGTAAAAAAAAAAAAGTGAAATATTCCTTTAAATATCGTACCTGGGGGGTGTCTATAGTATGCCTGTAAAGTGACGCGTGTTTCCCATGTTTAGAACAGTCCCTGCACCAAATGTCATTTTTAAAGGAAAAAATCTAATTTAAAACTGCTTGCGGGTTTAATGTCATGTCGGGTCATGGCAATATGGATGAAAATCAGTGAGACAAACGGCATGGGTACCCCCCAGTCCATTACCAGGCCCTTTGGGTCTTGTATGGATATTAAGGGGAACCCCGCACCCAAATTAAAATAAGGAAAGGTGTGGGGCCACCAGGCCCTATATACTCTGAACAGCAGTATACAGGCGGTGCAAACAAGACAGGGACTGTAGGTTTGTTGTTAAGTAGAATCTGTTTGTAATTTTGAACATTTTTAACGTGTTTAGCTCCAGCCAAAAAATCTTTTCTAAGCTTCTTGGAAAACATAGGGAAGGGTTATCACCCCTGTGACATTTGTTTTGCTGTCTTTCCTCCTCTTCAGAAGATTTCACCTCACTTTTTTGTCCCAATGAAAAATGTTTTTTGAAAATTTGGGTTTTTTTGTGGAACAAGGATTGGAAAGCATCAGTGGAAAGGAGAAATTGTTTTCCCATATTAACTCTTACAGGAGAGAATTTCCCTTCCTAGGGGTAGATTTCATCTCACTTCCTGTTGTCTCCTTCCGTTTGCAAGTAGGAGTCGTTTGTAAGTTAGATGTTTGAAAGTAGGGTCCTGCCCTATATACTCAGCAGAAATTTGGGCCTTAGGTGTTGCTGTGGCCACAACACTGTAAGCCCTCACAGGGCCCTGCTGTGAAATATTAGATCAAGAATTGTAATTACATGCCCCTGTTGAACAGGAGCTGAAAAATTAGGCCTTAGGCACTGGTGCTGGTGCCACAACACCGCAACCCCTCACAGACACTCTAGTTGGAACGCAGGAACGAGCCCTGCTGCAAAGTATTGCTTCAAAAATTGTAATTACACGCCCCTGTTAGACAGGGGCAGAAAAATTGGGCCTTAGGCACTGGTGCTGGTGCCACAACACTGCAACCCCTCACAGACACTCTAGTTGGAACGCAGGAACGAGCCCTGCTGCAAAGTATTGCATCAAAAATTGTAATTACACGGCCCTGTTAGACAGGGGCAGAAAAATTGGGCCTTAGGCACTGGTGCTGGTGCCACAACACTGCAACCCCTCACAGACACTCTAGTTGGAACGCAGGAACGAGCCCTGCTGCAAAGTATTGCATCAAAAATTGTAATTACATGCCCCTGTTAGACAGGGGCAGAAAAATTGGGCCTTAGGCACTGGTGCTGGTGCCACAACACTGCAACCCCTCACAGACACTCTAGTTGGAATGCAGGAACGAGCCCTGCTGCAAAGTATTACATCAAAAATTGTAATTACACGCCCCTGTTAAACAGGGGCTGAAAAATTGTGCCTTAGGCACTGGTGGTGGCGCCCAGAACCAAAAATGTTCTTACAAGCTATCAGCGTGATGATTGAGGAGGAAGAGGATAATTACTCAGGGATAGTCACTCAGCATCAGCATAGGCAGTCTTTGAAGGGATCTGAGATTTCAAAAAAAATTATTCGGTTACATCAGCATCAGGTGCTTGGTAGCTGGTGGTGATCCAAGACTCATTCATTTTTATGAAGGTCAGCCGATCGACCGAGTCGGTGGACAGACGCACCCTGTGATCGGTTACCACGCCTCCAGCAGCACTGAATGTGCGTTCCGAAAGAACGCTGGATGCAGGACAGGCCAGTAGCTCAATTGCATACTGTGCAAGCTCTGGCCAGTGATCCATCCTCAAGACCCAGTAACCCAGAGGATTTTCGGTGGGAAAGGTGTCCAAGTCTGATCTTGCCCCTAGGTATTCCTGCACCATGTAAAACAGACGCTGGCGATGGTTGCTGGAACCGATCATACCTTGGGGCTGCGGACCAAAAAATTGTCTGAACGCATCGGTCAGACGGCCACCTTCTCCACCGCTCCTTCTTTGACTGACCGAAGCCTCAGCAACACGTTGTCCAGAAACAGGAGTTTGTAACCTCCCAGTCTCTGGGAACGCGTTGCACAGACCTTTCTGCAAGGCCTCCCGAAGATGTTTCATCCTCTGCTCCCTCTGCGATGGCAAGATAAGGTCCGCAACCTTACCCTTGTAACGTGGATCAAGGAGGGTTGCCAACACTACTGCACCTTGTCCTGCATCCTTCCCAGCTGCCAGCAGAGTCACCCAATGCGCCGTGAAACTTAGGTAACGTCCCTGTCCATGCCTGCTGGACCATGAGTCAGCGGTAATATGCACCTTACCGCTGACCGCCCTGTCCAGCGAGGCATGGACATTGCCTTCCACATGCCGGTAGAGAGCCGGAATCGCCTTCCGTGAGAAAAAGTGGCGTTTGGGTACCTGCCACTGAGGAACCGCACATTCCACAAACTCACGGAAGGGGGCAGAGTCTACCAACTGAAAAGGCAGCAGTTGAAGTGCTAGCAATTTTGCCAAGCTAGCATTCAACCGCTGGGCATGTGGATGGCTGGGAGCAAACTTCTTTCGGCGGTGCAGCAGCTGGGGCAGGGAAATTTGCCTGGTACAATCTGACGTCGGTGTACCAAAAGCAGATTGCCCACAAGTACTTGGCTGTGACACACCTAATTCTACACCTTCATTCCTCTCACTGCAGGTCTCAGAGAGGACTGAAGGTCTAGTGGGGTTGGAAATCTCAGCTGATGAGGAGCAAGGAGAGATCCTCTTTGTTCTTTGGTGTGGGTCTTTTAGATACGCTTGCCAACGAACTGCATGGCAGGTCAACATATGTCTGGTCAAGCATGTGGTACCCAAGCGGGAGATGTTTTGGCCACGCGAGATACGCTTGAGACATATGTTGCAAATAGCAGCGGTGCGATCTGATGCACTCGTCTCAAAAAAGGCCCACACCAAAGAACTTTTTGAATAACGCGCAGAGACTGCAGCGCCCTGCACATGTGGAGCTTTGGGGTGTGATGCAGTCAATGTGCTGCCCTTAGGCTGGCCCCTGGAGGGCATCCTGCCTCGTTGGTGATGTGCCGCCGCCTCCTCCTCCTCCTCCTCCTCCTCCTCCTCTCTCCTATCAGGCACCCACGTTGAGTCAGTGACCTCATCATCCCCTCCCTCCTCATCACTGGAGCAAACCTGGCAGTATGCTGCAGCAGGGGGAGCATGACTGCCAGATTGCTGTCCTTCTTGGGCACCCCCTCTGTCCGTGCTCATGTTACTGCCTTCATCGAGCTCAGTATCGTCATCAGAGCCTTCCAAACGCTGGGCATCCTCCTGGAGCATGTACCCAACACTGTGGTCAAACAGTTCGAGGGAATCCTCATGAGGACATGGTGGAGCTAGGGAAGGAGTCACTGATGACATTGAGCTGAGGGAAGAGGCCGCTGCTTTGCCAGACAAAGCACCCTGGGCATGGGTGAGAGAGGATGAGGAGGATGAGGACGGCTTGGTCATCCACTCGACCAAGTCTTCCGCATGTTGCGGCTCAACACGGCCAGCTGCCGAAAAAAAGGCCAAGCGTGTCCCATGGCCACGTGCTGATGAGGATGCACCGTCTCCACGACCAGCACTAGACACAGAGCCTGCTTGCCCTCTCTTATTGGCTTGTGACTGTCTGCCTCTCCTTCTTGGCCTTCCAGACATACTAATGGCCTGTAGCTGCACTAAGCTGGGATAGAACACCTGTAATTTTCTTCAGGTAGCTTTATATACTGTAACCAGACAAGCCTGCCTGTCAGTAGGAAGATAACAGGAACGGATCTAGCTGAACACTGTGAGCAGGACGCACTGTACTAAATGTAAATAGTCTAGCTGCCTGACCGTGGTACTAATAGGATCAAATAGAACACCTGTAATTTTCTTCAGGTAGCTTTATATACTGTAACCAGACAAGCCTGCCTGTCAGTAGGAAGATAACAGGAACGGATCTAGCTGTACACTGTGAGCAGGACGCACTGTACTAAATGTAAATAGTCTAGCTGCCTGACCGTCGTACTAATAGGATCAAATAGAACACCTGTAATTTTCTTCAGGTAGCTTTATATACTGTAACCAGACAAGCCTGCCTGTCAGTAGGAAGATAACAGGAACGGATCTAGCTGAACACTGTGAGCAGGACGCACTGCACTAAATGTAAATAGTCTAGAACAGTGGTTCTCAACTCCAGTCCTCAGGACCCACCAACAGGCCAGGTTTGCAAGACAGCTGAAATACATCACAGGTGATATCATTTGCTGCTCAGTGATTGCAGTATTCTAGTCTGCAACTCCCCAAGGTAATACTTAAAATCTGGCCTGTTGGTGGGTCCCGAGGACTGGAGTTGAGAACCACTGGTCTAGAAGATAACAGGAACGGATCTAGCTGAACACTGTGAGCAGGACGCACTGCACTAAATGTAAATAGTCTAGAAGATAACAGGAACGGATCTAGCTGAACACTGTGAGCAGGACGCACTGCACTAAATGTAAATAGTCTAGAAGATAACAGGAACGGATCTAGCTGAACACTGTGAGCAGGACGCACTGCACTAAATGTAAATAGTCTAGAAGATAACAGGAACGGATCTAGCTGAACACTTTGAGCAGGACGCACTGCACTAAATGTAAATAGCAGGAACGGATCTAGCTGAACACTGTGAGCAGGACGCACTGCACTAAATGTAAATAGTCTAGAAGATAACAGGAAGGGATCTAGCTGAACACTGTGAGCAGGACGCACTGCACTAAATGTAAATAGCAGGAACGGCTCTAGCTGAACACTGTGAGCAGGACGCACTGCACTAAATGTAAATAGCAGGAACGGATCTAGCTGAACACTGTGAGCAGGACGCACTGCACTAAATGTAAATAACAGGAACGGATCTAGCTGAACACTGTGAGCAGGACGCACTGCACTAAATGTAAATAGTCTAGAAGATAACAGGAACGGATCTAGCTGAACACTGTGAGCAGGACGCACTGCACTAAATGTAAATAGCAGGAACGGATCTAGCTGAACACTGTGAGCAGGACGCACTGCACTAAATGTAAATAGCAGAAACGGATCTAGCTGAACACTGTGAGCAGGATGCACTGCACTAAATGTAAATAGCAGGAACGGATCTAGCTGAACACTGTGAGCAGGACGCACTGCACTAAATGTAAATAGCAGGAACGGATCTAGCTGAACACTGTGAGCAGGACGCACTGCACTAAATGTAAATAACAGAAACGGATCTAGCTGAACACTGTGAGCAGGACGCACTGCACTAAATGTAAATAGCAGGAACGGATCTAGCTGAACACTGTGAGCAGGACGCACTGCACTAAATGTAAATAGCAGGAACGGATCTAGCTGAACACTGTGAGCAGGACGCACTGCACTAAATGTAAATAGTCTAGAAGATAACAGGAACGGATCTAGCTGAACACTGTGAGCAGGACGCACTGCACTAAATGTAAATAGCAGGAACAGATCTAGCTGAACACTGTGAGCAGGACGCACTGCATTAAATGTAAATAGTCTAGATAGAAGATAACAGGAACGGATCTAGCTAAACTGAATACAGTGTATATATATATATGCAACACCTGGGATGCATATATATACACAATACACTGTAAGTGCAGCTAACTGACTGACTGTTCTGCCTAATCTATCTAACTCAAATCAAATGACACTGTCTCTCTCTCTCTCTATCTCTCAGCACACCGGAACACACACTACACAGGGCCGCCGTGCAGGCGGCCTTATATAGTGTGGGGTGTGTACTAAATCCCCTGAGCCATAATTGGCCAAAGCCACCCTGGCTTTGACCAATTACAGCTCTCTCTACTGACGGCGCTGTGATTGGCCAAGCATGCGGGTCATAGTGCATGCTTGGCCAATCATCAGCCAGCAATGCACTGCGATGCCGCAGTGAATTATGGGCCGTGACGCGCCACACGAATTTAGCGCGAACGGCCCATATCGTTCGCAATTCGGCGAACGGGCGAACAGCCGATGTTCGAGTCAAACATGGGTTCGACTCGAACACGAAGCTCATCCCTAGTGTAGACCAGGGATATGCAATTAGCGGACCTCCAGCTGTTGCAGAACTACAAGTCCCATGAGGCATAGCAAAACTCTGCAAGCCACAAGCATGACACCCAGAGGCAGAGGAATGATGGGACTTGTAGTTTTGCAGCAGCTGGAGGTCCGCTAATTGCATATCCATGGTGTAGACTATCTACACTCAAGCTTTTCTTGAGGGTGTCCCCTGACCCTTTTAGGGGAATAAAAGGGTTGTTTAAATGTTTTTGTACTAGACTTGAAGGAGGCGCCATTTCAAATATTGCTCCATGAGCCTGTGGTTTACCATTACCCATCTGGTATACCTGACAGTAAAAGAGACCCCAAGAACAAGTTCTGGTACTACACCTCTAACCCACAAACCACATAATTATTCAAACTGTGTAGATGTATTCACAAACTGATTACCGTATTTATCGGCATATAACACGCACAGGCGTATAACACGCACCTTCAATTTAGGAGGGAAGTTTCAGGAAAAAAAATTTAATTTTAAAGAACTTTGAAGCAAAATAAGGGTCAGTGCCCATCAATGCAGCCTCACCATTGCCCATCTGCAGCCTGATCAATGCCATCTGCAGCCTCACAATTGCCCATCAATGCAGCTTGATCAATGCCCATCTGCAGCCTCACAATTGCCCATCAATGCAGCTTGATCAATGCCTATCAATGCAGTCTGATCAATGCCCATCTACAGCTTCACAATTGCTATGAATGCAGCCTGAACAATGCCCATCTGCAGCCTCAGCTCAGATTACTGCTGCCTTGGAGGGGACAGGGAGGGGGGCAGGATGAGCGCCATCAGATTACATACAGTGAGAATCTCCTGTTTACTCTGCGGCCTCTTTAATACAAAGTCCCGCCTCCTGGACTGGCTTCTATGATAGACAAAACACTGGCCCAATGCCTGCCCAGGAGACAGGACTTCCTATTACAGAGGCTGCTGAGTAAACAGGAGATTCTCACTGTATGTAAACTGATGGCGCTCATCCCAACCCCCTTCCCTCCTAGGCAGCCCAAATCGCAGCATCGGTGTATAACACGCACACACTATTTGCACCCGATTTTCAGGGTGAAAAAGTGAGTGTTATACGCCAATAAATACAGTATTTTCATACTGTTTTCTACACTATTTATACTCTAGGTACAAGGCACACATTTCTTTAGCATGCTGCATCACTTTATTTTACATTCTTTTACTTGTTTATTATATGTTACTTTAAAGCCCCATTCACACCTGAGCTTTTTGTAGCTCAACATCCAAAAATCCCTAGGTTTTTAATTGTGCCTGTTCACACCTGAGTGTAGTGTTGCTTGAAGCTTACAGCTTGAAATAGTTTTAGCTTCTTTTGAGCTACAAGCTTCAAGATTCATGTGTTTTTGCTCTCAATAGACTTCAGTGGCAATGCATAAAAAACATGTGCAAAAGCACTCTTATCACACATTTTTATTACCTAGTAACTAGCTTTCCATTGGCTAAAAATAATTTTAAAAAAATGCTTAAGCTTCAGGCGCCCGCAAAAAATGCCTGTACAAATGCTCAAAAAAAAAAAAAAAAAGCCTGCAAAATGACCAAAGATGCTTAGCTCAAGAGTGAATACATCCCTACATTATGTACTATGCTGAATTTCTAAACATAAAAATCCCAAACTACATAATACCAAATCTATTAAAAGCTGGAAGCTATTTATTTCTAAACAAGAGGGATTTGCTGTAGATTTCCAGCAGCCTTATACAATTTATATACAGTCCTGTAGAAATGTGGATGTAATTGTATTTAATTTCACATGCTGTTAAGTATAAGAGAATGTCAAGATGGACTCAGGATGTGAACATATTCCCTAATGATATGTGCTGGCTGTAGATTGGCTCACGCTGACCATAAGTGATACGTTATGTTGCAATTTGTACGTTTGGAGGAATTATTTGTCCCTGTGGCATTAACTGAACTATTTCCTTCAAGAGTAACTGCATTAATTCTAAAATTAAAGCAAGAACATGACAGATCACTGCCGCAAGAAGAAATTGGATACCCTGAACCCGTCATTTCTTAATGGAAAGAGAAAAAAAACATATATTATGGCAGAAAAGAAAACAAAATGTTACTTGTAGGTCAACTCTCTAGATTGCGATACAGCTTGGAGATTATTTCCAGGATATGCGTAATTTCGCTTATACGCTGTAAATTAAAATGGCCAAGTTCCATGCTTCTGGCACCTTTTAATGCTGTTTAACTCAAAATTCAGCTTACGTGACTAGCTGTTCTTTATATTACTAAGCGAGGGATATTTCACTTAAAGCAATGAGAGAAGAGAAAAAGGAAGGGTAAAGATGTGAATGCATTATTATTGGGCAGATTTGGTCTTGTCTAGGGAAACAAATGTCTCACAGGGTGAGTAATATCTATTCAGATTTCAAACCAGTGCTGCAGAAAATCCAGATGCATGATGATCGTATATGTCAATCAGGGCAGCCATCAGAAATAGTGGGGCCCCTTACACAGCTTTAGGCCTGGGTCCCGCCCACTGGCAGGTCCCACCAAATCTGCCTACTAGCCATCCCACCAAGTCCTTCAGTGCCTCAGTCCCCCTCACACCTGTACGCTCTCAGCCCCCCTCACACCTGTACGCTCTCAGCCCCCTCACACCTGTACGCTCTCAGCCCCCTCACACCTGTACACTCTCAGCCCCCCTCACACCTGTATGCTCTCAGCCCCCTCACACCTGTACGCTCTCAGCCCCCCTCACACCTGTACGCTCTCAGTCACCCTCACACCTGTATGCTCTCAGCCCCCTCACACCTGTACGCTCTCAGCCCCCCTCACGCCTGTATGCTCTCAGCCCCCTCATACCTGTATGATCTCAGCCCCCTCACACCTGCACGCTCTCAGCCCCCCCTCACACCTGTACACTCTCAGCCCCCCTCACACCTGTACACTCTCAGCCCCCTCACACCTGTACGCTCTCAGCTCCCCTCACACCTGTACGCTCTCAGCCCCCTCACACCTGTATGCTCTCAGCTCCCCTCACACCTGTATGCTCTCAGCCCCCTCACACCTGTACGCTCTCAGCCCCCCCCCTCACACCTGTATGCTCTCAGCCCCCTCACATCTGTACGCTCTCAGCCCCCCCTCACACCTGTACGCTCTCAGTCCCCCTCACACCTGTATGCTCTCAGCCCCCCCTCACACCTGTACGCTCTCAGCCCCCTCACACCTGTACGTTCTCAGCCCCCTCACACCTGTACGCTCTCAGCCCCCTCACACCTGTACGCTCTCAGCCCCCTCACACCTGTACGCTCTCAGCCCCCCTCACACCTCTACGCTCTCAGCCCCCTCACACCTGTACTCTCTCAGCTCCCCCTCACACCTGTACGGTCTCAGCCCCCTCACACCTGTACACTCTCAACCCCCTCACACCTGTACGCTCTCAGTCCCCCTCACACCTGTACGCTCTCAGTCCCCCTCACACCTGTACGCCTTCAGCCCCCTCACACCTGTACGCTCTCAGCCCCCTCACACCTGTACGCTCTCAGCCCCCTCACACCTGTACGCTCTCAGCCCCCCTCACACCTGTACGCTCTCAGCCCCCCTCACACCTGTACGCTCTCAGCCCCCCTCACACCTGTACGCTCTCAGCCCCCTCACACCTGTACGCAATCAGCCCCCCTCACACCTGTATGCTCTCAGCCCCCTCACACCTGTATGCTCGGAGCCCCCTCACACCTGTACGCTCTCAGCCTCCCTCACACCTGTACGCTCTCAGCCCCCCTCCCACCTGTACGCTCTCAGCCTCCCTCACACCTGTACGCTTTCAGCCCCCCCCACCTGTACGCTCTCAGCCTCCCTCACACCTGTACGCTCTCAGCCCCCTCACACCTGTATGCCCGGAGCCCCCCTCACACCTGTACGCTCTCTGCCCCCTCACACCTGTACGCTCTCTGCCCCCTCACACCTGTATGCTCGGAGCCCCCTCACACCTGTACGCTCTCAGCCCCCCTCACACCTCTACGCTCTCAGCCCCCTCACACCTGTACGCTCTCAGCCCCCTCACACCTGTACACTCTCAGCCCCCTCACACCTGTACGCTCTCAGCCCCCCTCACACCTCTATGCTCTCAGCCCCCTCACACCTGTACTCTCTCAGCTCCCCCTCACACCTGTACGGTCTCAACCCCCTCACACCTGTACGCTCTCAGTCCCCCTCACACCTGTACGCTCTCAGCCCCCTCACACCTGTACACTCTCAGCCCCCTCACACCTGTACGCTCTCAGCCCCCCCTCACACCTGTACACTCTCAGCCCCCTCACACCTGTACGCTCTCAGCCCCCTCACACCTGTATGCTCTCAGCCCCCTCACACCTGAACGCTCTCAGCCCCCCTCACACCTGTATGCTCTCAGCCCCCTCACATCTGTATGCTCGGAGCCCCCTCACACCTGTACACTCTCAGCCTCCTTCACACCTGTACGCTCTCAGCCCCCCTCCCACCTGTACGCTCTCAGCCTCCCTCACACTTGTACGCTCTCAGCCCCCCTCCCACCTGTACGCTCTCAGCCTCCCTCACACTTGTACGCTCTCAGCCCCCCACCTGTACGCTCTCAGCCTCCCTCACACCTGTGCGCTCTCAGCCCCCTCACACCTGACACTCTCAGCCCCCCTCACACCTGTACGCTCTCAGCCCCCCTCACACCTCTATGCTCTCAGCCTCCCTCACACCTGTACACTCTCAGCCCCCTCACACCTGACACTCTCAGCCCCCTCACACCTGTATGCTCTCAGCCCCTCTAAGACCTGTACGCTCTCAGCCCCCTCACACCTGTACGCTCTCAGCCCCCCTCACATCTGTATGCTCTCAGCCCCCTCACACCTGTACGCTCTCAGCCTCCCTCACACCTGTACGCTCTAAGCCCCCTCACACCTGTACGCTCTACGCCTCCCTCACACCTGTACACTCTCAGCCCCCCTCACACCTGTATGCTCTCAGCCCCCTCACACCTGTATGCTCTCAGCCCCCTCACACCTGTACTCTCTCAGCCCCCCACACCTGTATGCTCTCAGCCCCCTCACACCTGTATGCTCTCAGCCCCCTCACACCTGTACGCTCGGAGCCCCCCTCACACCTGTACGCTCTCAGCCCCCTCTCACCTGTACACTCTCAGCCCCTCTCACACCTGTATGCTCTCAGCCCCCTCACACCTGTTCGCTCTCAGCCCCTCACACCTGTATGCTCTCAACCCCCCCACACCTGTACGCTCTCAGCCCCCTCACACCTGTATGCTCTCAGCCCCCTCACACCTGTACTCTCTCAGCCCCCCACACCTATACGCTCTCAGCCCCCTCACACCTGTATGCTCTCAGCCCCCTCACACCTGTACGCTCTCAGCCCCCTTACACCTGTACGCTCTCAGCCCCCCTCACACCTGTACGCTCTCAGCTCCCCTCACACCTGTACGCTCTCAGCCCTCCTCACACCTGTACGCTCTCAGCCACCTTCACACATGTACGCTCTCAGCCCCCTCACACCTGTACTCTCTCAGCCCCCCACACCTGTACGCTCTCAGCCCCTTCACACCTGTACACTCTCAGCCCCTCTCACACCTGTATGCTCTCAGCCCCCTCACACCTGTTTGCTCTCAGCCCCTCACACCTGTACGCTCGCAGCCCCCCACACCTGTACGCTCTCAGCCCCCTCTCACCTGTACACTCTCAGCCCCTCTCACACCTGTATGCTCTCAGCCCCCTCACACCTGTACGCTCTCAGCCCCTCACACCTGTATGCTCTCAACCCCCCCACACCTGTACGCTCTCAGCCCCCTCACACCTGTATGCTCTCAGCCCCCTCACACCTGTATTCTCTCAGCCCCCCACACCTGTACGCTCTCAGCCCCCTCACACCTGTATGCTCTCAGCCCCCTCACACCTGTACGCTCTCAGCCCCCTTACACCTGTACACTCTCAGCTCCCCTCACACCTGTACGCTCTCAGCCCTCCTCACACCTGTACGCTCTCAGCCCCCCTCACACATGTACGCTCTCAGACCCCTCACACCTGTATGCTCTGAGCCCCCCCACAGCTGTACACTCTAAGCCCCCCTCACACCTGTACGCTCTCAGCCTCCCCTCCCACCTGTACACTCTCAGCCCCCCACACCTGTATGCTCCCAGCACCACTCATATGTGTATATATGACATGCACGTACACACACACACACACACACACACACACACACACGCATGTATACACACACAAAGACATGTACACACACACAGACATGTACACACCGAGACATGTACACACCGAGACATGTACACACACAGAGACATGTACACACAGAGGCATGTACACACAGAGGCATGTACACACACAGAGGCATGTACACACAGAGGCATGTACACACAGAGACATGTACACACACAGAGGTATGTACACACACAGAGGCATGTACACACACAGACATGTACACACAGAGGCATGTACACACACAGAGGCATGTACACACACACAGACATGTACACACAGAGGCATGTACACACAGAGGCATGCACGCACACAGAGACATGTACACACACAGAGACATGTACACACAGAGACATGTACACACAGAGGCATGTACACACAGAGGCATGTACACACACAGAGACATGTACACACACACATGTACACACACAGAGGCATCTACACACACAGAGGCATGTACACACACAGACATGTACACACACAGAGACATGTACACACACAGAGGCATCTACACACACAGAGGCATCTACACACACAGAGACATGTACACACACACAGAGGCATGTACACACACAGAGACATTTACACAGAGACATTTACACACAGAGACATGTACACACACAGAGGCATGTACACACACAGAGACATGTACACACACAGAGACATGTACACACACACAGACATGTACACACACAGAGACATGTACACACACAGACATGTACACACACAGAGACATGTACACACACACAGATATGTACATACACAGAGACATGTACATACACACATGTACACACACAGAGGCATCTACACACACAGAGGCATGTACACACACAGACATGTACACACACAGAGACATGTACACACACAGAGGCATCTACACACACAGAGGCATCTACACACACAGAGACATGTACACACACACAGAGGCATGTACACACACAGAGACATTTACACAGAGACATTTACACACAGAGACATGTACACACACAGAGACATGTACACACACAGAGACATGTACACACACACAGACATGTACACACACAGAGACATGTACACACACAGACATGTACACACACAGAGACATGTACACACACACAGATATGTACATACACAGAGGCATGTACACACACAGAGACATGTACACACACAGAGACACATACACACAGAGAGACATGTACACACACACAGACATGTACACACACAGAGGCATGTACACACAGAGGCAGGTACACACACAGAGGCAGGTACACACACAGAGACATGTACACACAGAGGCATGTACACACAGAGGCATGTACACACACAGAGGCATGTACACACAGAGGCATGTACACACAGAGACATGTACACACACAGAGGCATGTACACACACAGAGGCATGTACACACACAGACATGTACACACAGAGGCATGTACACACACAGAGGCATGTACACACACACAGACATGTACACACAGAGGCATGTACACACAGAGGCATGCACACACACAGAGACATGTACACACACACAGAGACATGTACACACAGAGACATGTACACACAGAAGCATGTACACACAGAGGCATGTACACACACAGAGACATGTACACACACACACACACACACACAGACATGTACACACACAGAGGCATCTACACACACAGAGGCATGTACACACACAGACATGTACACACACAGACATGTACACACACAGAGGCATCTACACACACAGAGGCATGTACACACACAGACATGTACACACACAGACATGTACACACACAGAGGCATGTACACACACAGACATGTACACACACAGACATGTACACACACAGAGGCATATACACACAGAGAGACTTGTACATACACAGAGACATGTACATATACAGAGACATGTACCCACACAAGCATGTACACAGACACACACACAGCCCCTCCTGCACAACAGCCCTTAAATGTAAGGTGGTCCTAGTCCCAGCTCTTGTTTCCACATGCAGAGGGATGCACATTTAGGAAATGGCAAGAGGTGGCAGCAAACAGCCCGATGTCAGCTCAATGACAGAGCAGGACCCTGCCGACTCACACATATACAGGAGCATCGGAGCTCCTCTGCACCCGCCCCTGCCTTCTCACATCCCTGCCAGTTGGCCGGGCCCATCCAGATGCTGGGGCACCTTACATGTGTATGGGCTGTACCCCCTGATGGCGGCCCTGATATCAGTCCATATGGTCATTGCGCAGCTGCTTTTTTTGTCCAATATGCAATTCAACATCGGCTTGAGTATTTTTCAGATTGTGGGGTTGATTTACTAAAGGCAAATAGACTATGCACTTTTGCAAGTGCAGTTGCACTCTGCCTGGGCAGTTGCTCCAGGTCTTATTAAATTAGGTAAAGCTTAATTTTATAAGGTATACCCAATCTCATGCAAGGAAAATGAAAAAAAAAAATGTTTTGCTTGCACACGATTGGAATGGAAGTCAGCTGAGCTCCCCCTCATTTACTAAGCTCTGGAACAACTGCACTTACAAATTTGCTGTCTATTTTTCTTTAGTAAATAAACTCCCATATGTACGTATTGCCAAAACTCCACCATTTTTAAGTTTTGGCTATCCAAAACTCTAAAATGGAGAGGGTTTAGGACATGTGTCACATTTTTTAAACTGTCTGTATCCTCACTAGGGAGATATAACAGAGTCATAACTCACTATAACAGGTATACAACAGCAATAAAACACATTGTTGTGGCTTAGTGGTTGGAACTTCTATTTTGCAACTCTAGGGTCCCCAAGTTCAAATCTCAACCAGAACACTATCAGCATGCATGGAGTTTGCATGTTCTCCCTGTGCCTTTGTGGGTTACCTCTAGGTATTATGGTTCCTTCACATACTCCAAAGACATGCTGGCAGGCTAATTGGCTCCAGTCTAACTTTGCCCTAGTACATGTATATATGTGAGGTAGGAACCTTAGACTGTAAGCTCCTTAAGGGCAAGGACTGATGTGAATATACAGGACATAAATCGCTGTGTAAGTTGTCAGCGCTATATAAATATCTCTAATACATAAATATTTTTTTTAAAGAGGGGAAGAATATAACTATTTAATAACAAACATGCTATACTTACCTGCTCTGTGCAGTGGTTTTGCACAGAGCAGCCCCGAAACCTCTTAATTTCGGTTACCCCACAAGCGCTCCTGGCTCCTCCCCTTTAGGCAGTGCACCCAGAAAAATCTGCTTGTCCTGGGGGCACCGCTGCATGCTCGCTCCAGAGCCACTTCTCCATGCATCCATAAGACAAATAGAGCAGCGGCTCGCCTCCCCCCCCCCCTTACACACACACACACTCTCTCCTTATTGGCTTGCTGGCTGTGATTGACTCAGCCAATGGGAGGAAGAATCCACATACAGACGAGGCTATCATGAACATCGCTGGATTGGAGAGGGCTCAAGTAAGGATTGGGGGGGGGGGGGCTGCTGCATAGAGAAGGTTTTTTTTTTTTTAACTTCATGCATAGAATGAAGGTTTAGTTGAAAAAATGTGTGAATCTTGGGTGAACACAGATTTGCAGCCACAATTTGAGATTGGACACATTACCTAAGGGGTTCTTTAGAGCGGTACCTGTAGTGCCAGGTAGATACAACTTTTCAATGTCTTCAATGGTCAGCATAGTATACAAGGGTATGGGAATTCTTGAATTCTTAGAGACTCAAACTCACACATATACAGTACTGTACAAAGGCCTCAGGCAGGTATGAAAAAATGCTGTAAAATGAATAATGCTTTCAGAGATAGAAGCGTTAATAGTTTATTTTTATCAATTGACAAAATGGAAAGTAAATGAACAAAAGAGAAATCCAAATCAAATCAATATTTGGTGTGACCAACCTTTGCCTTCATAACAGCATCAATTCTTCTAGGTACACTTGCACACAGGTTTTAAAGGAACTCGGCAGGTAGGTTGTTCCAAATATCTTGGAGAACTAACCACAGATCTTCTGTGCATGTAGGCTGCCTCAAATCCCTCTGTCTGTTAATCCCCGACAGACTTGATGATATTGATATCAGGGCTCTGTGGGGGCCAAACTATCACTTCCAGGACTCCTCATTACACTGAAGATAGTTCTTAATGACATTGGTTGTATGTTTGGGATCATTGTCCTGCTGCAGAAAAAATGCGGGGCTAATCATATGCCTCCTTGATAGTATGGAATAATGGAAAAATATCTGCCTGTATTTATCAGCATTGAGGACACCATTGTTCTTCACTAAATCTTCAACTCCATTTGCAGAAATGTAGCCTGCAGACACTCATTATTGTATAACTCTTCAGCCCTTCAGCGAACAAACTACCTTCTGCTACTGCCAAATATTTCAAATTTTGTCTTTTTTTTTTTTGTCCAAAAGCTGAAGTTAGAAGCTGATTGGCTACCATGCACAGCTGCACCAGATTTTGCACTCTCTAGTTTTAGTAAATCAACCGCTGTATTTCAACCTACATATGAAATTGATGATCATTAGCAACTGCTTGGTATAATTGGTTAAACATACATCTGACTCCAATCCTACAAAATCCCTGACTTTGTGCAAGTTTTAAGAATTGATGCTGGTTTGAAGCCAAAAGGTAGTCACACCAAATATTGATTTGATTTAGATTTTTCTTCTGTTCACTCACCTTGCATTGTGTAAATTGATCCAAAAAATTAAACTACAGTAGCATTTCCTTACACCTGCCTATAAAATTTGCACAGTACTGTATATATAGTGTGTGTATTGCGTGTGCATTATGGTGCAGCAAACTGTCTGGATATGTATATACAGTATATTCGTGTATATACTGTATGCTAGATCAAGTTTGTCCTGTTGTGTAGCACCCATTGTGACCATTGTGTTGCCCGCCATCCTCTCTCTTTTTCCCTCTATATGTGTGGTCTAGTCTGTCAGGACTAGGGATGAGCCAAACACCCCCTGGTTCGGTTTGCACCAGAACCTGCTAACGGACCGAAAATTTGCACGAACATTAGAACCCCATTGACGTCTATGGGACGCGAATGTTCGAAATAAAAAGTGCTCATTTTAAAGGCTAATTTGCATGGTATTGTCCTAAAAAGGGTTTGGGGACCCGGGTCCTGCCCCAGGGGACATGTATCAATGCAAAAAAAACTTTTAAAAACGGCCGTTTTTTCCTGAGCAGTGATTTTAATGATGCTTAAAGTGAAAAAAAAAGTGAAATATTCCTTTAAATATTGTACCTGGGGGGTGTCTATAGTATACCAGTAAAGTGGCATGTGTTTCCCGTGCTTAGAACAGCCCCTGCACAAAATGTCATTTTTAAAGGAAAAAAAGTCATTTAAAACTGCTTGCGGCTTTAATGTAATGTTGGGTCCTGGCAATATGGATAAAAATCAGTGAGACAAACAGCATGGGTACCCCCCAGTCCATTGCCAGGCCCTTTGGGTCTTGTATGGATATTAAGGGGAACCTCGCACCTAAATTAAAAAAGGCAAAGGCTTGGGGCCACTAGGCCCTATATACTCTGAACAGCAGTATACAGGCGGTGCAAACAAGACAGGGACTGTAGGTTTGTTGTTAAGTAGAATCTGTTGTAATTTTGAACTGGTACATTTTTAACGTGTTTAGCTCCATCCAAAAAATCTATTTTAAGCTTTTTGGAAAACATAGGGAAGGGTTATCACCCCTGTGACATTTGTTTTGTTGTCTGTGCTCCTCTTCAGAAGATTTCACCTCACTTTTTGTCCCAATGACAAATGTTTTTTGAAAATTTGGGTTTTTTTGTGAAACAAGGATTGGTGATAAAGCATCAGTGGAAAGGAGAAACGTTTTCCCATATGAACTCTTACAGGAGAGAATTTCTCTTCCTAGGGGTAGATTTCATTTCACTTCCTGTTGTCTCCTTCCGTTTGCAAGTAGGAGTCGTTTGTAAGTTGGATGTTTGAAAGTAGGCGCCTGCCGTATATACTCAGCAGAAATTTGGGCCTTAGGTGTTGTTGTGGCCACAACACTGTAAGCCCTCACAGGGCCCTGCTGTGAAATATTGGATCAAGAATTGTAATTACATGCCCCTGTTGAACTAGGGCAGAAAAATTGGGCCTTTGGTGATGGTGGTGCTAGTGCCACAACACTGTAAGTCCTCACTCGCTCTTGGTGGGCGCAGAAACGGGCCCTGCTGTGAAATATTAGGTCAAGAATTGTAATTACATGCCCCTGTTGAACAGGGGCTGAAAAATTGGGCCTTAGGCACTGGTGCTGGTGCCACAACACTGCAACCCCTCACAGATACTCTAGTTGGAATGCAGAAACAAGTCCTTGATCCTTGAAAAAGTCACGTGACTGTGATGTAATGCGTGAGAGGAGCCAAGGAAGCTCTGTGCAGATCAGCAGTTTCACACAGTGTACTGCACTGAATCTGCTCCTGTCTAAGGCGGCTGACTGCTATAGTAAAACCTGCATATGCCTTATCATTATAAGGCACACGTGAGTGGATTGAAGTTTGCCTGTGTACCTTGGTATCCTAACTATTGCACAATGATTGGTTTTTTTCTCTTATCTGCCTGTTTATGATTCCCACATTGGTTGTGAATAGAAGCAAAAAACACATTGGTACTATCAATGAGCACCTTAATTAAGCAAGTGTTTTTAAACAGCTTTGCTAGTGATCAAAAGCTCTATACCAATCAGGATTCTACACCTGTATAATTGAACCTTCTGAATACATCCCTATATATTTATTTTTTATGTGAATTTTTTACACATTTGGTGTCACTAATTTTTAATAATTTTACACTATTTTGATTGCTGGATTTTATAGGAATTTTTACTCACCGCTGGATTTATTTGACTATTTATATTTATTCTTATATATTCATTTTCATGCACATTGTGAAGCGCTTCAAATATCATTATTTATTCAGAAACAAGTCCTACTGCAAAGTATTGCATCAAAAATTGTAATTACACGCCCCTGTTAAACAGGGGCTGAAAAATTAGGCCTTAGGCACTAGTGCTGGTGCCACAACACTGCAACCCCTCACAGAAACTCTAGTTGGAACGCAGAAACGAGCCCTGCTGCAAAGTATTGCATCAAAAATTGTAATTACACACCCCTGTTAAACAGGGGCTGAAAAATTGGGCCTTAGGCACTAGTGGTGGCGCCCAGAACCAAAAAAGTTCTTACAAGCTATCAGCGTGATCATTGAGGAGGAAGAGGATAATTACTCAGGATAGTCACTCAGCATCAGCATAGGCAGTCTTTGAAGGGATCTGAGATTTCAAAAAAATTATTAGGTTACATCAGCATCAGGTGCTTGGTAGCTTGTGGTGATCCAAGACTGATTCATTTTTATGAAGGTCAGTCGATCGACCGAGTCGGTGGACAGACGCACCCTGTGATCAGTTACAAAGCCTCCAGCAGCACTGAATGTACGTTCCGAAAGAACGCTGGATGCAGGACAGGCCAGTAGCTCAATTGCATATTGTACAAGCTCTGGCCAGTGATCCATCCTCAAGACCCAGTAACCCAGAGGATTTTCGGTGGGAAAGGTGTCCAAGTCAGATCTTGCCCCTAGGTATTCCTGCACCATGTAAAACAGACGTTGGAGATGGTTGCTGGAACCGATCATACCTTGGGGCTGCGGACCAAAAAATTGTCTGAACGCATCGGCCAGACGGCCACCTTCTCCACCGCTCCTTCCTTGACTGACCGAAGCCTCAGCAACACGTTGTCCAGAAACAGGAGTTTGTAACCTCCCAGTCTCTGAGAACGCGTTGCACAGACCTTTCTGCAAGGCCTCCCGAAGATGTTTCATCCTCTGCTCTCTCTGCGATGGCAAGATAAGGTCCGCAACCTTACCCTTGTAACGTGGATAAAGGAGGGTTGCCAGCCAGTATTGGTCCTTCTCCTTGATACCACGAATACGAGGATCCTTATGCAGGCTTTGCAGGATCAGGGAGGCCATGCAGCGTAGGTTTGCTGAGGCATTCAGTCCGGAGTCCTCTGGGTCACTAAGGACCACATGATCCGCAGCCACCTCCTCACAGCCACGTACAAGTCCATGTGTTTCTTGGGACTGATCCCTTAAAGACTGCTGCTGATGCTGAGTGCCAGGCTCTACCTCCATACTGACACAATCATCCTCCTCCTCCTCTTCCTGTGTGATCGGCGGGCACGTAGGAACACTGTCTGGATAAAGGGGGCCTTGAGAGCTAAGGAAGTCCTCCTCTTCCTGCCTCTGTTCTGCCTCAAGTGCCCTGTCCATTATTCCACGCAGCGTGTGCTCCAACAGGTGGACAAGGGGGACAGTGTCACTGATGCATGCACTGTCACTGCTCACTATCCTCGTGGCCTCCTTAAATGGTGACAGGACAGTGCATGCATCCCTGATCATGGCCCACTGGCGTGAGGAAAAAAAAACAAGTTCCCCTGACCCTGTCCTGGTGCCATAGTCGCACAGGCACTCATTGATGGCCCTCTGCTGCGTGTGCAGCCGCTGCAGCATGGCCAACGTTAAGTTCCACCTGGTGGGCATGTCACAGATTAGGCGGTTCTTGGGCAGGTTAAACTCCTTTTGGAGGTCTGCCAGCCGAGCACTGGCATTATATGACCGGCGGAAATGAACACAGACTTTCCTGGCCTGCCTCAGGACATCCTGTAAGCCTGGGTACCTGCCCAAGAACCGCTGCACCACCAAGTTAAGGACATGAGCCAAACAGGGCACATGGGTCATTTGTCCCTGTCGGAGGGCAGAGGGGAGGTTGGTGCCATTGTCGCAAACCACCATTCCTGCCTTAAGTTGGCGTGGCGTCAACCACCTCTGAACCTGCCCCTGCAGAGCTGACAGAACCTCTGCCCCAGTGTGGCTCCTGTCCCCCAAGCACACCAGCTCAAGCACCGCATGGCATCTTTTGGCCTGCATACTTGCGTAGCCACTTGAACGGCTACGGAGCACCGCTGGTTCCGAGGACAAAGCACAGGAAGAGGCCATGGAGGAAGAAGAAGAGGAGGGGGTGGAGGAGAGAGGTGTGTCACAATCATTAGTAGTGGCATTTTGGAGGCGTGGTGGCGGAACAACCTCCAACACTACTGCACCTTGTCCTGCATCCTTCCCAGCTGCCAGCAGAGTCACCCAATGCACGGTGAAACTTAGGTAATGTCCCTGTCCATGCCTGCTGGACCATGGGTCAGCGGTAATATGCACCTTACCGCTGACCGCCCTGTCCAGGAGAGGCCAAGACATTGCCTTCCACATGCCGGTAGAGAGCCAGAATCACCTTCCGTGAGAAAAAGTGGCGTTTGGGTACCTGCCACTGAGGAACCGCACATTCCACAAACTCACGGAAGGGGGCAGAGTCTACCAACTGAAAAGGCAGCAGTTGAAGTGCTAGCAATTTTGCCAAGCTAGCATTCAACCGCTGGGCATGTGGATGGCTGGGAGCGAACTTCTTTCGGTGGTGCAGCAGCTGGGGCAGGAAAATTTGCCTGGTACAATCTGACGTCGGTGTACCGAAAGCAGATTGCCCACAAGTACTTGGCTGTGACACACCTAATTCTACACCTTCATTCCTCTCAGTGCAGGTCTCAGAGAGGACTGAAGGTATAGTGGGGTTGGAGATCTCAGCTGATGAGGAGCAAGGAGAGGTCCTCTTTGTTCTTTGGTGTGGGTCTTTTAGATACGCTTGTCAACGAACTGCATGGCAGGTCAACATATGTCTGGTAAAGCATGTGGTGCGCAAGCGGGAGATGTTTTGGCCACGTGAGATACGCTTGAGACATATGTTGCAAATAGCAGCGGTGCGATCTGATGCACTCCTCTCAAAAAAGGCAAAGAACTTTTGGAATAACGCACAGAGACAGCAGCGCCCTGCATATGCGGAGCTTTGGGGTGTGATGCAGTCAGTGTGCTGCCCTTAGGCTGGCCCCTGGCGGGCGTCCTGCCTCGTTGGTGATGTGCCTCCTTCTCCTCCTCTCTCCTATCAGGCACCCACGTTGAGTCAGTGACCTCATCATCCCCTCCCTCCTCATCACTGAAGCAAACCTGGCAGTATGCTGCAGCAGGGGGAGCATGACTGCCAGATTGCTGTCCTTCTTGGGCACCCCCTCTGTCCGTGCTCACGTTATTGCCTTCTTCGAGCTCAGTATCATCATCAGAGCCTTCTAAACGCTGGGCATCCTCCTGGAGCATGTACCCAACACTGTGGTCAGACAGTTCGAGGGACTCCTCAGGAGAACATGTTGGGTCTAGGGAAGAAGTGACTGATGCCATTGAGCCGAGGGAAGAAGCCGCGTTGGCAGCTGCTTTGCCAGACAAAGTACCCTGAGCATGGGTGAGAGAGGATGAGGAGGATGAGGACGGCTTGGTCATCCACTCAACCAAGTCTTCCGCATGTTGCGGCTCAACACGGCCAGCTGCCGTAAAAAAGGCCAAGCGTGTCCCACGGCCACGTGCTGATGAGGATGCACCGTCCCCACGACCAGCCCTGTTGCCTCTAGACACAGAGCCTGCTTGCCCTCTTTTATTGGCTTGTGACTGTCTGCCTCTCCTTGTTGGCCTTCCAGACATACTAATGGCCTGTAGCTGCACTAAGCTGGGATATATATATATATATATATATATATATATATATATTGATACTGCAGCTAGCAAAATCAACTGCCTGCCCGTAGTATGAGAACACCACCGACCTTCTACAGGTATCTTTAGCTGAACACTGTGCATAACTCGCAAAAAACTAACTTATAGCTTATTTAGCTGCCTGCGGTAGTGAAAGGATCAGGAAAACACCACCAACCTTCGACAGGTAGCTTTAGGTGAACACTGTGCAGAGCTCGCAAAAAACTAACTTGTAGCTTATTTAGCTGCCTGCGGTAGTGATACGATCAGGAAAACACCACCAACCTTCTACAGGTAGCTTTAGCTAAACACTGTGCAGAGCTCGCACTACACTAACTTGTAGTTTTAGCTGAACACTGTTCAGAGGACGCACTACACTAACTTGTAGCTTTAGCTGAACACTGTGCAGAGGTCGCACTACACTAACTTGTAGTTTTAGCTGAACACTGTGAGGATGACGCACTACACTAACTTGTAGCTTTAGCTGAACACTGTGCAGAGGTCGCACTACACTAACTTGTAGTTTTAGCTGAACACTGTGAGGAGGATGCACTACACCAACTTGTAGCTTTAGCTGAACACTGTGAGGAGGACGCACTACCCTAACTTGTAGCTTTAGCTGAACACTGTGCAGAGGTCACACTAAACTAACTTGTAGCTTTAGCTGAACACTGTGAGGAGGACGCACTACACTAACTTGTAGCTTTAGCCGAAAACTGTGCAGAGGTCGCACTACACTAACTTGTAGTTTTAGCTGAACACTGTTTAGAGGACGCACTACACTAACTTGTAGTTTTAGCTGAACACTGTGCAGAGGTCACACTACACTAACTTGTAGTTTTAGCTGAACACTGTGAGGAGGACGCACTACACTAACTTGTAGCTTTAGCTGAACACTGTGCAGAGGTCGCACTACACTAACTTGTAGTTTTAGCTGAACACTGTGAGGAGGACGCACTACACTAACTCGTAGCTTTAGCTGAACACTGTGCAGAGGTCGCACTACACTAACTTGTAGTTTTAGCTGAACACTGTGAGGAGGACGCACTACACCAACTTGTAGCTTTAGCTGAACACTGTGAGGAGGACACACTACCCTAACTTGTAGCTTTAACTGAACACTGTGAGGAGGACCCACTACACTAACTCTAAATAGTCTAACTGCCTGACTGTGGTACTAATAGGATCAAAAGAACACCAGCAATTTTCTTCAGGTAGCTGTAAATACTGTAACAAGACAAGCCTGCCTGTCAGTAGGAAGATAACAGGAACGGATCTAGCTAAACTGAATACAGTGTATATATATATATATATATACACAACACCTGGGATGCATATATATACAAAATACACTGTAAGTGCAGCTAACTCACTGACTGTCCTGCCTAATCTAGCTAACTCAGATGAAATGACACTGTCTCTCTCTCTCTCTAAGCACGCTGGAACACACTACACAGGGCCGCCATGTAGGCGGCCTTATATAGTGTGGGGCGTGTTCTAAACCCCCTGAGCCTGAGCCATAATTGGCCAAAGCCACCCTGGCTTTGGCCAATTACAGCTCTCTCTACTGACGGCGCTGTAATTGGCCAAGCATGCGGGTCATAGTGCATGCTTGGCCAATCATCAGCCAGCAATGCACTGCGATGCCGCAGTGAATTATGGGCCGTGACGCGCCACACGAATTTGGCGCGAAAAGCCCATATCGTTCGCAATTCGGTGAATGATCGAACAGCTGATGTTCGAGTCGAACATTGGTGCGACTGGAACGCGAAGCTCATCCCTAGTCACGATATAGTTCTGTCATATATCCCACAATATGCACTCTTTTCCCTGATAGGAACAAAGTTTACCAATCATTAGAGACAGTACCTGTTGCTATACAGTTCTTGAGGAAAAGAAAAAAAAAATTATCTCTCTCTCTCGCTATATACAGTATATATATAGATATATATATAGATATATATAGATATATATATATAGATATATATCTATATATATCTATATATATATATCTATATATATCTATATATATAGATATATATAGATATATATATATATATATACATATCATACAGTATATATACATATCATACAGTATATATATATATATATATATATATATTCACATGTGATAACATTTATTTTTTTTTTTACAATAGGTTCAAGCTGACACATTGCTACACAGCGCAAGTAGTTAACCCATGGTTAAGTATTATTTAAATGTATACGGTAACGCATTACAGTTCAATGTTAGTTCACCATTCCATCTACACTGTTCAATATATTCAAAAAATTCTCTGAGCCTAATGCTGGCTGACGTGTGCGCTGTATGTGGTAATGTACACAGTATATTCATAGATTTCATACAGTTTTGACAATATACTCTCCTTGAGATTCTTTTCTTTTCATCCTCCATTCATCTAATGAATAATACATGAGGACTGGGCTAAGAATAGCACAAACATCTAAACTGTATGTGACATTTTTAGCATTTGATGAAATGCAAGGCGCAGAATCGTGCATGACATAATGCAACATTAATTATTAGAGAATGTGTACTTTTGGCATTTCTGTAAGAAGAACTTTGTGGTAATTATTAACAGTATACTTTCTCCTTGCCTCATTAAATCCTGCATAGCTGATACAGAAAGGTGATCTGTAGCTACCTAACAGTTATGATACCTAACATTCATGATAGAGACAAGTTACTGGGATATCATTCATCTGGACCAACTAAAGCTTAAACTGCAACCTATGCATAATGTTAAGATGGAGCCTCCACGGTATCACCACCATACACTCTGTTTTGTCACAAACATAGTAATAACTGATACTATATAAAAAAAGGCAGGCACAAGCAGATGTGACAATACCTGTAATTTAAATGTAACATTTAAACTGGTTATATACAGTGTAATTAAAGGGTCGCAAATGAATGCTATAATAGAGATCGGCCAAAAAAAGCCATGATGATGCATAGTTCTTTTATTGCCACAGGAAAATGTCAACAGCCACCGTGGTACCTGCAGCACAAGATTTTATAGTGTATGTCTTTTAGTTTTGGAGAGGGTGGCAAAGGGTTAGAACCACTGTCAGATTATTACTGCTATATCAATAGGCATTGGTACCAATCTTTCTAAAGGCAGATTATAGGGCAAATTATAGTCAAATTTAAATTTGACTTCACCTATCAAAATACCTTGGGCTCCTTCACATTCTTCAATACTTTAAACTAGTCAAACTGGTACAGTACTTCCTAGAAATAGCCCAAGGTTGATTATATGAAAGCCAGCCAGATGATTATTACATATGCAAATTAAAACCAATTACCAAGCCAGATATGTTCGGTTTCAAACACATCGGTTGGGCTTCTTTCCCTGTAAGTAAATATTTTGAACCAGCCCTAATCCCATACAGTCTGATGTGAATGTTAAAACTGAAAAAAAACTCCAGTCAAGGCTGAAAACACCAATAGGCCTTATTCACATTGCAGTAACACAGCCATACAACTTTTACTGATCATTAGGCAAGGAACAAATGTTTCTTCTTAAATAATCAGTAAATGGATTTGTTTTAAATGCGTAAAAATTGTCCTGTTACGGGTCAGAACGCAGTTCAATGTTTATGCACCTGTATTAATACCGCCATTGAAAACAATGCAACTGCATTTAAATCTGTAAATAAAAAATTATTGTAAATGCTTTTCTTTTATGGCCGTGTGAATGAGGCCATAATGTTATTTATACTTGCTGCTTATTTCTACACTGTTTTTTTTTTTTTTTTTATTTGGTGCTCTGGCCATCCCCATCCTGCCTCAATGTCTTACTATTGGTTCATCACTCTTAAGGGCAGTATCACTGACCAGTAGTGAGGTTTGGAATGAAAAGAAAAAATCAAAGGGATATTCAGGGCAATCAAATCGTAAAAAAAACCCTAATCCGATATTGCTAGCTGAACACTTATAAGTACATTTCAAAAACCTATGCAAAAAGTCTAAGTCGTTAAGAAGTGCAGTGCAAAATAAAACATAAAATATAATAAAGCTCATAAAAGTCCATAAAGGTGGAATCAGCCAAACAGAAGACAGCTCATGGATGGATACAGCGGTGTCACATAAATCACACAAATGTGGAGAGTGTAATTCCCATCACCAAAGGCAATCCAAGCATCTCACTTTATAGATCTGACCCCTGAACTAACAGAATGGTCAAATCTCGCTTGTGTTGCTTAAGTAACGCAGAACATAAATAGTCACACATCCAGATTAGGAACTCCTTGGGTCCGTCCACGTAGTATCTATACATAAAGGTTAACAGAAGGCAAATAGTGCTCTCTGCTTCAAGTTTATTATAAAAGAAAAAATATATATAATTTACTTACAAGTGAAGCACTTTTTTTTTAAAAGTGCCAAAAAACTAGCGCTCGGTATGAAATTTCCATACAGGGACTTGGAAGATAGCTGTGGGTGACGTCAGTAGCGTGACCCCTCCCCCGAAAAGTGAAAGGAAGGAAAAATGACAGAATGCCACATCCAGGAATGTAAGTTGGTCTTTTCATAATAGAGAACCCCAGGTTCTGGGACTCCCTGGGTGCTCTGGATGTAATATGCAGTCACCTTTAAATTCCCACCATTTATGCCTCCAAGCAATTTAGTAAGAAGAAAGCGAGCACGGGCTCATTTAATTATGAGCCACCCTAAAATCTACATATGGAAGATTGGGGTTCACAAATCAGCTCAAAAGCAAAGACTGTGGAGTTTCTGTGCCTTTCAAAACTTGGTGTTTGTTTACTTTAGAAGTTTGGCAGGCTGCAATTTCAGAGCCTCTTCTGTGAATTTTGAAGATTAATTGCTCCACAGTGCCCACAGCTACAGCAGTCAGTGAGTGTGTGTTTTAAAGCTCTTTAACGGGGTAATAATATCTAATTGCTTACTCCTATCCTCCTTCGTCATAGGATTACATTAAATTACCACAGTACGGTGCTATCTAACCACTAGCTAACCACTTGCTACTAGGTGGTTGCTAGTCCTTTTGTGATAGCATTAAAAAAAATAAAAAATAAATAAAAGAGTAAAAAAAAAAATAGTTTTAATTAAAAAAATAAAAGCATCCTCTTTCTCCCCCCCCCCCTCCTCCTTATACATGCAAATGCACAAATAGATCCTACATGTTTAAGTAAACAGCGATTGCACCATACATTTGATGTATCACTCCGAATGTAAGAGTGAGAGCAATAATTCTAGGTTCATAATTCATGATTAACTATACACTGTTACCATGTAAAAGCTTTCAAAGAGTCCCCATTGGAAAATGTCAGGTTCTGTAGTTTGGTAACGATTTACTCAACACAAAATTACCTTTTATATTTTCCCAAAAAATAGGTATTATATTGTGTTTGTGTGCACTAAGTTTCATTTTAGTGTATTTTTTACTGAAAGTTGTGTTTTGTAAAAAGCTGTGCAAATATTTTATGACATAAAAAATTCCAACAGCCACCATTTTATTTTCTGCTTTCAGCCTCTGCTTTCAGCAAATATATAATGTCTGGAGGCTTCTAAGTAATTTTCTAGTAAAAAAAAAATCCTGATTTTAACATGTTAACATTTTTAGAATGTAAACATTTCCCTGGACAGCAAGTGGTTGGAGCTAAACTATAGACAGGCATTAGTGAGAAAGTATGCCACCAGCAAACCTGCAGACAGCAATCTTAAACATTTTGGGGCCATGCAGGGTCCCCTTCATCAGACAACAGTGATGTTAAGGATTTTGGGGCCATACAAGGTCCCCTTCATCAGGCACCTAACAAGACACATGTGAACAATTAAAGCAAAAAGGGCACTGTTGGCTGAGCTGATGAGAGAGTATCCCTTAGGTCTTGTTCACAGGGTGCATACTACAGCGTATGCCCCTGTGAGGGCTGTATTTACCTGTATGAGTATGCAAAGGTGTTTCATGCATCCCTGTGCCGGCAGTCTCATTTATGTCAATTTGGACGCAGCAACCCCATCAAGGCAGCTGCTGCTCCCAATTTGACATTTGTGCAGGGGAACGGCCCCGAATGCTGACAGTATAAGTAGCTGCTGAGTCCATGTGGCCTGACTGCATAGGGATGCACAGAACACAAGTTATCAAACTCACATGCAGTGTGAAATGAGTTAAATTCTTACTGAAACGTTTCCCTATTCTAGTTTTTCAGTGCAGAAGTGAGACAGACTGCCCCAAAAATAGTGTATGTTTATTACACAACATAGTAAATAAGATAATGTAGAAATGTGCTAGCCTCTACTGTCAGTATGTGGCTTTGCTGCTTAATGTTCAGGTAGATTATTTAGGTACATCACTTCCTGTCTCTGGGTGTCTGGATCAAAAACCCCAGAAAGAAGCGAAGAGAGAAAGACAAAGAGCTGAGCCACATAACGTTTTATACACAGGGGCTGCTACTGCCGCTGTATTTTCACTCAGATCAGAAGCAGATTCTATTAGGAAAGTATTCCTGTGTAATAGTTTAACTGCAGCTGCCCATAGCTTCTTGTGTGTGTATCTCATCCTTGTGATAGACTTATTCCTGTCCTTTTGTTATAATCTAACATGCACAGTGACAGATAGCTAATAGCTAGGTCTGTGCTACTGTATGTGTGTAGTGATCACCATCCAGTATATTGTTAGGTGAACCTGTTTATTGCAATCAAGTGTATATGCAGCTCCTGTTATTTTAATAACCCTGTTCCTTCTGGTCTGGGATTCTATGGCTAGGTTGAGCTCAGGGCTCAATAACCAGCATAGGCTATAACCAGGTTAGGCATCTGATGGCCACTTCTGGTAGTGAGAGGTCTGGTTGCATGTCAGATTAGAAACTAGCAGGGACTCAAGCATTAGATAGGCTGACTCTGAGTTCCATTGCCACACCAGTGTTTCTGCGTGTGAGAAGCTGCATGCCAGCCTGGTTGGACAATGGCTAGAGGGTTTTCCCCTCACTGCAGATCTTGTCTTTGGGTACCCAACACCAAGACGGACACCATATCATAAGGGGCCTCTGCAACTGGACTTTGCTGCAACATTCATTTGGAGTTATCTGTATTAATAACTATATATACACCAGGATATATGTGCATAATTCCACCAGCAATCCCATTGGGCCCTTTGATGATGATACCTGTTTGTACATTGGCTGTATGTACTATTATTAATCATTTCTTATATAAAGCTTGTATTATTTCCATACTGGTGTGGAATCGAATTACTTTTGGATAATGTTATATGCGGTTTTGCAGTAGTTCCCCTACTTCCAATTACTTTGATTAGATTACTGATTAATTTCCCAGGACAGGAATCCCCTCTGCTCACAGAGACCCTGTCTTGGGTGGAGATAGTGCCAACTTTATTCTTGAACCCACTCATCTATTTAGCAAAGGTTCTGGCTCTCTTATTTACCTACAGGTTTAGTGCACTGTCTGATTTGCGGAGAGCTGTTTGTCATAACCTCCTCCAAAAGAGGGCTACAATAACATATTAGCAGCTGAATCTTAAAACTGCAGAACAGCAGCATTTGCTCTTGCCATTAATGTATGAAATAGCCTTTACATGAAGGGGTTATGGTATGTATTCCTGTGTTAGATTTACTTTTTAATGGCTAGTTTTTGTTTGGAAACAGCATTCTATATGTAGCATGTTGTGTGATACTTTTCATTTCTGGAAAAAAACAGATGCTTAACTGTTGACTTTAGATAACTATAATTATTTTGCATGACAAAGAAATGTTCTAGTTTAACCTCTTTGCCATCATTGTATTATTTTTATATTTATCATACTTCTGTGCAATTAGATTCTTTATTGATGCTTCTTATTGCATGTTCATACTTTTATTGTATTTATTAAATGCTTGTTGCTTTCTTTAACATATGTTAAGAAAATGTAATTAATGTTCTAAAAAACACATTTGTCAGGCTACATACTCATCAATTGATAGATAATTGTTAATCAAATAATAAATTATAGGTTCCTGAGTAGTATCCTTATGATTTAGGTGTTCATTCTCATTTTGCTCTAGGTGACACTTTAAGACAGTAAACTGTAACTTGCAGTTTGCTAAACAGGTGTAAAGTTAGAAGTAATAATGCAAAACAGGTTCAAGAGGCCAATGAGCATGCAGAAAAATACAAAACAGATTATGAAAGCTTCACAGACAAGACTGATTTATTAAAGGCAAATAGACTGTGCACTTTGCAAGTGTGTGCAAAGGAATTTGCTCCAGAGCTTAGTAAATGAGGGGAAGCGCTGCTAACTTACGTCATCCAGTCATGTGCAAGCATAAATGCTGTGTTTTTTTATTTTCCTTGTATGTGATTGGGTATGCTTTGAAAAGCTTCACCTCATTTACTAAGCTCTGAAGTAAGTCCCCTTGCAGAGTGCAACTGCACATGCAAAGTGGAGAGTCTATTTTGCCTTTAGTAAATCACTCCCATAGACTCTTTACCATAATGTCTCTGCAACTCACTCAGGGCAACATGTAGCTGCAAAGGCTCTATAAGGTTGCATTTACACTTGAGTTGAGTGTCTTTGACCATTTTACAGGCTTTTCCTTTACAGTTTTTGCATACAGGCTTTTTTCCATATTTTTGCAGGTGTCCAACGCATGAGCATTTCTTTAATTTTTTATAATTTTTAAAATTATCTTTAGCCAATGGAAAAACATATGATGTAAATACAAAAAAAAGCAGCGCTGTGACAAAGAAAGTGAGAAAGTATATATATGTGATATACCCCAATCAAATGAATAAAATAATAGACCCAAGTTTGCAATAGGTTCCAAAGTTCATATAAAATGAGGTAGAAAAGTCCTATCCAAAATCAATCATAGATAGTGGACAAAGTGGGAAGCGCAGATGAGTGGAAATACAAGTAAATCAATATGTCCTTCACCGCACCACTGTGGTATTGATAAGAATGCGCGCTTACCAAACGGCAAGCTTGAAAAAGCTTGCGACCTTAACCCGGTCGGGGCCTTTCAGAATGGAACCATCAAAGGAAAAGCACACCACCTTCGCTTGGATTAAGCACGCTCATCACCAGTTAACACTGTATTGAGGAGATGTACCCCTGGCTAGGGATAAACAGACACATCTTTCCTCCTCCAGTCATGACTCCTCCAGTCATGACTGGAGGAGGAAAAATGTGTCTGTTTATCCCTAGCCAGGGGTACATCTCCTCAATACAGTGTTAACTGGTGATGAGCGTGCTTAATCCAAGCGAAGGTGGTGTGCTTTTCCTTTGATGGTTCCATTCTCAAAGGCCCCGACCGGGTTAAGGTCGCAAGCTTTTTCAAGCTTGCCGTTTGGTAAGCGCGCATTCTTATCAATACCACAGTGGTGCGGTGAAGGACATATTGATTTACTTGTATTTCCACTCATCTACGCTTCCCACTTTGTCCACTATCTATGATTGATTTTGGATAGGACTTTTCTACCTCATTTTATATGAACTTTGGAACCTATTGCAAACTTGGGTCTATTATTTTATTCATTTGATTGGGGTATATCACATATATATACTTTCTCACTTTCTTTGTCACAGCGCTGCTTTTTTTTGTATTTATATGTAATGTGTGTATCCCATTTTCAGCAGCTGCTTTTGTGTTTTGTTTTTGATCAGCGAATTGTCATTTTTGTTTTTTCAATTTTATTTTCTTCAGTATGCTTTTTATGTATTAATTTTATATAGCGCGGTGATTTACCTTTAGTTTATAAAACATATGATGTGCTGCCTTTCATAACCCAAAATGTTACTGGACTATCAACCTAATGTATAGTGGTCACACCTATGACCATATCCCACATGGAGAAAATTGTCTGTGACCCCTGATTGTGAATTTTTTACCAATCCTATCTATGTAGTCACCTAGGTATGCCATATGCGAGGACTTTTCTTGAAATATATATCTAAAAGCCTAAAGTACTGAATATTCAAATAGGGAAACAAATCCCCTGACAGATTTTTTATTTTGTTTTCCACTATATGTGTCCTATTGTAGAGATGTGTCCCATATGGGGAGACACAACAGGAAGAGCCGAAGTGTCTCCAATGTCCTCTTTTAGACATTTCTCACCAGAACATGTGAACAACCCATACCCTTCCCCGTTTTGAAAGAAAACAGAGTGTGGTTCCAACCCTTCCACATGCTACCAAAATAAAAATAAAAAGTTATGGCTGCATCTTAAGATGAATGTAAATGTATGTAGTTCCTGATAGTAATACATACATAGTACTAATAGTAGTCTATGTTACAAGTACTATGTACTACTATGTTACTAGTACTACTATGTTACTAGTACTATAGCTCTGTGAAGATTTAATTGACACATGCATGATTCTACCATTTATACACACTGAACACTGCCAAAATGATGAATTTATGGAAGGGACCCTCATCAATTGTATCAAATGTTCACAAGCATGCCATGGTAAATCAAAGAAGAACATTTATTCTTGTCAAGAGAGGTAAGATGCAAGGTTTCAAGACCTCAGAAGAACCTATTCATTAAGGCAGCAGTGAAAATCTCAAAACTGGGGAGAGAAATGTGCAAAGTGACTCTTATTTCATCTCAGAAATCTTGAAGAGAGCACAGAGTTGACATTGTGAAGGATTTAAGGATGCTATGCCTCCCCCACTCCTTTATATCCTAAATGTAGGATTTCCCATGAATTTTTTCCTTGGTAAGGGTGGCCACCCAATAAAATTACAGACTCTCTCTTCTCATCAGTGTTAGACACCAACTCTGAGAGCATACTGGTTCCTATCTATTATATTTATACTAGTAGATTGATTAAGTCTTTTAGAGCATACTTATAACACTTCTGTATCAGA
The DNA here is from genome assembly GCF_042186555.1 of Aquarana catesbeiana. Taxonomy (NCBI): domain Eukaryota; kingdom Metazoa; phylum Chordata; class Amphibia; order Anura; family Ranidae; genus Aquarana; species Aquarana catesbeiana. The sequence continues at coordinate 245,916,222 of NC_133325.1, read as the reverse complement.
CTGAACGCTAAATGCTACATAGCATACCGTTAGCAACACACGTCTGTTATTTGTATTACTAGGCATGTTATTCCAAGTACGCCTAACATTTTATTTTGACTTTCTTTACCTCATTATTTCAAGTTTCTCATAGATGACCTTTATAAACTCGCGCACTGTTACTTGTAAGCATTTCCAAACCTGTACAATATGCATATTGAGTTAAATGAGCATTTACATATGCTTTTTCCCATGACAGGAAACCTCTTCAGAATTATTGCCTCACAGGCACATTAATAGGACAATCCTGTGTTTTGTAAACAAGCCTGCTTAAGTCTAGTGTATAAGTACTCTCTTCCTGTATCAATCAATAAGAGTACTGTGTGGGAAAATTCCAGCGCTGTTGGAAAATTTTGCTTTCCTTTTTATGTTCCTATTTCGCTAGGTTTTCAAAGCTTCTTTCATTGAGAAAATGAACGTGTGCCTGGAAATATGCCTAAGTAGCTCCACATCTATTAGTCCAAAGGCTTATGAAATTTAAAAGACTCTGCCCATAGTGTAGGCCTCATTGTTTTTAATAAGGCCCACCTATAGAGGGGACACAAAGTGAAAACGAGAAAAAATGACTTTATTACTTATAAATTATAAATTATTTTTTTAAACCTTTTCTAACATTGGCACGTAATTAGACACATAAAAACTTTTATGGGAGAAATATACAGGTGGCTTTCCAGCAAAAATAAATAAAGCTCTGTGTTTGAAGAAGTATTAAACAATCAGTAAACATTAAGTAGGCCGGTTTGTTTCTTATGAAACACAATTTTCTGATATTTTCTCACTGTTTCTAATTGCATCTCACCTCTTAAAGTTTTACTACAAGAGTCATTTTTCTCTTTCATTGGCTAGTCTGTGGCTCGTTTACGTAAACTATTGCAGTAAGGAACTATGAAATGGTTACATGCATGATATTGGAACTGTGTTTGGGGATTACTAGGTTACTATTGATTTTTCTCAAGTACAGTAACCTTAGTCTATTACAATGTGCTGTTTCCTGCCCAAGACCAGCTACCCCATAAAACAAAGATGGCTTCAGGGTGGAAAGTCAGAGGTGCTTCTGTTAAAACGTAATCTTAGCAATAACAGGTCACACAATTTAGGCTATTAATCAGAAGCAAACACAGACATAAAACATAAGGCATTTCTTGTTTATATTTAATTATGTTAAAAAAAAGAAGGACGTGAAAGGTTGAACAGGGGAATCTCATAGATGGCTTAAACTGAGTTTTTCAATAGCTTGTTGGAAAATCTTTTTATGGCAGTCAGTGGGTATTTTAATAAAGTTTTATTAAAAAATAGAGCTTATCATGTTTGATTTGCATACCAACAAAGTGGTGGTGACAACTGATGAAACAGGAAAGGTACACAAGTGGGGAATAGGCAACTTGTTCAGTGATATGAAACCAAGAAAGAAAATATTATTTCAGGATAAAAAAAGAAATAAAAAAACAGCAACAACAGTATAAAAGTCTATGAAGGTACTTCTTTCCTATTTGAAAATATGATCATTTTGAAGAAAGAAGTGGGACTGGACACCCATGGCAAGACAATCTTCTTTATTCTGGAAAAAAACTTTATATACATTAAAATTTATCACAGAGCCAAATCACATGTAACCATTTATCCAACTTAAACGTAACCCACACAAGGGACTTGTATTGTGAAACTTAGAAATAGCTCTTTTACTGTATTCATAAATGCAGCCAGTAATACAAAAAGACTCCATTCTTGTAAGCAGGTAGTTGTTGGCCCCTAACGGGTCCTTTGTCAAGCTCAATGTATGATTTTGACAACAGTTTCGCATGCACTCGTGCTATATCAAGGAGTCTCTGCATGACAACTCTTTCGATCCACAACATAATTATGTAAATTAAGTAAATCTGTCATAAAAGGAAATTTGCAGGCCGACACCACTGACCTTTTTCGTGAAAAAATAATACTCACACTCTGGCTTCCATCGTTTACCCCAAGCTTATATGCAGATCAGAAGGGAAGAGTGAAGTCAGAAATATGCTTCTTTTTAGCATATTTTTTCTAGGTAAATTACTTCAAGTATTGAAGCAAGATTGTCAGCATGACATCCAGCATGATAATCCACTAACATTTTCAAATATAGGGGTCAGCAACAGCAGTCTACGCGTGTCTTCATTACAGGCTCCCTTTAAAACTGGTACTGTGCATAAAAACTGTCAGATGGGATGGGTTGTTATCTAATCATACATTGCTTGCATAAAGTGGCATTTGTAGGTCTAGGTGCTTTATATATCCATGCAGCTCAAAAATTTCAATTTACGGAAGTAACCTGATCTTTGAGAATTCCAATTCAAGAGTGTAAAATAGCTCTTTTAATGCATACATGTCAACAGCAAAATAAAATACAATTCACTCTATTATAAAGCAACAATTCAAATCAGAGTCTTTTTTTAAGCCAGGATATTTGTCTGAAACATCGCCGTATAATGGAGTGAATTGTATTTTATTCTGCTGCTGACATACACTATACGCATTAAAAAAGCTATTTTATACTTTTGAATTGGAAATTCCACAGTGCAAGTTACTTGCAGAAATTGAAGTCTTGTTCTCTTTGTTTATGCACCAAGGGTGAAGCCAGTGCATGGGGTAATATCTGAATGAGGTGTGCGATCTATCTTGCAATAGGACAGCTCAAAAGGGTTTCTTGGCCAAAATGTGTTGGCCAGGATATTGTTATTTGTGCTGAAATGTTTGGTAGCAGTTGTCCTACAATCTGGTTAACTTATGTTCACGCTCTACCTGGACTAGAATAATGGAATACAACAGACAAAGGGATCAACTATGGTCGAGGAAAATCCAATTCTTAGTACAACTTTCCCAGTTGTTCGGTCTGATATATTCAAAAGTCAGAGCTCACAAATCTGGTAACTAGTCATAGCAAATTGTTCAATGTAAGAACATTTTCCTGGTGATTATGGAACTTGCTGGGGCTCGTTAGATGCCACTATGAAGAATGTAAAAACCATAGTAACTTGCATTAAGCTCAGAATTGACAGTTGGGGAATCTGAATGCATGTCATGATACATACAGCAGGAACAGAAATAATAGCGCTAGCAAGCAGTGGATAAAAGTCACAGGCTATGGTGAACTGACTTTATCACTCAAAAGTTCTAGAGACCAAATCAAAGGGTGTCACCCCCACTCCAGTAATGAGTCGAAAACATTTCACTGCCTACCTCATATAACTGACACTGAGGGAATACTCATCTGGCACATCTGTTGAGTAAAAACGTGTATTTCTGTTACCTAACATTCAATAGGAGTGAGAAAAAAGCAAGGAATTTCATGATAGTTTCCTTTATAAAAGACTGATTGAGAGATGGCAGGTTGAAATGTCAATAACCAGTGCTGGCAGCATAGTTGTAAATGTACTGTAATATATTATTGCAATGTAATTTGAGTAGGCTAGAGAGACCAGTTGGTCCAACTCTGCTACTATCTAGGTGAGCTAATAAGGAGGTTAATACAAAGGGGTTGGTTTACTAAAACTGGAGAGTGCAAAATCTGGTGCAGCTTTGCATATAAACCAATGAGCTTCCAGTTTGTTATTTTTTTTGGTTAAAACTTATTTGAACAGGCTGAAGTTAGAAGTTGATTGACTACCATTCACAGCTGCACCAGATTTTCCACTTTCCAGTTTTAGTAAATCAACCCCACAGAGTATATTTACATCATTGGTCTATAGACAATGTTTTCTATAGACCATGCCCCCTCCCTATAAAAAAGCAAAAAACAAAAAAAAAAAAAAACATATCAGAAGCCTGGACGTGAAACTTTCTGTAATATACGTTATTTATTAGATTTCGGGGATGTAAAGAGAAACAAATTAAGAAAATGCAGGCTATGACGCATGCCTTATTTTCCAAAATAATTGTTTCAGCCATGTGAATTATTGCTAGTTCTCATTGGCTGTCGCTGCTAAAAACAATGGTCATTATTATAAAAAAACGATCATTTCAGCTTAGTAAAAAAGCCTTCCAGTCAAACAGATCTATCAGAGTCTACTGTGTTAAATGTCTAAATAACCGAAGCTGTTTGTCATGACATCATGGCACCTAGGAGTGGTGTATACAGCCATGCAAATATTACCTGTTTCTTATTACTTGATGCAAACTTCTAAACAAAAGGTTGTGGTGCTATTTAGAGAAGTTCTTCCTTGTTCATTGTTCGGTCCTGAAGGCAAAACACAGTATTTACATGCTGAAGCTGAACAAATTGCTTTAATACAAGATAACTACCAGCACCTGCCTCTGCTTACCAGTGTTTCCAGTTTCACTTCCCTCTAAGCTGAACATCCTGTACTGTTACACTTGTACTAAAGTTTTGCATTTATGGATCTGATAAAAGTGGCATTAAACAAAGATTAAAAAAAAATGCTATAAATGAAACAGGCTAGCTAATTTGCATGTAAACTAGTTTTCCATCACAGACACATTTGCATTATTGCTTAAAGGGTTAGTACACCTTTGAGTAAAAAGTTGTCTATTCAGTTAAGAGGAGCCAGTACTGCTGATTGGAAGCTAAACAGTGGGGACCTTGAGTGGGGAGTGAACAAGTCTTGCTTTTTGACTGCTGGTGACTGCTGGGTTGCATTTTTAGGTTCTTTTTGGGGCTTTTCCTTGTAGCTTTTTAACACCTTTTTCTGACACTTTTTAAAGAGCTTTTTTTCTTTGCTTCCTTCAGCCTACTAATTAAGGGGAGTGGTTAATTGGTCACACCTGCTTGAGGCCTATATAACCTTGTTTAGAACTCATTGTGAGCCTGCTCATTTTTGAGTCTGCTGGAACTCTGTTTAAGAGGAACTGATCTAAGTGGTGAGTTAAAACCAGAGTTTAAAACAGGAGGTTATAACAGGGGTCATAGTACCTGTGTAGTGTGAGTACCTGAGTGTTGTCTGAGTAGTGTGTGTGGATTGTTAGTACTTGTGTATTGTGTACTGTATACCTGTGTATTGTGAGTGCACGTAGTTCTGCGAGTGCACGTAGGTCTGCGAGTACCTGTGTATTGTCTTGTTGAGTACCTGTGTGTTGTCTTGAGTATTAGTGTCAGGAAGCTAGTTGTTAGGTAATTTGGACAGGGTATAATCCCCAATCCTCATTAAATGTAATAGGTACGATGCCCGGCGGGTGTGGAGAGGCGATTCTTTGTACATCTTGCGGCATGTATGCGTCCCTTGATCATCCCATCGAGGGTGAATTCTGCTGTGCAAAATGTACGTGCATTGTTTCCCTGGAAGCCCAGGTTCTGAATCTGGGGAAGCAACTGTCAGCAATGAGAAGTCCCTCCATAAAGGAGAGCCAGGAACGTACACGGCAGGTGCTGGCAGGGGCCAGCACAGAGGCGGGTGGAGACAAAGAGGTGCAGGCACTAGCAAAGAGTAGATGGGTGACAGTCAGGAAGGGTAGAGGGGGAAGTGCCAGGGAGGCTGATCCAGGACTGGAGCATCCCAATAAGTACGCTCCATTGAGTAACATTGGTGAAACCAGTCAGGGACCAGCACTGCTGGAGCTGAGGGACTCTCCTAGCTGCCAGGGGAAGAACTCCTCCAGCGAGAGTGGGGGGGAAGCGAAGGGAAAGGAAAGACAGATTCTGGTGGTAGGGGACTCAATTCTTAGAAGGACAGAGAGGCCAATCTGTAACAAAGACCTGAAGCGCCGAACAGTATGTTGTTTACTGGGCGCTTGGGTTCGGCACATCACGGATCTGGTGGACAGATTACTGGGAGGGGCTGGGGAAGACCCAGCTGTCATGGTGCACGTTGGCTCCAATGACAAAGTCAGAGGCAGATGGAGTGTCCTAAAGAACGATTTTAAGGACTTACTCCAAGGTAGTATTCTCAGGAATACTACCGGTACATCGAGCCACACCAGAAAGGCAGAGGGAGATTAGGGAAGTAAACAAGTGGCTGAAGAGCTGGTGTAGTAAGGAGGGGTTTGGGTTCCTGGGGGACTGGGCTGACTTCTCAGTCAGTAACCAGTACTATAGAAGGGGCGGACTGCACCTAAATGAGGAGGGTGCAGATCAGCTGGGAATGTAGATGGCCAAAAAGTTAGAGGGGTTTTTAAACTAGGTGATGGGGGGAGGGTCCGGAGGTAAAAATAGTCAGCGCAGAACATATTCCAGAGGGTAGTATTGGGGGCATTAATGATAGGTTGACCAAAGCACATAAACCCAAGGTAAGTATAGTAGCAAGTCCTAGTTGAAATCTCGGAACACCCAATAAGAGGATAATATGCGACCGGTCTAAACTACGTGGCATGTTCACCAATGCCAGGAGCCTGGCGGTCAAGATGGGTGAACTAGAGATACTGTTGAACGAGGAGGATTTGGATTTTGTGGGAATTTCAGAGACCTGGTTCAACAGCTCTCATGATTAGCTGGCAAACATTCAAGGGTATACCCTTTATCGCAAGGATAGAGAGGGTAAAAAAGGGGGAGGGGTATGCCTATATATCAAGAATAATGTACAAGTAAATGTGAGAGATTACATCACTAAGGGAGCTAGGGAAGAGGTGAAATCCTTATGGGTAGAGCTCCAAAGGGATGAAGCTAAGGGGAAAATAATACTGGGAGTATGCTATAGGCCCCCTAACCTGAGGGAGGAAGGGGAGACAGATCTCCTATCACAATTTGGATTAGCAGCAAGGATGGGAAGTGTTATCGTAATGGGGGATTTTAATTATCCAGACATAGACTGGGTAGAGGGAACCGCGCATTCATCTAAGGCTCGCCAGTTCCTAAATGTCTTGCAGGACAATTTTATGGGTCAGATGGTAGACGCACCAACTAGAAATAAAACATTACTGGATCTACTGATTACCAACAATACAGACCTGATCACGGATGTGGAAATACGGGGCAATTTAGGTAACAGTGATCACAGGTCAATTGGCTTCAGAATAAATCACACAATTAGGAAACATAAGGGGAATACAAAGACACTGAATTTCAAAAGATCCAACTTCCCTAAACTACGAACCTTGCTAGAAGGCATAAATTGGGATAAAATCTTAGGAACAAAGAACACGGAGGAGAGATGGGTTTGCTTTAAGAGCATATTAAATAAGGGCATTAGCCAATGCATCCCATTGGATAATAAATTTAAAAGAGTGAACAAAAGTCCTGGATGGCTTAACTCCAATGTAAAAATGCATAAAAAAGCAAAGGAGAAGGCCTTCAAAAAATACCAGATTGAGGGATCATCATCAGCATTCAGACTTTATAAAGAATGCAACAAGAAATGTAAGGGTGTAATAAGGACGGCTAAGATAGAACATGAAAGACACATAGCGGAGGAGAGCAAAAAAATCCCAAGAAATTCTTTAAGTATGTAAACAGTAACAAAGGGAGGACAGACCATATTGGCCCTATAAAGAATGAGGAAGGACATCTGGTTACAAAGGATGGGGAGATGGCAAAGGTATTGAATTTACTATTCTCCTCAGTCTTTACAAGGGAACTGGGGGGCTTCAGTAACCAAAACTGCAGTGTTTATCCTCATGACACATCACAGGAAGCACCTCCATGGTTAACAGAGGACAGAATTAAAATTAGACTTAGAGAAGCTTAACATTAATAAATCACCGGGACCAGATGGCTTGCACCCAAGGGTACTTAGGGAACTCAGTAAAGTAATTGCCAGACCATTTTTCCTAATTGTTACTGACAGTCTACTGACTGGAATGGTACCAGCTGATTTGAGAAAAGCCAATGTAGCACCAATATTTCAAAAGGGCCCAAAATACATCCCTGGGAATTACAGACCAGTTAGCCTAACATCAATAGTATGTAAAATCTTAGAGGGGATTAAAAGGGACTATATACAAGATTTTAGTAATGAGAGCGGTATCATTAGCAGTAATCAGCATGGATTCATGAAGAATCGTTCTTTCCAAACCACTCTACTAACCTTCTATGAGGAGGTGAGTTGCCAGCTAGATAAAGGAAGGCCCGTAGATATGATGTATCTGGATTTTGCAAAAGCATTTGACACAGTTCCCCATACATTTTTTCTGTACAAAATAAGGTCCGTTGGCATGGACCATAGCGTGAGTACATGGATTGAAAACTGGCTACAAGGGCGAGTTCAGAGGGTGGTGATAAATGGGGAGTACTCTGAATGGTCAGGGGTGGGTAGTGGGGTCCCCCAGGGTTCTGTGCTGGGACCAATCCTATTTAATTTGTACAATTATAAATATAAAAAATTTGCACCAACTCCTACAAAGTGAAGCAGCCAACACAACAACCTGACCTGTGTAAATATGTGAAAAAATAATAAAGTGTGGCGCTAAAGAGTAATATCATCTAAGAAATATTAGTAGCAGTATAGAAAATAAATAAAAGTGCACAATCCTGAGGTATGTGCAAATAGTGTTGGTGTTAGTTATGTAGGATGAAAAAGGAGATAGTGACCTCCACAGATGTATATCAAATGCACTGATGGTAATCCTAAGCGTGTATAAAGGGATGATAACCTCCCCACCCAAAATATCTCATAAACAAAATCAGAAATGATAAAGTTACATGTGCAATGATATCACTACATCCATATACCAAATAAGTGAAAAAAGGTTAGCTGATATCCAATATATCAGCATTGGATGAAACAACTCCGCTAATACCTGAAGGTTCAACTACAAGGTATAGACATAAAAAAGAAAATAGTGAAAAAATAAACAATAATTAGGAATAACACCGTGATGTGTATTAAATAACCTATAGGTTCAACTACAAGATGTAGACACGAAAAAGACGTGAAAAGGAAAACAAAAAAAATAGGAATAACACAGTGATGTGTGTTAAATAACCTATAACCCTAAAAATAGATCAGAATGTAAAGTCAGGAGTCCATCAGGGTAGTAAATATAAAGATATTTAGAGTTCACCACCGGATAATTCAGGATCGCTTCATATCAATCTAGGTGCAAACAGTCCTTCTAAGGGTAGTGAGGCAGGAGCTGTTGAACATATCCCTATACAAAGGTAAATTCTTCCCTTAATATGGTGATATTGGTCCAAAGAGATAGATGCACAATGCCCTTACCAGACAGGGTGGACTCACAGGCCCTTGGCGGTGAGTCAAACGAGCTTGTACCGTCAAGCGGTGTGGGGCTGTAAACCCGTAGGGTGGTCCTGGATAAGATCTCCACTGGTGTCACCGGATGGCACTTCTCTAGCCCGATGAAGCTCGACAGATGTCATCTAATGGCGTGTCCTCGGCAGGACTCAGCTACACTCCAGGGTCGGCCTCAATAATCAGATGGGGAAAAAATTCTCTCAGCGATCGTTACCAAAAAGGAAAGAGAAACCTCCACATAGTGTAAATCTTTCTCAAACGTACCACGTTTATTAAAAAAGAGAGTACTTTTGCAATAAATACAAAATTGAGGCGGTAAAAACTCGGCTCAAAGCAGTATAAAAAATACCAAAATTAAAAAATATTGCGCAGTAGGTAATGGTAGGGGTAAATATACAGAAACCTGAAGCGTTTCGTCCTCAAAGACTTCTGCTGGGCTATTTAATTTGTTCATAAAAAACCTGGAGGATGGGGTAAACAGTTCAATCTCTGTATTTGCGGACGATACTAAGCTATGCAGGGCAATAACTTCTCCGCAGGATGTGGAAACCTTGCAAAAAGATCTGAACAAATTAATGGGGTGGTCAACTACATGGCAAATGAGGTTCAATGTAGAAAAATTAAAATAATGCATTTGGGTGGCAAAAATATGAATGCAATATATACACTGCTGGGAGAACCTCTGGGGGAATCTAGGATGGAAAGGGACCTTGGGGGTCCTAGTAGATGATAGGCTCAGCAATGGCATGCAATGCCAAGCTGCTGCTAACAAAGCAAACAGAATATTGGCATGCATTAAAAGGGGATCAACTCCAGAGATAAAGTGATCATTCTCCCACTCTACAAGACTCTGGTCCGGCCGCACCTAGAGTATGCTGTCCAGTTCTGGGCACCAGTCCACAGGAAGGATTACTGGAAATGGAGCGAGTACAAAGAAGGGCAACAAAACTAATAAAGGGTCTGGAGGATATTAGTTATGAGGAAAGGTTGCAAGCACTGAACTTAATCTTTCTGGAGAAGAGACGCTTGAGAGGGGATATGAAGGATGTGGAATTCCCTTCCACAGATGGTGGTCGCAGCGGGGGCATTGATAGTTTCTAGAAACTATTAGATAAGCACCTGAATGACCTCAACATACAGGGATATACAATGTAATACTGACATATAATCACACACATAGGTTGGGCTTGATGGACTTGTGTCTTTTTTCAACCTCACCTACTATGAAACTATGTAACTATGTAGATAAAAAAAAACTGTGCTGCTATGAACAATATTGAATAATGTACCTGCTTATGCAGTAGGCTATTTTCACCCCTCCAGAAGTCTACTGAAAAAACTCCCATAGCTGACATTCCCCTGTCCTGCCCTAGGACATTGCTATGATCCTTCAGCTGATGCTCCTGTTATTGATACTCACCTCCACCATCACAACAGTGTGCCATCTCTTGGCTTTAAAGATAAATGCCAGATATATGTAGCACTGACCCCCGAAGGAGCTGCTGATCTAAATTGGGTTGTTGCCGTCACCCCTTACCTTTAGTTTCACCACATCAGGAACTTAGAGTCTATATTGGGCCTTGCGCCCGCCAATGTATGCACCAGTCACTTAGTTCTTTTTCCAATGCTTTATTACAAGACAACTTGAAAGAAGTAGCAGTAAAGAGGTTGAAGAGGAGTTGCAGGAGAGTTCAAATACCTTTTGCAGATCACTGAGGAATTTAAGATCCTGAAGACAAACACACCTTCCGTCTAAGGATCTTTGCACACCCGGATAGGTCTCTCTCACTGAATGGCGCACGGATGAAAAGTCTTTGCCACAGACTTGAGAAGAACAAAATGGTTGTACAATCCTCTGCCACAGGACGTAGTATTAGATGAACAATCCTCTGCCACAGGATTTAATATTAGATGAACAGCAACACAGTATCAGAACCTTTAAGCCGACCCAGCAGTACTGTGCGGTAGGTTAGAGATAGGCGCGTCCTCCAAGTAAGTTACCAGGCCCTTCTGAGAGACCAGCCTTCATCCTGGCTCTCTCCAGCAAGGGTCCTCCCCTGGGTTTCCTCAGCTTGGCTCGGCTTCTTCCTAGCAGGCAAGACAGCCTAAGGACCACCTCTGCGGTAGTAGGCCCCAGACAGGCTTCTGGGCCTACTTGCACAGCTGCAGTAACGTAGCCTCCAGCCCGGAGGGCCACGAGGTCAGAACTTCCCTCAGCACATGGCATCTGGCCCATACATACTCTCTCCCAGAATGCACAGTGGCAGGAACCTCCCACTTAGCTGTTTCCGAAAGAAGAATATTCATAAAAGTTTCACTAGGTTGTTATTCGCACACTGTCCCATGGTACCAGTGACACCTACTGGCAACAGTGGGAACTGTACAACCAAATCAATTCCAGAACAGATCCAGTAAACTGTATTCATTCAATCTAAGCTGTTTACAGCTCAGCCAAAAACTAAATTTACCTGCGAGCGCCTGGTCAACAGGAGCAGGGCGCTACATATAGATATTTTATACATAGTTACATTGGTCCAATTTGGACTAATATACAATGCATATACAACACCTGGTTGATCCCCCTGGAAGCTGGAAATCACTGAAGTAGACACTACTACTCCAGTAATCTCCACTTGCTTCCAGATATCATGCTAAGCAACAGCCTTGCTGCATTCTGAACACAGGAGGTCATCCTCTTGGAATAGCGCCATTCAGAGAATGCTTTGCATTCATTCAGGAAATGCAGAGCATTCTCAGAATGGTGCTCATGCCGACCATTGTAACTATGGACCAATGTAGCTATGCATATAATATCCATACCTGCAATTCATCTTAAAATGCTGCAGTGCTATGTACCTGGTCACAACAGCGCTGATCTCATAGGTACTGCAACAGGTAGCAAAGCACATGCGTTAGGATTTGAATCAGACATTTATGTTATGTGTTCATCATCCATTAGAAAGATTGAGATTTGTAAAAAAAACCCGCAATATGGATAAAAACCCTGTTTTTTGTGAGCGGTATACATGTAAGCTGCCTTGGCTGACTTTCTGGGTACTGTTGCTATCAAGAGATAACTTAGATGTTAACCTTAAAGTGGTTGTAAACCCCATTCATGAAATCCTGGGCACATATATATCTGTAGTGTTTACTTATTTCTCTCCGAAGCTCTCTCCCGAGTCTTTCTGCTGCTTTGTTCCTCTGTTGTCAGCATGATAACTTTAGACAAACTCTCAGACACATGAGATAAAAGCAGCTGGAAATTTGTGTTGGGGAGGGAATTTAGAGATAGATAAGCAGAGAACTTGTCTACTCAGACTGCAGCTCCGCAAGTTTCTTCTTTCCTCTGCGGAGTGGGGGCTGCCTTTCCTCCAATCAGTGCTCACAAGGTATATGTTCAGACTCCACACCCACTGCTGGAAGAGGAAACAAGATTTCTAACACAATGTGCACTTTCCAAAGAAAAGAAACATAGATCATAGAAAAGTGACACAAGTGATACAAGTACTATGTATCATAAAACAATAGCCATTGTTTTTTGTTAGTAAAATAATTGTTTTGCCTTGTTTTTATTCTTTGTTGCATTTCAGTACTGCTGATATCCTGAAGCCTTTTTGTAGCTATTCACTGTCTACATAACCTCAATCCAGCAATGGTGCATGGCATTTCTCTGGGTGGGATTCCTAATGGCAACAACAGTGGACCATGCTGGCATAATGTGTGTTGAAACTGACGCTTGTAGTCTTCATCAGAAGTTATGGGGTGACATTGCAACAGCAAAACTGGAAGACAGGAAATATAGTATTGTAACCCCACAATAAGTGACTAAATAAGGCCCTTCATGGCAGGGGGAACAGGTATTATTTTAATGAAAGTTCCAGATCCAAAAATATTGAAAACAGCTCTTGAAATTACAATAATATTTAGCTTATATGTAATTTAGTAATTGGGTTTATATATACTTATTCCATATGTGTCTTGGGGGCATTCTAAATAAAATGTCACAGAAGGGAAATTCGTTGTCACATTGTATGACACTTCTGCGAACTGAGTGTGCTCTAGAGATGTACCTCCGCATTCACCTCTGCATGCTAGTGGCTCATTGTTTTCACAATTCTAGCTAGCTTTCTTTAGTCTGTTCTTTCATCCACATTTAGAGGAGTTGTCACGAAGTGGAAGTCATGATCATGGGTTACCAGCCATCTTTTCAAGACCTGCTTTCTGACTAAACTGAGGCTTTCTTGGATATCATCCATGCATAATAGGTTGCTAAAAGATGTTTGAAAAAGCTGAAGTCCACATCCTGAATGCACACAAATGCTCACCATGATTATTACAGAGGATGTCTGGAGTGTTTACCTAGAGGCTGGCATATTTTGATTAACACGGACCATACATCAGTGAAGTTACATAGTTGATAAGGCTGGAAAAAGTTCATCCAGTTAAATCCACGTGTGTGCGTACAGTACTGTGCAAAAGTTTTAGGTAAGTGTTAAATAAATGCTGTAAATCAAGAATGCTTTCAGAAATAGAAGTGTTAATAGTTTATTGTTTAGCAATTAACAAAAGGAAAGTAAATGAACAGAACAGAAATCAAAATCAAACCAATATTTGGTGCAACCACCCTTTGCCTTCAAAACAGCTTCAATTCTTCTAGGTACACTTGCACACAGTTTTTGAAGAAACTCGGCAGGTAGGTTGTTCTAAACATCTTACAAACAAATGAATGACCACTGCCCCCACCTATAACTGGCCTTTGCAGCAAGGAGCACATAGAAGGACAATACATATCAAACAAAACCAAAGAAAAATCCCAGCTCAACTCACCAAATGCCTGCAAACAACCAAATTATCCTGTCTAATAGTTTGCGTTAAAAACAGGGGTTTAGTATGCACACATTTGCAAATACATGCATAAGCTGCAGAGCCAAACATCTTGGAGAACTAATAGCATATCTTCTGCGGATGTAGGCTGTCTCAAATCCTTCTGTATCTTCATGTAATCCCAGACAGACTCCATTGTGTTGAGATCAGGGCTCTGTGGGGGACAAACCATCACTTCCAGGACTCCTTGTTCTTCTTTATGCTGAAGATAATTCTTAATGACATTGGCTGTATGTGTAGGGCCATTGTCCTGCTGCAGAATAAATTTGGGGCCAATCACACATCTCCTTGATGATATGGCATGATGGGTAAGTATCTGCCTGTATTTCTCAGCATTAAGGACACCATTGATGCTGACTGGTTTCCCAACTCCATTTGCAGAAATGCAATCTCAAACTTGCAAGGAACCTCCACCATGCTTCACTGTCACCTGGAGACACTCATTATTGTAGCGTTCACCAGCCCTTCACGAACAAACTACCTCCTGCTTCAGCCAAATATTTCTAAATGTGATTCATCAGTCCAGAGCCCCCGCAGCCTTCTGCACCCTAGTTCCTATGTTTTCATGCATGGGACATGGAAACATGACTAAGCAACTCAACTATGCATGAAGAGACAGAAGGATTTGAGGCAGCCTACATCCACAGCCATCTGATGTTTGGAACAACCTGCCTGCTAAGTTCCTTCAAAGACTGTGTGCAAGTGTACCTAGAGGAATTGATACTTTGATACTTGAAGAATTGACGAATTGATACTTTAACTTTCATCTGTCAGGAAAATATTTAACTGATAACTGGGCAGAGATAGTCCCTTAAAGGTAGTTCCACCTTTGTTAAAAAATGGATATGTGTTTGTTACATATATTTGTTAATCAATTTTGTAATTTCATTTTATCATAAATACTCATTACATGTCAGTGCTCATCCAGTTATGGTTTTATAAAACTGACAAAAAAAAAATCAAATGTATCTTCTTTGTAAACATAACTGGAGGAATTCTGTATACGGAGTGGGTACAGAATGCTCCTAGAAATCTACTTTCCAGCCCATATGATCACTCTCTGCTATGCTTTTTTTATTAAAATATTATATATATTGTTTTATAAATGTGTCCCAAAATAAGATAATCAGGCTTATGGTATATTTAAACCAAAGAACAAAAAATGATAATATTGCAACTTACTGGTCCTTAGATTTGATAGCTATATTAGTTTTCTTTTTTATATATAATCAGATATTTGTTGAGATCTTACAGTACAAAAAAATGTAAATAATCTCATTAACAAAGAATATGTATTGTACAAAACTCCTCGAGTTTACTAACGTGCATAAGGACAGCATGCATCTATGTTGCAAAAAAAGGTAGTTGGCCAATTCAAGTATGACCAAGCGTATATAATGTAGTCAGTAAGTAACAACAGGTTAACATCTGGTCATCCAGTAAGTCATCCACTGCACTGATACAACGTACAATATTGCATACAACACAAGACACAAAAACAATAGGAAAACAAACAATACACTCAAAAACCAGAGAAATTCCCAAGGGAAAAAATCACACTGCAAATTTTAGTGCTTCACATCCAGGTATGCAAAGGAAACTGGGTTGCATAAAGAAAAAGCATAGGAAAAGGCAATAAGAAAGAAAGACAGGCCTGGTCAAGTCTAAAATGTTGGAGGAGGGGCAAGACCAGTAGTCCAATTTATTTTATTTTTTTTCTTACGTGGTTTTTCATTTATTTTACCCCTATAATCCTACCAATAACTCACTTGCTGAGTGACAACCGTACTGAGCAGCATTGTCACATTAGGACAGGGGGTGTGTTAGGACTACATAAAACCTCCCTCTTCTCCTCATAATGGGAGGGGGGAGTAGTCCACTAAGATAGCAGGGGAAAATGCTAACTAATAACAGTCCAGATCAGAGGACACAGGAAGTTATAAGCTCACGAGATTTCTGGCTGGATGTACAGCTATTGTTTTTGCACCTGTTGAACAGAAATAATAAAATGCATTTGATATTACATTTAGCAGACCAAAAGGGATCAAATAAAAATAAATTGTTAGCGTTTTATATGCTTTAATCCTGCAATGGAAAATAACAACTGAAGAATGAAACTTGAGATCTGATTGGGTACTTCAAGGTAATAACAACCTTTTTAATTTAATTTTTTTTTTTTAAGTGAGGTGGGTTGGAGGGAGACAAGCATTTGGCCAAAGCAGAAACTCTTATGCCCCGTACACACGAGTGGATTTTCCATCCATCCAAGTTTTTTCCGACGGAATTCCGCTCAAGCTTGGCTTGCATACACATGATCACACAAAAGTTCACTGAACTTTTGACCGTCAAGAACGCGGTGATGTACAACACTACCACGAGCCGAGAAAATTAAGTTCAATGCTTCCGAGCATGCGATGAATTGTTTCTGAGCATGCGTAGGAATGTGTACAGATGATCGGAATTTCCGATCGGAACTTTTTCTGACCGAAAAATTGAGAACATGCGCTCAATCTTTTGCTGGCCGAAATTCCGCCAGCAAAAGTCCAAAGGAGCATACACACGATCACATTTTCAGACAAAAAGCTCTCATCGGACTTTTGCTGGCAGAATTTCCGATCATGTGTACGGGGCATTAATTTTGTTTAATGAGCTACTTTTGCTGTAATGTTTTTATGCCATATTTTCACTGTCTTTTTTTTTTCTCTTCGTTAAAACAATTTAAGATAAAGTGGAAAATGAAGAACCATTTTCTGACACAAAAACAGGCCCAGGATAGTTGAAATAAGCTTCATTAACCCTAAGGTACCACTTAAAACCTATTGCACATAAAACACCCCTTCCCTGTTTTAAATGGTTATTGCCAAAATATATAAATATTTTTACTATCATTTATTATTTGTTCTTCTCGCTTTTCTTTTTTTTTTTTTATTGAATTTTATCATTATTTCAATTAGTGGGGATTATCTGTTTGAATTGATTCACATATGACCCCCACAACCTATGATCTTACAAATCTACATAATATGTGAGTATCTATTGATATGAATATTGTGTTAAAATCTCGTATAGTTTTTGCAGGGAATACCTCTCCATCCATGTCTACATATAGCTGTGTGCCCATAGGAGGTTTTTGCTCCTCTTTTGCTCCTCTTTTTCTCCCGGTGGTCACCAGACTTGGGCTTCCTCCTTGGCTAGATCCCATCAAGATGAGAATTCTTCTGTTTACATTGTTTCTTGTACTGGATAGCGTGATATATATATATATATATATATATATATATATATATATATATATATATATATATATATATATATACTCATTGGATATTTTTTACACATTTATTAGATCTGTAAGCTCCTGAAGAAGCGCAATTGTGCGCGCAACGTGTAGAGCAAAAATCTTCTTGTGACCCTCGACTGTGACTCAACCACTCCATGCACTTTATTTCTTGTGGATAGTGCTACTGGTTATATTTATTTATACCTATTTCTCTCTAGAATTAAACACTACAATTGGAGGTGTTATATGAGTCCTCAGGGTCAAATGTTATATGTCATCATTTTTACAATGGTTATATTCGTTTTGTGTTGTACACAAGCATTTTAACTTTATCCAATTAAAATTTAAACAACTTTTATTTAAACATGTGTGCCTATAAAGTCCATTTTTGTAATTTCTAATCTTTTTCACCCTTTCCCTGTTGATGCCAATGTTTTTGGCAAATAGCAAAATCTTTTGAATCTTTGCATATTTTTGAGGATTTGAAAATTCTCACTTTCTCTCAGTTTCACTCATCCCTACTAGGGTTTATTTTTCATTCTGCTAGCACAGACTAATATATAACCCAAAGACTTGATGTAAAGGGACTTTTTATGGTACTACAATAGTATAAGGTAAGTATACTCTTAAAAATGGTCATACAATGTAAGTATACACGTGTGTGGACAAGATAGGTGTAGCAATAACTCTCGGTGGAGCTGCTGGTTTAAAGCGGGCTGTTACCGTCACCTTCGTTACCTCTATTTCACCAGAACCGGGTCTAGGGTCCCGTTGAGTTTAATATCAAACAGTGTAGGCACCGGACACTTAAGTATCTTTTCCAATGCTTTAATAAACGTAAATTGAAGAAAGTAGCAGGAAAGAGGTAGAAGAAGAGTTGCAGGGAAGTTCAAATACCTTTTCTTAGTGTAGTATTAGGAATTGAAAGCTTGTAGATGAATGTACTCTCCTTTTAGAGTTGAATCTTTGCCCGCCTGGATAGGCCTCTCTCACTTGCCTAGCAGCCAGTACGCAGCACGAACAAAAGTCTCTGCCACAGACTTGATTGGAACAAAACCTGTACGATCCTCTGCCACAGGATGTAATGGTTTACAATGAATAGCAAACACAGCACTAGAACCTTTAGGCCGACCCGGCAGTACTATGCGGTAGGATTACTTTAGGATGCGTCCTCCAACTGAGTCACCAGGCCCCTCTCCAGACCAGCACTCTGCATGATCCTTCCATGACGGGTCCTCCCCTGGGATCTTCTCAGTTGTCCAGCTTTTTCCCGTAGGACAGACAGCCCAGGACCATTCCTTTGCCGCTGTGGTAGGCCCCAGAAAGACTTCTGGGCCCACCCACACGCTGCAGCGACGTGGGCCTCCCGGTCGGGGGACCACGAGGTAGTACTCTTAGCACATACCTGTCAGCCAGGAGGGCCAGCAGGTGGAACGAAAACGAACCCTAAAACATGGCGTCTGTTCCATAAATACCCTCTCCCAGAATGCAACTCGGCGGACCACCTCCACCGAGTTATCTCCGGGACAGAGGAGCACTCATACACTTCAACGTGTTGCCTTTCCAACACCGACCCATGGTGACAACGACACCCACAGGCACAATGTGAAACTACATGCAACTCAGCCAAGCTGGAACAGAGGCAAATCTGACTATGTATAAACATATAACCCACTAAATTTACCTATAAGCAGTAGATTGAAAATCTACCAGCGCTACATAAGTAATATACTTTTATAGGGATTTGGGGGAGGGGGGGGGAGTGGGGGGGGGTTAAGAAAGGTGGTGCATAAGCAGGGTTATCGTTGATATTTTGGTTGGGGGTATTGCTGTTGATGAGAGGGGATGGGGAAGGCGCCCTTCCACCCAACTGACCCCAACAACATTTTAAAGAGTGAAGGGTGAATGTGAATTTTGTATTCGTGTGTTGGGATAACGCTTTAATTGTTCCTCTCACTCTGAATTGTATGTAAACTTAGTTATGTTATTATTACATTCTTATGACTTTTTGTGTGTATCTGTAAAAACCTTAATAAAAAGTTTATTGAGTTAAAAAAAAATGGTCATTCTTATTGAGTAGTACATCAATATTGAGGTACAAATAACAAATTGCTTCCAAAAAAAATCCTGTCCCTCAAGCATCTACGTACATTTATATTGTCAGTCAAACAACTGTTTGGTCAACTATCAAATATAGACATAATTACCTTCCATGTGTATATTATAGGCAGAACTTATGGAGGCAGAACATATGGAGGCAGAATTTATGCAGTCTGGACACATTGTTGATTTGCTAAAGGAAAATAGTCTGTGCACAGGAAATGCAGTTGCTCTAGATCTGAGGGGAACATGCAAGGAAAGTTTTTAAAAAAATTGCATTTTTGCTTGCAAATGATTGGATGATAGAAATCAGTAGAGTTTCCCCTCATTTTAGAGCTTTCCTTCAGATCTAGTGCAACTGCACATGCAGTGCATAGTATATTTGCCTTTAATAAATCAACCTCCCTGTGTGGAACCACTTCTTCAAGAGACAGACCAGACAGACCCAGTGTTATAATGTGTTCATATCACTAGTTTATACATCAATAAAAGCCTTGACTTTGTCCAACCAGTAGAGGCCAACCCAATATACTTGAGAGAATAAGGGCTAGTTTACACTTGCTTCAAAACATGGCTTTGGACACGCTTTGTTAAAGCTCTTTGAACGCCAGTCAAAGCTCCTGTCACTAAATAAAATGGTTAGCTTACAGTCCTGTTTACACCTTGCTTTTGCTTGGTGCTTCGATGAGGCTTCAGTGGGGTTTCGATGAGGCTTTGGCGGAGCTTTGATGGGGCTTTGATGAGCCTTTGGTGGGGCTGTGGTGGGGCTTCAGTGAGGCTTCGTGGGGCTTCAATGAGGCTTTGTGGGGCTTCAAGCGAGCTTTGCCATAGACTTCTATGGATTCTTTGAAGACGCTTTGAAGCACCACTAAAGCTACATGGGGTATAATTTTTGAAGCGAAGCCAAAGCAAAGCAAAAGCAAGGTGTAAACAGGACTGTAAGATAACCATTTTATTTAGTGACATGGGGCTTTGACTGTCATTCAGAGAGCTTTAACAAAGCCTGTCCGAAGCCTTGTTTTGAAGCAAGTAGCTGTTAATGTGTGTTGAAGCTGAAGCAAGTGTAAATGAGCCCTAAAGAAGCACCCCAGGAGCCCAACATCATTTTGTACTTATGGGTTGGCGCTATGGTTGCCACCACATCCCTTTAAACCCGAACACATATTAATTACAGATTCTATGGCTGATTAAGGTGGTAATTAAACTCACATGGTGCCTTATCTGCATTTAATTAGGCCCAGAACCTGTGTAATTTAAAGGTGTTCGGGTTTAAAGGGATGAGGTGGCAACTCTAGTTGGTCCTGTCGAAGATTATTCCCAACCAGTTAGGCATTAAGGCTACAGGAGAAATGTTGATGCCTAGTTATATATTAATATTGACTTACTGGCACCAACATATCATCTGTGGGTTTTAAAATGAAAGGTGGGCATCCTTCATTTTGAAACCTAATTATGTAAATCTTTCTTATTCTCCTTTGTTCACATTTTCATTCATCACCCCCACTGGCAATCATCTAAAAAACAAAGGACACACAGATGCCTTTTTGAAATAAATATTGTTGCTTCACAAAGCCGAAGATTAAGGAAAATATTCTGAATCGGTGTGTAGGAGCTGATTCATTTTTCTTTGTATTGTGCAGACTGCCTAAATCATGCCCTTCATCATAATAATCCCGTTATAGTAGGCTGTTTTGTTTTTTTTTTTTTTTTTTGCACTGCAGTGGCGTACTCTAAAAATATGTCTACACACAAAATATGCTTGAATACAAAGGTTAAAGAGAAAGGCTGACGCGGTCCTCGCCCTGTGTTTAGCGGTTCACATATGATGTCCAGGCTGCCTATTAGTCCAAGGCGGTTTACGCTCACAATTATTCATAGCGTACATTTTTGCTGCCTGCAGATTTACATACTGTGGTTCCACCCACTGCGAGACACTAACCTTTGTCAAATGATTATCCAGCTAAGCGGAGCGAGTTTATCTGTCAAAGTCACTGCTGTTTGTGGTCCTGTGCAATAATTATCTCTAACCAGACATGGCATTACATCCCACTCTTTTATATACCTTAGCTATGGAGTTTACAATGACTTGGGCTTAATAAATATACTGCTGTTCCTATGGCAACTGGACAGCTGCAGTGACAGAGGCAGACATCATGCCTGGTCTGAATTATGTCTTGATGCTGTAAACAGGTGCAGTGCAAGGCTAAAGCTGTTGTTTTTCTGCTACATGACACTAATTTCATTGTCAGCTTGAAGCTGTACAATTAGGCGAGTGTGTCATGATAACGTAGAGGAATGCAGACACACATGGCAGACATTCCAGCCGCTGCCCCTGTACTGTACGCTAATAATGTCAGTCTGGAATGGCACAGCTAGAGCTCACTGTCCTCTCTGGCAGGTTCATGGCTCTTTTTTTTTTCTACTGACGGGAGACACTCTCAATACGTTTGTTAACTCATACTGCGTGATATACGCTAACCTGAGCTTCAAATGAAAAATCTATAGCTGGAACAACTTGCAATTCAATAAGCATGTTTAAAGTCTAGGTGAACCCAATTACTAAACTCTCATATGCGCTTTAAAGTGGAACTAAAGTCTTATATTAAAACAAACTGAGAGCAGGCAGGCTCTTTATTGCAGAAGAGAAAAGCAACATCTCTTCTGCGATAAAAAAAAAACAACCTGCCTGTTCGCAGTCTTCTGTAGAATCTACACTGAGCTGCACTTGCTCAGCACAGTCTACATTCTGGCACAGCGCCTGTGTGCTGAGATGACTGCACTCCCCTACATGCGTGGGAGTGACATCATCCTGCATCAGCCAATCGAGATGGCGCCCAGGAGAACCCAGGAAGAAAATGTCAGCCAGGGAGCTTGCAGGCGTTGGGCCATTGAAGCAAAGGTATGCATTTTCAGTTCTGCTTTAACCACTTAAGCTCTGGAAGGTTCAACCCCCTTCCTGACCAGGCCATTTTTTGCGATACTGCACTTCTCTTTTAACAGCTTAAGGACCATCCTATGTACATATACTGCAGCAGGGCGGCCTTTAAGTGCAAGTGATTTTTTTCATCGGCTCTAAAGCGCACGTGCCGCCGGAGCCCCGCTCCTGCTGTGATTGGACACAGCCGGGAGCCAATCAGCGGGTCCGGCAGACACGAGGTCTGCTGGAAACCCGGCGATCACTCCGAGAGAGGCTGAACAGTGGTCTGCCTATGTAAACAATGCAGATCGCTGTTCTGTTAATAAGGAAGACAGAGATTTTGTGTTTCTGCTAAACAGGAACACAGATCTCTGTCTTCCTACAGTTAAACCATCTCCCCCACACAGTAAGAAAGCCCTCCTAGGGAACACATTCAACCCTTTGATCGCCCCTGAAGTTAACCCCTTCCCTGTCTCTTCCCATGTCATCATCCCGCATCGGCCAATCAAGATGGCGCTCAGGAGAACCCAGGAAAAAAACACCAGCCAGGGAGCTTGGAGGCGTTGGTCCATTGAAGCAAAGGTATACTTTTTCAGTTCTGCTTTAACCACTTCAGCTCCGGAAGGTTTCCCCCCCCCCTCTTCCTGACCAGGCCATTTTTTGCGATACTGCACTAGATCGGCGGGTTTCCAGCAGACATCGGGTCTGCCGGGCCCGCTGATTGGCTCCCGCTGTGTCCAATCACAGCGGGAGTGGGGCTCCGGCGGCAAGTGCGCCTCAGGGCCGATGAAAAAAATCACGTACAGGTATGCGATTTTGAGCTTAAAGGCCGCCCTGCTGCAGTATATGTACATGGGGTGGTCCTTAAGCGGTTAAAAGAGAAGTAGGGCCGAAGCTCTTTGGGCCCTTTTTCTCTTGTGGGTCACAGGAGTGCAGTATTCCAAAAAATGGCCTGGTCAGGAAGGGGGGGGACCTTCCGGAGCTTAAGTGGTTAAAGCAGAACTGAAAATGCATAGCTTTGCTTCAATGGTCCACCGCCTGCAAGCTCCCTGGCTGGCATTTTCTTCCTGGGTTCTTCTGGGCGACATCTTGATTGGCCGATGTGGGACAATGTCACTCCCACGCATGTGCAGGAGTGCAGTCATCTCAGCACACTTGCACTGTGCAAGAATGTAGACTGTGCTGCTGTGCAAGTGCAGCTCAGTGTAGATTCTACAGAAGACTGCGAACAGGCAGGTTGGTTTCATTCTGCACTTCTGTGACCAGTTTTCAGCTAAAGTCCACTGTCAGCTGACGTCATCCAGCCGGTCCAGACTACAGAGTGATCTTGACTTTAATATCAGGATCCACCCAGATCCTTTGACCATCAGCTGGCTCAACCTCTCAACAAGCTAATGGCAGACTGAACCAGACACTCCCACCCCTCCACGGCCTGGTGAGCACTGGAGGGTGCAGAGAGACGACGACTGACAGCTTACTGAAGAGCAAGAATTGAGTAGTCGCTCAGTTCTCAGTGTTAGAGGCAATTGGGGGACAGATACAACATCGAAACTAGGTAAATATGAAGGTTTTTTTTTCTCCAATTTCCAAACTTCTCTTTTGACATATAATAAATACAGTTCAAAGCTCATTTTTAATATGTTTTAGCGTTAGCCATCTGAAGACCAAACCACAGTGGATCGCTTTCCAGAGGGTGTTATGTTGCCTCCTCACTGCCTGTTTTAACCCCTAAAAATCTGCACCACTATGCTGCAACCACATGAATTGAAGATGGATGAGAGACAGTTATGGCAAGGCACCATTCACTAGAATAGGTTGCATTCATGGGGCAGTGCTGCCCATTAAACAGGAGCGAAAAAAAAACAAACGAAAAAAAAAAAACTTTCTATAGCTAGCTTTACTCACTGGATCAAATGGTAGAATTAAAAGGAAAATAAAGGAAACTAATGCAGCCAACACATCCAAGAACTGCTAAGATACAATATAATCATGTTTTGTTTTTGGGTTTAATACTGCTTTATTTCTCTTATGCCCTGTGCACACGGTCGGATTTTCCGATGGAAAAAGTGCGATCGGATTGCGTTGTCAGAAATTCCGACCGTGTGTGGGCTCCATCAGACTTTTTCCATCGGAATTTCTGACACACAAAGTTTGAGAGCAGGATATAAAATTTTCCGACAACGAAATCCGATCGGTTAAATTCTGATCATGTGTACACAAATCCGACGCACAAAGTGCCACGCATGCTCAGAATAAATTAAGAGACGAAAGCTATTGGCTACTGCCCCGTTTATAGTCCCGACGTACGTGTTTTATGTCACCGCGTTCAGAATGATCGGATTTTCCGACAACTTTGTGCGACCATGTGTATGCAAGACAAGTTTGAGCCAACATCCGTCGGAAAAAATCCATGGATTTTGTTGTCGTAATGTTCGATCAATGTCCGACCGTGTGTACGGGGCATTAGTGTTATTCAGCCCGCACTCTACTGTTGACGCTGTGATCTCCAGCTCCAGCTGTAGTACACTGATCGTAGTGAGTCTCTCGCTGTATTCCATCCTCTATTCAAAGAAAGCTTTGCATTCTTTTCTATGAATGCAAGGCATTCTGTGATTCGAGGAGGTGTGGATGAACGTCACAATCTCCCCTCCTCCACTCATAGAACCCTTGCATTCATAGAAAAGAATGCAAGGCTTTTTCTGAATGAAAGTGACCTACTGTGATTAGTGTACAGTGAGAACTGGGAATCTCAGGAATCTGACGCTGACAGAGAGGGTTGGATTTACATCTCAGGAGCCTATAGGCAGAAAATCCTAAAGCATCCCCTCCCCAAAAAAAAGATAGTAAGACTGACTTTTTTTCCCTAATAAATTACCGCAAAGGTCTAGGAAACACAAAATGACAGTAAAAACACACTAAAGTGAATTTTAGGACAAACAAACACAATAAACCCACATTTTTGGTGAACTATAAAAGACGAGGTTGCATCAAATAAATACATACTCAGCCTGTCAAACCTTAAACTTGTGTGCGTCCGTGAAATGGCGACATACTTCAGTACCCTAAGTGATGCTTCAAACACCCCTATAGGTCATCAGTTTAGTGTTACGGAGGAGGTGTGGTGCTAAAATTATTGCTCTCACTGCGGCGTGCGCATCGATATGTAACATGTATAGCAATCAACATTTTCACGTGTAGGCGCCCTGACATGTGCGTTTACGTTCATATATGTAAGGGGTGGAGGCCTTAACATTTTTTTGAGGGAGGATTTTATGTGTTTGGGTGTAACTTTATTTATTTGCAAAAAAAAATAAATTTGATTTTATTCACTTTTTTTTCATCACATAGGGGACAAAAAGTCCCCTATGTGATGATTTTTAGGTAATAGGTTCTCTTTAATGAGACACACAGAGTCTAAAAGACCCTGCATGTCTCCTCTGGGTTCCACTGAATGTATGCAATACATGACCCAGAAGTGACGTCACACGCATCGCTTTTTGGGTCACAGCAAGAAGCGTACGTGTGTCCATTTTCCTCCCTCCCCTCCACCTGCCAGCACCCGCGGTGTTGGTCCTGGGCTTGCAGATGGGCAAGTGGGGCCCAAAATACCCCGGGGCAGGGTGCAAGGGGAGGGGGGCGCCGGTACCAGGGGGTATGTGGAAAAAATTGGGCGGCAGCGCAGCCACCTGAACGCTTCCACCCGACAGGCAGGAGTCTGTCTGCCTATCAGTTTTACACACAATCCCAGAGGCTGCAGCCACCAGACACCCCCCCCCCCCCGCTTCAAAATGTCAGGTCCAGGTCTATACAACATACAGACCGGCCAGTGAAAGGATTAAAAAGTAAAAGAAAAAGAAAACTCATACAGAAGAGCGCCCCTCTAGGAAGGGTGCCTGCAGGCACATGCCTACAGTGCCTAAAGGGAAATCCGGCCCTGCTGACAGAAGAGTGCAGGCTGAATGAAAAATGTGATTTAGGGAACTCTGCAGCAAATGTACAAAAAAAATTGTTTTTGTCTGAATTTTTTAATCTGCAATTTGCTTGATAATCCTACCGTGAAGGTCCTTGCTTAAGTATTTCTTGTTATGGAGTGACAACAATCTCCCAGGTGTTCTTCTGTGTTGTCTCAGAGGCTTCCAATGGAGACTACAAGTGGCTATTTCAGCACACACTATTCAGGCATGGTCCACTGTTGTCACCATTTGGAAACCCACCTTGAGAATTGCCATAAAGTGAGCGCAAAGAGACTGCAGGAGACCTTTAGATTTTATAGCCATGGCCAAAAGTTTTGAGAATGACACAAATATCAATTTTCACAAAGTCTGCTGCCTCAATTTTTATAATGGCAATTTGCATATACTCCAGAATGTTATGAAATGTGATCAGACGAATTGCAATTAATGGCAAAGTCCCTCTTTGCCATGAAAATGAACTTCATCCAATAAAAAACATTTCCACTGCATTTGTGAAAAAGGCTTCAGGGCGCCCAAGAAAGTCCAGCAAGTGTTAGGACCGTCTACTACAGTTGATTCAGCTGTGGGATTGGGGCACCACCAGTGCAGAGCTTGCTCAGGAATGGCAGCAGGCAGGTGTGAGTGCATCTGCATACACAGTGAGGAGAAGTCTTTTGGAGGATGGCCTGGTGTCAAGAAGCGCAGCAAAGAAGCCACTTCTCTCCGGGAAAAACATCAGGAACAGACTGATATTCTGCAAAAGGTACAAGGATTGGACTGCTAAGTATAGGGGTAAAGAAATTTTCTCTGATGAGTCCCCTTTCTGATTGTTTGGGGCACCCGGGAAAACCTTGTCCCGAGAAGAAAAGGTGAGCGCTACCATCAGTCCTGTGTCATGCCAACAGTAAAGCATCCTGAGACCATTCATGTGTGGGGGTGCTTCTAAGAGAAGGGAGCTCACTCACAATTTTGCTTAAGAACACATTGCTAAAGAATGGTACAAAAACATCCCCTGAGAGCAACTTCTCCTAACCATCCAAGAACAGTTTGGTGAAGAACAATGCCTTTTCCAACATGATGGAGCACGTTGCCATAAGGCTAAAGTGATAACTAAGTGGCTTGGGGAACAAAACATGGACATTTTGGGTCCATGGCCAGGAAACTCCCCAGACCTTCATCCCATTGAGAACTTATGGTCAATCCTCAAGAGGCGGGTGAACAAAAAAACCCCCACAAATTCTGACAAACTCCAAGCATTTGTTATGAAAGAATGGGCTGCCATCAGTCAGGGTGTGATTTCTAGGCAGACTGAAAAAGCATGCAGACCCTGATGTAACGCTCACATGTGATGTTGAGCCTCCATGATTGAAAGAAGTGAAACGCCACAATCAGGCTAAAGCATGGACTAGATCACAGGCCTCCAAACCTTCTAAACAAAGGGCTAGATTACTGTCCTTCATGGCCACTGGGAGTAGAAAATGCACCAGTGTAAGAAATGTACAGGCTTGGTTGTCAGTTGGAATAAGAAAATGACATAGCACCTGTAATCAGTGGGAGAAGAAATAGTTCCCCATCATTGGTATTGGTAGGAGGAATATTGCCAAGTGTTGATATCAGTGGGAGAAATAGTGCCCCATTGTTGGTGTCAGTGGGAGGAAAAGTGCTTCATTGTTGGGGTCAGTGAGTGGAAAAGAGCCCCATTGTTGGGGTCAGTGGGAGGAAAATATGTCTTGTATTAGTGGAAGGAATAGTGCCCCAAGGGCCAGATAAAGGCAAGCAAAGGGCCACAGTTTGGAGACCACTGGACTAGATAATGAACGTCCTCCAGCCAGGAAACAAGGCAGCCTCTATCCAACTTGATGCAGCTGCTCATGCACACTGTGAGCTTCTCAAAGTAAGAGGAACCTCTACAACTGTGCAAGACTGAAGGCATGGCTGGAGTTTAGCTTTAAATGGTAATTGCTTACGCAATGCTTTAGCAAACTAAATGTAATTCAGTGAGGCTTTATATTTACATTATAACTGCAACCCTACAGATGAACTATGCATTAAGGCAGGAGCTATGGACACTGAACTGTGCTTAGACACTGGAAATAAGTATTCAAAACTGTGGCACTTGGGCCTATTTTGTATTATATTATTGAATCATTCCTAACCCCGAAAGATCACATACATTTTTTTTATCTAATTAGTGAACTACTGTATGCCAACTCCTTCTTTATGGGGATATGCAGTCTAGTTCATAAATGTACACTACACGGTAATGTTTAGTACAACTTCCCTGGCTAAGTCAGAGGTAGTGCCTTCTCTGCTACACAAACTAATTACCATGTTCTAACAATAAACAAACATAAGGTCTTCTTTTCCAACTGCATAGTATTATAAAACTCTTTCTAAAAAAATGTTAATAGCTTTTTTGCTGACGAAGAGAAAAAACATGCCCGCTTTCGACGTCTTTCCCAAATAATGGCTCACAATGTGTATTGAATTACTGCATTGTGGTACTTTAAGTCCTTTTGGCAGATGCATACAGCAGGTAAATGTGTGCAGCTAAGGATAAGCCAAAATAAAAGAAAACAGTTTACATTTGGATGAACCAGGTGAGAAAAAAAAAGAACCTGAAATGCAGAGAAGGCAAAATATCCAATTGAAACATAAAACAGGCTAAGCAATAAAATTCAAGCCTCAATAAAAGTATGGTTTTCATCTGCAATTGATGCTTGTCAACCAGTGCCTAAGATTTTCAGTTGCTCAAAAAAAAAAAATCATTAATTTATATTTCTAAGCACTTCTCACCCTTGGGGTTCAAAGCACTTTATCTGCTGCTGGGGCATATGGTAAGGCGGCCATCTTGGACACACTTTGTATAATACCTTACTTGTGCAACTTTTTGGTACAGTATAAGCCAATCAACCTACCAGCATGTCTTTGGTTGTGGGAGTAAACCAGAGTATCCAGAGGAAACCTAAGCAAGCACAGGTAGAACATGCAGGCAGTCCCAAACATGGCACCAGCTGCCTGGAGTTTGCATATTTTCCCTGTGCTTGCGAGGGTTTCCCCCAGGTACTCCATTTTTTTCCCACACTCCAAAGACATGCTGGTAATTGGCTCCTGTTTAAATTGGCCTTAGTATATGTATGAATGTGAATTAGGGACCTTAGGATTATAAGCTGCTTGAATACAGGGACTGATGTGAATAATAAATATATTAGTGCTGTACCTCTATTAAATAAATAAATAAAGAGTGTCCTGACTGAGAGCGACAAACCTAAGCAGCTTCCTTGGATGTTTGGGAACTCTCTTCAGGGTTTCTGTGCTTATGCTGGAGTACTTTGTGAGAGATTTCCTAATTTAGGCCCAACTCTCTTTTGTTACCTGAATCTCATCTGGGGTGCCTATAAAGTCTATGGGGGTCAGTGTTGATTTCACTAAGACACTCAATTTCACAAATGGCAGCTCGCAAGGAGTTTCATTTTGATTGTCAGGATGGAAGCGTGTGGTTGTTACTCATGTGCCCCCATAGGCCGTCATCCTTTCAGTCCCCAGCCAGTGCCCTCACCGGGGTGTCGGCTGTCCCCCAAAAAAAGCATCCACTGGCTTTTTAATGAGAGTCACTGCAAGTGGTACACTGTGTGCCATTTAAGCACAAATGCTCACTGTGCAGAGGAGCTCACCCAGCCATCTGATGCTTTAAGAAAAGTAAACAGCCACCTCCCAAGCCTGGGACTAGGCCTGACCTTTCTAAGCTGAAGGACACCAATGGCCATTTTAAAGATGCTTCACTGGGTAGACCACTACCCCCTCAATAGGGAAGCTTTGATCTTGAGAGATGAGTTCGACCGTGGATTCTGGATCGCCTTTACGCCTTCCAACGAACCAACCATGGGGGTGAATTTAAAGTCTGCTGTTCAATCTGAACACATTGCGGGCGAGAATCTCCGGTAGGAACTAAAATTGGGGTGTATGGTGGGCCCATTCGATTTTCCCACTTTTCATAACCAGAGGGTTTCCCCTTTTGACGTGGTTCCCAAAAAGCAGGAGGGAAAATTCCACCTCATACACCACCTTTCCAATCCTTCTGGCTCTTTGGTGAATGACGGAATCAGTTTGGAATCCAGGGTTCAATACGTCTCCTTCAACAAAGCACTCCACCTTATCAGAAATTGAATCCGCCTTTTGCCTCCTCCCAGTGCACCTAGAATGCTTGCGCCTGTTTTTCTGCTACTTTCAAGGAAGTTACTTTTTTAACATGTACCTTCCCACGGGTTGTGCGATTTCTTGTTACTACTTTGAGCTTTTCAGTAGCTTCCTTGATTGGGAGGTTTGCCAATCAGCTGGTCTGCATTTGCTACTATATTACTTAGATAACTTCTGGTCGTAGGCCCAGTCGACAGTGGCCAGTGTCAACTGCTCCTTTCTGTTTTTCAGGATATATGTGAGCACCTTGCCATTCCACTGTTGGCTGACAAAGCTGAGGGACCCGTAACTGTGTTATCCTTCTTGGGTATAGAAATTGACATGGTGGCAACGGTTTTTCGTTTGCCCAGTGATAAATTGGCTAGACAAGGAAAAGAAACACAGCACCTCTAAGTGCAGTATAGGTAAGCCATTTAATGATAAGGCAAAAGTAAAACTACTCACAAAAGGAGCATGAATACAAGCATTGTAGTAGTAATCCTGCAGCAGGATCCGGATGTGGTTTTCTCCTGAAAGTCTGTGTCTCTGGAATGCAGCTGACAGCTTGTACAGATGGAATCCAGCATTCGCAGCCACTGGGAACAGCAGGGAACACAGAACAGATCGGAGATGACATCACTTCCGGGTGCAGGGTGAGAGGAGGCGGCTTTGCGTTCAGAGCATGCGTGCTCCTTCCTCAGGCCACCAGATGCCTGTTCCCAGATGCTGGACTCCACCTGCACGAGCTGTCAGCTGCACTCCAGAGACACAGACTTCAAGTGGAGGGCCACCCTGGAAAAAAAAAAGGCCACCAAAAATCGTAAAAAAATGTAAAAAAAAAATTTGGAAAAAAAAAATTTTTATACTTACCTAAACCCTTGTTGCTAGGCAGTCTTCCTAATCTGCCTCTTCCTATTCCGCGGCATGTTCTTCTCCTCGGTGAGCTGCCCCGTTGTCTTCTGGGAACTGTTCACAGATCGTCGCGCCGCTCTCGCGTGCACAGTAGGAAACTGGCAGTGAAGCCGCAAGGCTCCACTGCCTG
Organism: Aquarana catesbeiana; assembly: GCF_042186555.1. NCBI lineage: Eukaryota > Metazoa > Chordata > Amphibia > Anura > Ranidae > Aquarana > Aquarana catesbeiana. Next base: position 245,884,724 of record NC_133325.1, on the reverse strand, counting down.
TTTCCCTTACCTAGGATGGCGGTGCCGGGACCCGAATTTTTTTTTAGCTGTCCGGAATCCCGCTTTCAGGAGAAAATCACAGAATTACTACTACAATGCTTGTATACATGCTCCTTTTGTGAGTAGTTTTACTTTTGCCTTATCATTAAATGGTTTACCCATATTGAACTTAGAGGCACTGTGTTTCTTTTCCTTGTTGCATTGCAGAGACTGTTTACACTGGCTGCTTTAGTGCTGGAACATGGATTTCTCTCCCCTTTCATCTTAGAGACATTTGCCATGGACTTTGTACCTCTTATTGAGAGATGTTTTTAATTATACTCTTTTGATCTATGTACATCTCCAGGGTCTTTCATACGAGCGCTGAGTTCATTTTTTGTCTGTTTATAAATTGACTAGACTCCTTTCCCTGGTTCATTTGGCTAAAGGGGCTAAGAAACTTCAGTTAAAGCAGATTCAATCGCTGTTAGGTCATCTAGTCTTTGCCTGTCGGGTCATCCCCACGGGGAGGGCCTTTTGTAGATACCTGTCATGGGCTATGAAGGGCGTGGCTGCCCCCTTCAATGTGTCTGTATAACCAAGCCAATGTGAGACGAGTTGGAAATCTGGTTATCCTTTCTCCAGTCATACAATGGTCATTCCTATTGGCTGCTGGAGGAGGCACTGAACTCACAGCTGGAACTTTACACTGATTTGGCAGGCTCCTGTGGTTTCAGTGCCTTCTTTCAGGGGGAATGGACTGCCGAGATTTGGCCGGCCTCATGAGCCAGCATGGATCTGTAGCGCAAACTCACCTTGCTTTAACTTTTTCCGATAATTGGCGCCATTGAGCTGTGGAGCAAGCGGCTGCGCAGCCAACAGGTGGTTTTCTGGTCTGATAACATGAACGTTGTTCAGGTCATCAACCAACTTTCCACTAGATCCCCCTTGGTTGTATTCTTGTTGTGTTTTCTAGTTAGTAGATGTCTGCAACATGCTTAGCTTTAAAACATATCATTTAAAGCTAAGCATGTTCCCGGGGTAGCTAATTATATTGCCGATGGTCTCTCTCATTCTCAGCTCAACTGCTTTCGCTCCCTGGTTCCGTTGGAGTCCCCAGAGGGCCTTCCCTGTCCGACCTATTTGTGGAACCTCGTTTCTTACATTTGTTAGACCTTCTTTGGGGCATCGCTGTCCCCAAGGACGTGGGTATCATACTGCAACATGCTTAGCTTTAAAACATATGATTTAAAGCTAAGCAAGTTCCCGGGGTAGCTAATAATATTGAAGATGGTCTCTCTCGTTCTCAGCTCAACTGGTTTCGCTCCCTGGTTCCATTGGAGTCTCCAGAGGGCCTTCCCTGTCTGACCTATTTGTGGAACCTTGTTTCTGACATTTGTTAGACCTTCTTTGGGGCATCGCTGTCCCCAAGGACATGAGTATCATACTGCTAGGTCTGGGACGAATGAGTGCAGGTATCATGCTGTGAGTTTTTCCTTTCATCTCACCAGGATAGACGCCTGTCTCAGTTTTCCTACCTCATGTATTTGCTAAAGAAGGGCTCTGTGGGTTCTATGGTGAGTTCTTCCATGTCCGCCTTGTCCTTTTGGTTTAGGCACCTTGGTTGGCAAGACATCACAAAGGAGTTCCCTGTTCGGCAGGTGTTGCAGGGTTGGAGATGCATGATTCAGGCCCCAGATTCTCTGCGCCCTGTTTCACTACACATTTTTGAAAATATCCTCTCGCTGTTGCCGTCATGATGTTTCTCAGTTTTTGATACCCTATTGTTCCAAGTTGCTTTCTCCTGGGCGTTTTTTGGCGCCTTTGGTATCGGCAAGCTGGTTTCTAAATCTAGATCCTCTGTGGGTTAGAACCGAGGATGTGATTATCTCTGAGCACTGTGTATCGGTGTTACTGAGTACCTTGAAAACTGACAGCTGCAGTAGAGGCAGACGCATAGTTTTGTGCGCTTACAAGTGTCTGTTTTGCCCAGTCTTATTGGCCTTGCGCTTTATGTCTGTCTGCCCTCCATCCCCAACTTTTCTACTGCACCCTGATTCAGTCCCTTTGAGCAGGATTCAATTCTTATGGGTCTTCTGTTGTTGCCACGACAAATTAGGCCTTCCCTTGTGAAAATTTTCAACACATTCTTTCCGCATCATCCCCTTAGCTCTCTCCGATCACAACCTTATCCATTTCACACTCTCCCTGTCTTCTACCTCCCATGCTGCCAACCTGCAAAGGTTTACCCAGTGGAACCTTCGCCAATTCAACCCTTCCCTTCTTCATTCTGCTACTGACTGCCTTCATGATAAAATCGCACCCCTGTCCTGCCCAGACCTGACCACTTCTGTCTACAACATACTGTCATCCTCCCTGGACACACTCGCTCCTCTTTCTATATGCAGAACCAGGCCTCGTCTGCAACCCTGGCAAACACACGATACCAGAAGTCTCAAGAGACACTGCCGTGTTCTTGAGTGACCATGGTGCAAAGCTATATCTCTTCAAGACTTCACCCTCTGCAAATCTGCCCTTCTCAAATACAACTCCTGCCTCCACTCTGCTAAACAAACCTACTACACCACCCTCATCAAAACCCTCTCATCCAAACCTCATCAACTCTTTTCTACCCTCAATTCCTTATTCCACCCCCACTGCCTCCACCCACCAACTTGCTTACTGCCCAGGAGAGTGACAATCATTTGAAAAACAAAATCAACACAATTCGTGATGAGATATTCAGCATCCAGATTCCTCCCCCAACCAACACACCAGGTTCAACACCACACTCAACACTTTCCTCCTTCAGCCCTACTACCCCTGAGGAAGTTGCCAAACTCCTTTCCATGACCTACCCTGTCACCTGTCCCCTGGACCCTGTCCCCTCACAATTACTGCGACCACCTTCCTGCTCTAGCCTAAACCCTCTAACCCACATCTTAACCTCTACCTATCCTCTGGCACCTTTCCCTCCCCGTTAAAACTTGCACTGGTTACCCCCATACTAAAAAAAAAACCCTCACTGGACCCCACCTGTTTGAATAACTTAAGACCTATCTCCCTGCTCCCGTTTGCCTCCAAGCCTCTTATATGCTTTGTCCATAACAGTATGAGTGCTACCTCACTGACAACAACCTTCTCGATCTCCTACAGTCCAACTTCTGCCCACAACATTCCACTAAAACTGCCCTACTGAAACTCACCAATGACCTACTAACTGCTAAAACCAACAGCCAGTACCCCATACTCATACTCTTGGATCTTTCTGCTGCTTTCTACACAGTGGACCACCCATTCCTCCACAACAAATTCCACTCCCTCCATGATGCTTTTTCCTGGTTCTCCTCCTACCCATCTCAGCACTTTTTCAGTGTCACATACAACATCATTTCCTCCACTCCTCTTCCTCTTTCTGTTGCGGTACCCAAAGGCTCAGTCCTTGAGCCCCTCCTATTCTCTCTCTATACCTTATCCCTGAGCCAGTTGATAACCTCCCATGGCTTCCAATACAACCTCTATGTTGACTACACCCAGATCTACCTCTCCACTCAACTTACCCCTTCAATCTCCTCACGTATCACAAAGTGACATATCAGTATGGATGTCACACCATTTCCTCAAACTTAATCATTCTAAAGCTGAGCTTGTAATATTTCTTCCTCCCTGATCCCCTCCTCATGACTTTACCATTAGGATCAATGGCACAACCATTGGCCCCCAAACACATGCCAAGATGCTGGGAGTAATCTTGGACTCTGACCTCTCCTTCAGCCACCACATCCAATCACTGGCTACATCTTGCCGCCTTAACCTCCGCAAACTTTCCAGAATTTGCCCCTTACTAACGACAACACAAAATGTACTCACTAACTTATTTACTCCTTGGTTATTTCCCGCTTCGACTACTGCAACTCCCTCCTCACTGGCCTACCCTTACACAGGCTATCCCCCTTCAGCCTATTACGATTGCCGCTGCTAGACTAATACACCTTAATAACCGATCCGTAACTGCTGCTCCTCTCTGTCAATCCCTTCACTGGTTTCCACTACCCCACCGTATAAAATTCAAAATACTAATCACCACACACAAGTCCATCCACAATATCGCCCCCAGCTACATCACCAACCTCATCTGCAGATATCGCCCAAATCGTCCTCTCCACTCCTCCCAAGACCTCCTGTGCTCTAGCTCCCTTGTTACCTCATCCCATGCTCGCCTCCAGGACTTCCCATCCTCTGGACCTCCCTGCCCTAGTATGTGTGGCCAGCCCCTAACCTGTCCGCCTTTAGGCGATCCCTGAAAACTCATTTATTCAGGGAAGCCTATCCAACCTCCACCCGTACCTGAACCACCTCCATCAGATCAACCCCCCTGGCAGCTATTACCTTTTTTACTACCTCTCCCTCCCTTTAGATTCTAAGCTCCACAAGCAGGGCCCTTATATTCCTTCTGTATTAAACTGTATTGTAATTGTGCTGTTCCCCCTCTACATTGCAAAGTGCTGCGCAATTTGTTGGCGCTATATAAATCCTGTATAAAAATAATATATGCGAACAAGAATCCCCCTTTTTATAAGCAAGAGTTTGCTATTAATATGTAAGGGTTAACATGTGGTTACAGCTCTTTCATATCTATCTTTCTATCTATCTATCTATCTATCTATCTATCTATCTATCTATCTATCTATCTATCTATCTATCTATCTATCTATCTATCTATCTATATAGATATATATCTATAAATATCTATATCTATATATATAGATATATCTATACATATAGATATATCTATATACACACACACAGACACACATATATTATTTTTTGCCCCAGCACATAATTAGTTGAGTGAAGTGAACACAGCTAAATCTGTTTTTAGAGGAACAGTCTTTTTTTTTTTTTTTTTTTTTTTTAGTAAATCAACTCCATTGCTCTTGTCGACAAGTCCTTAAAATAACTAGGACACACACAGACACAGGCTTTCTCAATCAGGCAATGCAAACAATAAGTCACAGAGTTCCAAAAAATAATTAATCTGCAAATTCACTTAATTGAGCGTGTACTTAAAAAATAAAAATAATGTGTGCCTCAACAATTCTGATAAATGGGCTATTATTTTTTTTTTCAAGATAAAAAAAATACATTCTTAAGATATATGGCTGTGGGAGACAGGAAAGAAAATGCACTATCCATCTCCCATACAAATGGCGGGATCACCGCAACAGTGTGTATGAATAATACATCTCTCCTGAGTGAGAGGGAACATCCACCCTATGATCATATGTTGTAACCGCTCATCCACCACCTGCACATTCAAACAGCTACAAAACATCCTGTTTATAAGGACAGCTTGTTTAGATGATCACCAGCACGGCTGTAGTCTGGAAGGAAGTCATTGTACACCAGTGTCCAAGCCATTTCCTACTTTACATAAATATTTACACCAAAAGGCAATTTAGGAGTTGGAACAAGTTTATAATACACTAAATGGATACAGGTGTTAGGAGACATTCTAGATAGTCGAACAATTTGTTTTACTGAGTGTGCAAACAGGAGATGACATGTAAAAACAAAACCATAGGAGGTAAGGGAGAACTCCAAGCAACAAATAGAAAAGCAAAAAAATAGTTTACCTCTTGTTTTGGATGTATTGAAAAGAAATTTAAAAAAAACTACACCTGTTTCAAGAGTCATCCACTTTCTTTGGTTAGAAGAAGGCACTGTCAAGAATAGATTTACAACATTGTTTTATTGGTACTGCTGCAGCTCACAGTCAGAAAAAAAAGAAACCCATACATATATACATTTACAACAGTAAATGCACAGTATACTGTTTTACATGAGAAACAAAATAAATCAATAAATATAATTATTATATTAGGGATAAGCGAATAATATAGCACAGAATCTGACACTCTGAAAATGTTTATGGCTTACCACCTCCATTAGATTATGATAACAGACAGCACACCCAGGGAAGCGTGTATTGCATCATTTCTTCTCACAGTGCACTGCTGTCACGTTTCTTGATTCACAACGATACAACATATAGAAATGGATGATCT